>NC_068547.1:22805831-23405831 GCF_026212275.2 Microplitis demolitor
AAAGTCATAAAATTTGAAAACTTGTCATTTGCAAAAAAATTACGGATACTAAAAAATAAGTGTTGATTTAATTTATTATTAACCACAAAGACTAAGGCCGTCAACGGAAGAGACATAAACGCCGTCTAATATCCACGAGATGACAAACGTGACGTGCATCGTCTCTTTCTCACTTTCTCATCCTACACGTGTATTATCTGTTTGCTAAAATATATATATATGAAAAATCTAAAGCTGAAAGCTACAGTGTTGAGCTTTTGCAAGACGTGTGTCATCGGACAAAACGTTAAACGAAAAATGTGATTTCATTTCAACGGGATTCTGAACACGCGCATTACTCATATTTTCAGAGATTCCCACTATTAGAAATGATACGTCATATATAAACGAAAGTTATTATATTAATAACTTAATAACCCCAAACAATAGTAGTAGTAGTAGTATGACTAAAATAATTTTCATAATTTTCAGATGTGTGATTACTGTTGAATTTCATTAAAATATCGATTAATTTACTTGAATTGCAATTGACGGTTTAATTACCTTCTGAATAGTAAATATAACGTTTGAATTTACCATCAGAATTTGCGTACATAAACTTTCACGGAACTTTGACTGAGCGATAATTAAATTAATTGAACAATCTGTACCAATTGATTAAAACTCATCGTTCAATAATATTTTAAACCAAAATTAAAGCCGCGATGTCAAAGTGATTATCCGAAAAATCTTTGGCGAAGTAAATTTTACAGCAAAATATTTCAAAAGGATTAATTATTGAAGTATAAAGTGTGTACTAAAATTATCCGCGTACGCACGCAGAATGTGGAGGTTGGTTAAATTCAGATTTCAAAGTATGTGTTTAATAGTGAATAGAAGTAAAACCAACGACACGTGCGCCAGGATAATCGTGTCTGAAGACGAAGACGAAGAAGAGGAAGACGCCGGCGTCGAAGGGGTGAGAAGAAATAGAGGGATAAAGGAAGACGGGAAACGCAGAGAGGGAGGTAGCAATTAACTTCTCCTCACAAGATTAGAGCGAGATATTACGAGATATCGAGCGAGACTTAATGGCAACACGCGAGAGACTTCAAAGGCGGTAATAAACTGCCTCTAATGAACCCCTTATCGCCAACGTTGCCACCCTCCTGCGCCACCTCTTTCTCTCCCGCTCTTTCTACCCTAAAGTATACTCCTTTTATTTTTCATTTCACTACTCTCTTGCTATTTACAACGCACAATACTCATAAACTCATTATTTATTCATTTGTTTATTTTTTTTATTTTACCGGCTTCTTTTCTTTTTTTTTTTTTTTTTTCATTTTTTATTTTTATTGTTTCTTGAATATATTTACAAATAAATGTTTGTATGTTCATATAACTCAACCGGTTTATTTTAAAAGTACTTTATATTCACGTGACGAGTTATCTTTTAAACAGACGGTTGTCATGAGGTCGACGCTAATTTCCGTGCTGATAAGAAATTAGGCCAAATTAATTTACCTTTTAATAGTTGGCCATTACTTTTAAATAGCTACGATAAACTAATTAGTACTAGCAATAAAATATAAAAGAACATTTTTCAAAAAATACTAAAAACATATATTATATATTATATGTATACTGATAAAAAAAAAAAAAATAAAAATAAAAATACTTGTGTAGAAATCTATCCGTCACATCTTAAGCTCTTATATTTTTGGTTCGTTTATCGTCGGTATACCTCATTGCGTCAAGCCCAATCATGTTGATTCAACAAAGTACCTACAACAACCAGCCCAGCTAGCAAATTGCCGGAATTTGGTATTCGGCCAGGAAGAAGCGAGGGGGTGATGATGCACGTAGAGTGGCAACCCGCACCAAGAAGACACGAGTCGCGGGTAGAGGGAAGGATCTGATGCTGGTTGAAGCCAGTCTGATTGCACATCTAGGCCAACACAGGGACCGCGTGACGTCGGGCTGACGCGCTCCAGTGGAAAGCCACCGCGATGATTGGCCCTCCCGTCTTCCTCGGCCGCGTGTCGTCGTCGTCGTTCTCGTGTCGACCAGAACCTCACTACTACAATCTACTATTTCTCCTATTCAACCCTCACTCTCTTGCTCTCTCATATGAACGAAAAGTAACATTCTCAAGTATCTTCGCTCTTTCTCACACATACATACATACCTATAAATCTAACACACATATACATATACATGTATTTCTCTTTTTATTCGCTCACTTACTCTCTCAATCTAACGTCTATGTATCAGCCAAAATGCCGAAAGGGAAGAGAAGGATGATTGGACGCATCCTGGTGATTGTAGCACCCACCCCTTGATTCATTTTCTATCTCATTTTCTCTATTGCTTCTGTATACTACTACTACTACAACTACTATCAGTGCAAGTAGCAGTAGTACCAGTATTTGAAGTAAGTCTGTCTGTCGGTCTCACTCACTTGGCTCATTCTATACACACACGACTTGCCGGCAGTCAACCTAACCCCCAACGACGAGAACCAGCTCCTGCACGACTACCGCAGTGTATACCCACACATCCCCTTGCGTGCCTGTCCCCGTTCCCGCGGTAAAGCACCACCCTGCTCTACCCCAGTACACACGTATAGACGTATACGTAGATGCCTGTAAATCGAGTTTACCCTCTCGCTGTAGCTCAGCCCTTCAATCAAACTGATTGAAACATTCCTTGAATCCAAAAGAAACGAGCCATCTCTATCATCTTCTATTTCTCTCATTCGTCTCTCTCTCACCCACACACCTGCTCATCTAGTCCACGTGCTCACTGTTTTATTTGTTTATTTTCCCGTCGCAAGCTTTGGAAAAACGTTTTTCATTCACTTTCGTTGCCCCCAACTTCTTTCTCAAAAACATTCGGGTTTCCTGCACGAATAATACTTTTCATTTATATAAACTGTTTATTTTTATTCTGCTCTAGTTTTATCTTACTATTTTTTTCAATTATTTAGTTATTCGGTTCTATAACAAGCTGGAATAGACAAACGATTGATAAGATTCTATTTAACATTTTTTTATTTTTATCCAACAAAAAATACTCGATAATTTAAAATAGATTTGATGAGAATAAAAAAAAAAAAAAAAAAAAAAAAAACGTGACAGGTAAAATATTCTGAGAAAAATAATTTGAGTTAAATGGCGCCTGACGTGATTTTTAAATGCTAGAAAAAAAAATTTTTTTTAATTCTGTCTTTTAAATTCAAATCTCATGTTCTAAAAATTTAAATTCCCTTTACATCAAATTATTACAGTAAATAAATTTAACCGGAAAAGTAAAGAAAAAAAAAAATATATACATTTATATATTTTAAAAATTTTTAAATTAAAATTTATCAGCAGCCGAAAAACCAACATACACATTAAATACATAATTATATAGGTATATTATTTTTTAACATAAAAACGATGTCTGTGGTAGAGTAATTGGCTCTTAGCGTTGCGTATCTCGTTCGTTTGGGACTTAAAGTGACGCAGAGTATAGAGCAGAGTGTATATATTGTGCAGTATTGTACAGAGGGTACACAGAGGTACAGAGTGCACCATGACAGTTGAAATGAAAATAAGTACAACAAGTTTAAGCACAAAAAGATGAGGAAATGGCGGGAGGGGAGGAGAGGGCAAGAAGATGAAGATGGAGAAGAAGAAAAAGATGGATGAGATAAAAAGCGAGAGGCAACACACCGTAAGTATCCGACGGTTAGACCTAAAGAACTGAACTAAACGAGGAGGAATGGTCTGGTCGGACTTTGGAGGCAGCAACAGCACGTCGATCTATTCCGAGCGGCGGACGGGTCCACCTAATGTAATGTAAGTCGACGTCTGTTTCTCATTAAATTGTACTCTGACCTCGAATCCTCTAAATTTGGAACAACGGTCCCCAACGATTACCTAGCTCTGAGCTTTGTAACATCACAAGTAGACCCGCAGTATCAACACAACCACATGTAACTCTCTTTCCCCAAGACATTTAGAATTATCGTCACTAAAATAATTTACTTATATGCGCGTTCGTTTTATTTACAAGCTGACTTTTGTACGTTGTGTCTAATGCGTACAAGTACGTAAACTTGTAACTCAATTATATAATTAAATATATTATTGAGATTTATATTTATGAGCACAAGAGTGAGTAATTGCATTAGAGCGAAATATAAAGGGACATTAGGCAATAAACGACGGATAGGAAACATTTTCATTAGGGCTCCTGGGTAGTGGGATTAAGTTAAAATGAATAGGAGGGCGTATTGCGCGACAATTACTTTAATATAACTATCGGATTTCAGTTAAGTAGCGAAATTCCGAGTTAATCCGGAAATCAATTAACGATTAAATGGATAAAAGGATTAAGTTTAATTGCATTGTTATTATGTGTATTATAAATATTTATGGCTGGGGTGAGGTTCGCGTTTGTGTCAAGAATATATAAAGATGCACTTACCTCATGTAGTCGGTCTTGCAGAGGATCATGTTGTTTTTGAGATAACAGGATGCGCCCAAATCTATCAGAGGTAGGTGGCAACAATTACACTTGAGACAACTGTTGTGCCAATAACGATCCATCGCGTGGAGTAAAAATCTTTCTACTATCCTGCCGTTACAGCCCGCGCAGAATTGCATATTCGTTGCGCCTGGAGGTCCTTCTTGCTGCAATCATACAAATAGTGATATTATTTTATAGGTCATGAATTTTTTTGTTGAAAGGGCAGATAAATTAACTTTGAATTATCGGAGCGCTCTGTACTTTCTTTAAAAAATTACCATTCACTCTCGCATTCATCAAAATAATTAAATTTTAACTTTTCGGGTTCTGTTGCTCGGTTCGTATGTACTTCGAATAATTAAATGCTTAAATACGTAATCAATCTTGTGGATTTCTTAAAAGTTAATTTTAAAAATTTGAGAGTAAAATTTAACTATAAATTATTATTGAAATGATTTCTAGGCCATGATTCTAAAGTAAGCCGACGTCTAATAATTTTTGGATTTTTTAAAAATGATAAATTATAAAAAAAAAAATATTTTGAAAAATTGCACCTATAGTTTGTTAAATTTCCTACATGTGCATATTTTTAGTTTTTTATTTTTTAAATTAAATTGTTAAAAAAAAAAAGTCCAAAAATTTTTAGTTGCCTGCTAATTTCAGGATCATTACTAGGTTACGTTCCTCCTTATTTTTTTATTCAAGTGAGAGTTGATAAAGTAGAAATCTACGATAATTTATCTATTGATACTTTTGTGTAAAAAAAAATCTGATTGAAGGATTTGTCGTGAGAATTTTTTAAAATTTCCTGAAAGTTTTAAAAAATGGACTTTGAGTTTTACCGAAATGTTTTATAAATTATTGTTATTATAATATTTTATATTATATTAATTCAGCGATAATATTTCGTAAGAGACAAACTAAACGGTATAGTGAATAATAAGAGCTACTTGACCGAAATCACGCACCCGTATCTTTTTACGCAAAAGCCAATCTCCTCAAAATCACTCGTTCGCGACGGTCACGCGTAGGAAAGAACAGCAGAAAAAATACTTCATTTTACAACAAACCGATAAAAAAAATCAATTCCGCTTTAGAAATAAAAAAAAAATCAATTTCCCGTCAGCTAAATCGACTTTTAATTAAACAACGCCAGGCTATCAATGTTCGAAATTTTCATGCTCCAAAGATAATTTTCTAAAACGCGCCAATATAAATAGCCAACAAAATTTTCAATCGCACTCATCGAAGGAAAGTCGATTGAATCGCCGCACTCTTCAGTAATACAAACGAGTTTTCGTTGAATATCAAACACCCGACTACAGACAACAGACCAGAGACCAGAGACAGGAGACTAGTAAAACGGGACATTAGAATCCCAAAAGCGGACCACGGATCGTTGTGAGGATCTTGAAATCCAATGTCCTTGCGGTTGGTGCTCTCAGTGCGTCGTCTTCGTCGCTCGGGAATTCATTTCAGGCAAACCTTGCAGTAAATATCCCAAAACCCTCTCTCTCTGACTTATAATCTGCCACCACCAACCAGCTCTTACTCTTTCCTCCACCACTACCATCTCCAATACCAGCAACTGAACCAAGATCACCTCAACTTCTCTTTCCTTCATCTCCGTAACACATTTTAAATACAACCACGTTCTTTTTCTTCAGAGCAGTAGGACAAACAAGTACATGCACTTGTTCCTACAGCTCTAAAACAACTTATTTACTCTTACTCATACTTATACTGATAGACATTCCCACTTACACACACATGCATCCATGCTACTAGTTTAGAAATAATATTAACTCACAATTTTGTCACCGGGAAAACACTTCATTTGGTTCATACGCGCAGTGATGGCGCTGTAGTGATGAGTGTGGATCTCCATGGTGAGAAAATGCCGATTGTTTGTTTTCGGCAATTAATTCACTGACCACTACTACTACCAAGTCCAGTAGTGTTCAGAAAAACGAACCAGCGTATGGTGGATTAATCTGATGGCTATTTATTTCCCAATCCAGTAGACGAAACAAGGAACAACGCGGCGGCTTATGCACTCAAATAATCACTTGAATGAACGTTACTCCAAAACACTTGGCAGCATTAATACCCAGTGGATTATAACGAAATGAAGATTTATTATAGATAATCTAGCCTCTGGTTAATGAAACTTGTGGTAAGGTAATGTAATATAAGGCAGAGGAATATAAGACTTTACTAAATGTGCTCCAACTGACTCGACTCACAACACGTTGATCGTACCCACACGCAACAAACACGACTGGTTACTCTCAGACGTTTGAGTAAAATCACCACGATACTCGGCGATACGAGTAGGGAGAACGAAAAGAAACGGAGAATGAAAAACACTGTGCACTGAGAGAGAGTGAGTAAAAAAGTTGGTGAACGTGTGAGTGAGTAACAGAGAAAGAAAGAGAGCGAGTTCTTCAGCGAGTGAGTGAGTTAGTTTTAAATGATGTTAAAGTATAGAGTATACAGTAATGTATAAGTGTGTAAGGAGCAAACTGTAGAGAAGTAAACTGTAGTGTGTGTTGGAATGCACAGAAAACGACGAACTAGCCCCGACCGAAGTCAGGACCCAACTGACTGGACGGGGTCTGCCGGATGGCTTTGGGACCTGAATGCCTCTCGGGGTCTCTGGGTTCAGGTACCCCGTTGCGTTCTGTTTCCGAGGTATAGATGATGACGACGGTAGTGAGCCGGTGGAGGGGGATACCGATGAAGAATATGTACAAAAAGAAGAGCCTAGAAAGGACCTAACGAACGTGCTAAGGGGGAAGGGTCCCATTGGTTGTTATGGTGGTAGTGAAAAAGGTGGGAGAAGTATCTTGCCCTCTCTGTCTTTCCCATTTCTTTTGCTTTACCTTTACATACACATATAAATATATACATACATATATATAGATATATACGTATATATAGTATAGTAGTTTCTCGTCCTTAATGTACTCTGGGTCTTTCGGTCTCTGTCGCTCGCACAGAGCCAGCAGACTCCACAGAGCTCGACCCCGCAACACTCTTTGCCCCATTCAATTATATTTCTCCATGGTAAATGCCCATATTGTTACGTTTGTCAATGGCGAGCTAAGTGAGGGTCGCATAGCCGGATAATACCCGTGGAATTTCAGCTTGAGAGGCCCCTCTGTTAAGCTATAAGGCTCCGATGCCCCTCGTCATTAACATCACTCTTTTGCACTCTTGGCTATTTGTTCCTCCATCTTCTGTCGTCCTTAAACTTTGCTATTATAAGTACACTATACTCTACTGTGTGCACACTATGTGCGTTGATTGAGTCCCGATGTGTCATTGCCGACACGTCAACCATTTCATTTCATTTTTTCCTCATCATTCCCACAATTCTCGGAATAATGACGTCATTTGGATGAAAATAAATTTCTTATTATACATATATATATATACATATATATTTACTACGAAATGTGTAACAGCAAAGGCAAGTGGTCATACGAATTTTCATTTAAATAAGTTAATATTTTAAAGCAATTTAAAAATTGTTACAATTAATTTTTATAGCCAATTATCTTAATGAAATTTTTTTAATTAAAAAATGTTAATATCATTTTTTACTCCAATTTAATTTTAATTAATTTTACGGTATAAATTCAATTACGAAAATAAATGATTGCTATTTTTTAATTTTTTTTAAAGAGAGAAACTTAATTTTAAATATAGTTGTACTCGGTTAATAAAAATGAAAATAAATATGTGTATATACATAATAAAAAATACGAAATATCCTATTTAACAAGAATACGAAATATCTTTGGCAATGCTTCCGCCTACTGGCTTTCTCTATTCGATGATCGTTGTTGCTGAACCACCACGCGCTTAGAAAGTGTAGGCCAACAGCACTTGGGGAACCGACACGAGCTCATGCTAGTTTCAACAACCTTAACGATGACGCAAGAACCTCTCGGCTAAGAGAATACAACCGAGAGGTATACACAACTGTATGTATATACATACATATAAACTAAATCTTGTACCCACAAACAAAACTCTACTCTCAATATTCTCATCCACTCGTTTCCAACGGTAGAAAATATTTTTTCACACGATCTTATCAACTCTACACCCAAATCTGAGCTCATGTGTCACCGATAAATTTCTTATACAATAAAATACAATGTCTATTATTATAAATTATGCTCAATACTATTCCAATAGCATTAACTCACTTACATACATACATATCTATACATGTGTGGACTTAATACTGACGTACTTTGGACTCAATCACATTCCACAGCAGCTCAGAAATTTAAACCATTTTCAATAATCGCTATTGATTTATCTAAATCCCAATAAATCTTCAGAAAAAAAAAATTTACCCAGTTACTGGTTGAAGAATTCTTACCTTTAAGGTGCAATTGTTGTTATTATGGTTGACAGGAGGATACGCAGGATGTCCGGGCAAGTGAGGATGTGTGTGTACAGAGTGATGAGGATTGTCACCCATCATACCCCCGCCACCGTGAAGATGGCCATTGCTGCCCATGCCCGGTGTGCCTGACATGGAACCATAGGGTGTACCGGGGTCACCTTGGCCTGAATGACTTAGAGGTGAGTGGGGACTGGGCAGATCCGGCGTCGAGGTACTATTACTTCCTGCACCGCTGCTGGCACCACCGGCTCCACCGCCGCTATTGCCGCTGCCAGGAGTGCCGTATCCTCCGTGATGAGGTCCTCCGGCACCAGGGTGGTGCGGACTACTCGACAGCGAGGGGTGATGAGGGTATGCTGCTGAGTGGCCCGGGTGGTGGGGGTTCATACCAGCGGTCAAAGCGCTCGCCAGCTTGACCAATTAGATGGGTGGGCCTTAAAGCCCACCGACTTTCCGTCACAAATAAATTTATTCACTAGATCACGATTGCTCTCCTGTATTTAACCTCTACTTTCACGTAAATGACCGCTTCTTCTTCTTTATTTCTATTTTTATCTGAAACATAAATTCAAAATTTTTTTTAATTTCATCATTAGCGTAGTCGAGGGTATTAATAGTAATTTATTTATTGGCTGATTGACGAAAGCCAATAGAATGATGCCCAATTTCAAAAATTTGATACGAAGCTTTACTTTTTTTTCACCGTGATTGATAAATATATATGTATGTGTATATGTATATGTATATACGGAAATAGCAATTCCGCTTCACGAATTCCATTGTACGAACGAACAAAGCTTGCTCTAATTACTCGCCTTTATGATCTTTTCCGGCGTCCAATCAGATCTTCTCATTTCCCTCCGCCCTCGAGAAAGTAATCTCATTAACTTGCTACCGCTCTGGTGACCTGCTCGCGCTCTCTCAGTCCATCTCATTTGCTGCTATCGTTACAGAGTTCACCAGCTGTTCTTATATAAATATACATATATATATATACATATATACATAACTATTGCCTTGGTCGATGATATAATTTTCTTTACTAATTTATTTTTTAAACTTATACCAATTTAAATTATAAATTAAAACTTTTTCTTTGTTCGATTTAATGTGGTCATTAATTTTAAATAAAAATTTTTTTATGTGTACAGTTAAATACGTAATTTATAACAATAAAATTTAAAAATTCAAATATTATCTCTGTAATCTACTTAGATCGGGTCTTAGAAAAAAAATGATTTAGTGGTTGCGAAGAATTTCGGGTGGATGGATTTAAAATGAAGTAACCGAAAATGTCTCATTTTAAAAATCTCATTTGACTGAATATTTTTTTTTATTTTTTATTTTCCTTCTGTTGGCTTTACCTGGGGACGGGCTCATACCCATATGGATTATAATAAGCATGAGCATCTGAGAGGCCTGTGGATGCCGCCGATTCTTAATTAATAACGACGGTCCTTCTTGGTAAAACTCAGCGTGTGGTTTTTGGGACATCACCCATCAGCAGGCTTTGCTCTCACGATATTTTAAAATTCTAAAAATGTATAAATAAATATACATGTGGATACAAGTATACAAGTATTCCTCAATACATCATAGTCCTTGTAATTATTTCAGTCCCTAAGCAATTTTACCCATGACAAAATTAAGTAGAAAAAAAAAAATGAGTATAAATGACAGTGTATTAAAACTGAAATGAAAGGTTGTGTAAAATATTTTAAAAACAAAATCTCTTCAACGTCAATTTCACTAATCATTACTCTAATAATATATGAAATGTGGTGTAGTATATTATTGTGTGGAATAGGGAACCTTTATCAGCATCACCTGCCAGCTGTTGCATTCAATTATATAAAACCCACGAGTGCTAATTTTGACGTTGATTGGTAAACCATTAATCGTTTATTTTATCACTCAGCTGGGGAAATTTACTTTGAAAATCTATTTAATGGCTTAAAAAATTTAAAAAAACATAAAAATAAATTAAGCCGGTTTCCTAAGTGATAATTATCGCGACGTCTACTAATGAGATAAAAGAAAAATCGTAATTCATCAAATAAACCGACCGATTGTAAGCGTGCGTGAGTGTATACTAAGAAACGAGTTTTCTTTAAGTAGCGGAAGTGACCTCACTGCGATAACGAGACGATAGCGTATAAATACACACATTCGCACAGACACATTTGCGGAGCATAAATACACTCGGATATGTTGATCAGAGTGATATATTTGTGTAGATGTGAATATGTGAGTGTGTGTAAGTGTACTGGTAATTACCAGAATGATAATGACGAAGTTGAATAGACAGTCTTATAGCACTAATGAGTGTGAGTGAGTAAGGGATAACATAACAGAGCAGAAGCAGAGGAAGCTAAACGATGAACAAGCAACCGATAGAGATAATTAACGATCACGATCCTACGAAAACGAGGACGTCGAGTGCCACAAGGACGATTACAACCGATAATAACGAGATGGTGGCGATGTTGTTAGCGATAAGGAATGATAACGAGGACGTCCGTGGGCGATAGTAACAACGATAACTCTAGTTTAATTTTGTATCAATAAAACTAATGCGCATCATCTCATTGTATCTGTCTATCTATATATATATAGATATAACATATACATGTACGTGTTGTCTATATCTATTTTTGAATTTATTGTAATTATTGGGTTAGGTATAATTGTTAGATAAAAAATTTTTTAAATACATGTATGGTATGACAAAATAAAAGTGTCTGGCCCAAAGGCATGAAGATAATTACATGATCGTTAGGTTCTCTCGATTCCGTTGTGTGATTCTTCCGAGAAGACTCGAGGGCATATGATCATGAGAAGGTGGATCATCTTCGTGTAGAAAAGTACACCTTTTCATTTGCCTCAAAAACCTTCTTGGCATCTATATATGTGTATAAACATATATTTGTCTGTATATATATATACGTCTAATAAAGGTCCACGGTAACAAACAGAGAACCCACTCATCTTTCGCATAATTACTATAATCGTTTTCACCAATAATTAGATTATTTTTCAAAACCGAGCTCTCACTCGCTCGCTCTCTCGGGATATTTATAGTCTTTCCTTTCTTTAAAAGTTATTCGGTCTCGTTTTATTCGCAACCAACAGAGAGTCTGTGTGCTGTATTCTTTGCCCTTATTCTCTTTTTGCGTCTATTCGACCAGTCATTATACCTCGCACCAAAGTTATCATTACGTGCGGATTCGCTTTATTTTTTATCTTTTTTTAAATTTTATTTATTACTTTTACTATGTTTTGTTTTTGCAGAAATTTTTTTCGGTTGATGTTTGCGTTTATGCCTCAAACTCGGTCGCATTCTCAAGAAATCGTCAGCTTTTACTGCGATTATTTTCAGCATTCAGTGTATTACTTTACTTGGGTCTTAAGCTCAAGACTCTGGTATGTTTCTTTATGTTTTTACTGCTGTAGAGAGAAAAATCTTTTTGCGTGAGTACTGTAAAAATGAAGACCAAGACCAAGGCTCAAGCAAAATGGAGAGGAGAAACAAGAAAAAAAGTAAGAAAAAGTGTTATTAGGAGATACAAATGCCTTATTTTATTGTTGTCTGGTTATAGTTGTCGGTAGGAATGCAACTACAGCCATTTCACTGTGAAATATTATTCCTGAGGGATAGCCTTACAGATGAGTAAAGCGAAAGTGTACTCTCATATATACATACAAACAAATATACTGAAGTGGAAGTAAAAAGAAAAAAGCCAGAGTCTCTTGACCACCGAGTGAGAGGCTTCACTCTTATACCATCCGACGTCAAGACTCTACAACACCAAGGACTTTGTAGTTGCCGTTCTGCTTTTATAGTTTTTCCATTTCCCACTTTGTGTTTTGCATAACTATCCCATTGTTATCTATTCATGCAACAAGTTTAAATATTTATATTCATATTTCTTACGGATAAAATAATAAATTTTTATTTTATTAATCCAAAAAAAAATTTTGACATTCACTACCCCTACAAAATTATGCCGTAACATTTTTTTTTGCTAAATATAATTTGACGTATTTATATATATATATATATATATATATATATATATATACATATATATCAGTGGCAATAATAAAGACACACGATTGTCAAAAAGGCTAAAATAAAGCACTTCGCTATTATAAATCATATTGGAAGGTTCAATGGAGTGTCAGATTACCCAGTAGTGTATATAGAAGCCGTTAAAGCTGTGCTAGCCAATGTGCTAGAAGTATGTGTCCACATATGTACATGCACTTCATATATATATGTACAGACATAACTTTCTCTTTTGCTGATGGTGTTTCGGGCATCGGTACATCGGAATACACTCAGTCCCTAAATACGTATCTAATTAAGTGTCCCCAGAATACGAGTACTTGGTTTCGAGAGTGCAGAGAGCCACATATCGAGTGCAAGAGTGCTAAAATATCATGAGTTAAATGTACGAAGAAAGAGGACACGTGAAAACTAGTGTAGGGGCGGTTCATGGGTTTATAATAGATATCAGTGCAAGCATAACTCTTGGCTGCTCTGCCATACCGCCCGAGCATGAACCTTTCTCCATACGAACCTATACCTACATATGTACATATCTATACACTACAAGATGGAATTTCATCCGCGCTATACGACATAAATCTCAGACGCATTAAACCCGGCGTTATGAGAGAGCTGGCCTGCACAGAGTTTCGGCATCCATTGCCAGTTTTAATACGTTCGTTATATATACTTCTTATTACATATATATTATAGCTTTGTAGCTGTTTCGCGTAAAGATGCTGATACTAACGGCTGTTACAAACTTGATATTTAATACTATTAGACCAATTTCGAGTAACCAGGATTAATTATTTAAGTACATAAAAATAATAATTTATGTACACAAAATGGCTTCTCAGCTTAAGGTTGACAGTAATTGTTTACTGTAATTGAAATAAATTTAGTCAAAAAAACAATTGCTGGTGGTAAAAATAATTGCTAGTTCATATAAACATGTCTTGGTGACTTTTAAAGCCTTGTACCAAATGCCATATGCATAATTGAATTTTGCATACATATGTGTAAAACTCCACATGTGAAAGTGGGTGTGGATATGTATTTTATTAGTGTGCATGTGTGTGTGTTGCATCAGACATGTAAACGCAGAGCAATATAAGAGTTTAGAACCTTTGTAGGTTGACCTCTTCACTGAGGCAATAATACACAAGTTGAAAGAGTCAAAGTGTAAAACTGTTATTTGCGAATAACAGTTGGCTCGAGCTACAATGCTGGTATGGTATTGCTCCGCTGACGTATTTGATGTAGCTTGGGTGTAAAAGTGTGTATGGGGTGTAGTGTGAGGATTGGTATTATAGCAGTGGATCGGAAAAGGAAAAAGAGAATGTAGTTGAGGAGGATTCACGTATCGTGCTGCTGAAGCTCTCGAGTCCGCGTTCACGACCCCTACGAGGCCCCCCCATAAATATTGGACAGTGGCAGCTTGTTACTCCACACCATTGCTAACTTCAAACCGACCACGACACTCAATACTCTCTGACCACTCGTATAACCACCGATGAGCGCTCTGTTCATCTGCTGGATGTTGGATGCTGTGTGCTTGCAACCGAGTACATTTGATTGACATCAGCTTACAAGAGATCAGAGTCACTCCCATCTCATTTAATAATCCTACGCTTATTACATTGATATTATATGCGTACATTATATTGTCCGCACTACAAACTTACGATGCAATCCACTGGCGGTAACTTAATAGAGAAAATTTTTTTTTTTGGACACCATTGACTCTTCCGAGAAATCGGTTAATTTTCAATTGAAAAAACATAATTTGGTGTTAACATACTGCGCAATAGTTAAATATCACTTGTATTTTAACGAGATCGCAGACATTTATATTCATATTTATAAATATAATGAGGAGACGTAAGAATTTACTTGAAGAGGCGTACGCCTACGTCTATAACGAGCTATCTGCGGTTATACACATCCACCAGAGTTGAGAACGCATCGAGAAGCTTACGCGGATATAAATTACATATATTATGCACTGAAAATTGTTTTTAATTTATACGCAAACTCAACGTTTTATTATTTATTTCAAAAACGCGGATAATTTAATTAACGTGCTAAAAGTCATACTTAAAAAATTTATTTTACTACTTTTGAATAGTTTATTTTTTATTAGCTCTTCTGCACAAGTTTTAATTAATTTTATTTATTATTATTAATTAAATTAATTAATTAATTAATTAAAAGTTAAATATTTTAGATGTGTATAGTATGAAATGTATTCAATAATTGCAACCATGCATAAAGTAATTTGTATAGATTATTGTCTATTCGATGTGTAATACAGTAATATATATAATCTATACACTAATTAGTGGATTCAGTGATGCAGAATTGGTGGTTAGACAAAATTTATCTCGCTAAGCATTTACCGTCGGTCAAGATTGAATATAGTGCACATTAGAGCTGGAGTGTGGCCGACTTGAGGGCAAGTGAATGGATGCCTGTGTATGTAAGTATCCATATATATAAGCAGGGGTTTCTAAGCTGCATCAAGTAGAGAAAGGGATGAAGTGAATAAGGTAGCGGGAGCAGAAGTAGTGAAGAGAAGAGAAGGGTTGTAAGGTGGTGAGGTGGTCTTTGGCGACGTCGTAGACGCTGGAAGGGGCCACTGGTTAGGTGGCTCTAATTGGTCGAAATTAGCAAGTTTAGTCATTAGAGGAGTTTCCGGCGGTGAGTCCACTTGACTTTAGCTTCCTGTGGAAGGAAGGAAGGAAGGTGAAAGAGGATGTTGGCTATGTGTTCTATTCTGCTTTTGGAGAAACTCAGGACTTACGATTCAGGACGTTTCTAGTTCTCGCATCGCCTAACTCACCCGTCGTATCCTTACACAGTTCTCATCCTTATGTACTCCACTGTCTACTCAGTACTATCTAGTCGAAGTACATAAGTACGTAACACACGGGAACGGGGTTTACTCTAGCTTCTTCCTGACATTACCAAGTCGAGACTTCAACACCACAAATAACTGTTGCCGTGAGAATTCTGCGGTTTACACCTTACTATTGTCTATTCCAGATTATGGAGCTGTGTATATCTGAACCTATAACGTGCAGAGCATCAGCATTCTCATATTAAGTATCAAATTATAATAAGACATATTAATATTAATGTCATTACCATCTTTGATTACGCTATTGAACTCTGTAAATACTAAATTTGGATATTGTATCCTGTAACCATAGACTGTTTTAATTAAGACATCCAATTAAAGTGCAATGCGACCGCCGATTTAATTTATATATTATACTTCCAAGTGATAATTATTTTTGAACTCTATTTAGCTTCATTTCTAGAGACACTGTTCAATTAATTGAACGAAAGATTGATTGATTAGTTAATTAAATAGTTTGTAAGGTACCTCGATTCATAGCTTAAAATACTCAAAAGTATATTTGATTAGCCAGTGATTAAAAATGCGGCTCAATAAATGAATGAGATTTGATAATAAAGAGAAGATGAATACAAATTAAATTAAATTTAAAAATAACTATAAATTAAATTCGATAAATCAATGATGATAATTATCTGATAGAGCTTATCAAAGTGTAACGTTTATCATGATTAAAGTCTTGATGTATATAATTCAGTGGTATACAGTGAAAATTTATAGTCGAACCCGATTACAGTAATTTTACCAGCCAGCAATGAAGTTTGAATCACTCTGAAGTCTAGACTTTGTGCATGCGGTAGGCGTGTAAACATACGGACAACGTTTGACATTAATAAAATAAAATTATAACGTTAATCGAGTTTGCTAGTAAATAGTAAACCGCATGGATATGATGTTCAATGCGCAAGCGTCGAAATATCATGGCTTATACTTTTGGTTAATATTAATTCCGTTGGTCCTGTCCCCTGCGCGTGGATCCTCTGTACACCCCATGGATAGATCGAGGTACGTGCACAATAGTACAGGGGATGTCGAGAATTGAACTAGTGTAGTGTTTGTGCATAGATGAAGGGGAATCGTGCGTGTATCAGACAACTTTTCTCTAATACGCAATCTACAAGTACAGACGGTCCAATCTCACGCAACGAAATTTAAGAGAGAGTAAGCACTAGAAAGATATATGTATATATATCTATATATGGAGTGAGTACACACGAGCGTGTTGTAAAAGCATCAGCTGCCATATACGAGGACCCTTAATTATTCTATTAAACGGCTCGCGGACTTATTGTCATACCCCTGCCTTATACCGTCATCCGAGCGTAGAAAGGCGCACACGCGCACATGTATATATATATAGAGTATACATTTGATGGCACTCACAATCAATGGAAGCATATAATAAATTTATTGAATGGTAAATAAGCGACAGAGACACTGCCGGTAAATTTATTAAGGGATAAAAAAATAGCTACTCTGTAAATAAAATAAGTGATGGTGTGAGATCAAGTATAATCATTTATATTATTAGACTTGAGAATGTGTAAAATAGGCGTATGAAATATAAAAAACAATAGTAAAAAAAGTAAACGAGAAATAATAATTCTTTAGTGGTATTATATATTACCTTAAAGGTGCTATGTAATATGGGATAAAACTTTTATGAGATAAAAAAATAAATGGCAAGTTCTAGGGTTCAGGGACTTGGAGACAACCAAGTGATTGGTCGTAAAAGCTTGACGAAAAAAAAAAAAAAATAATATAATAAAATAAAGGAGAGAAGAAAAAAGTAAAGGGGGAAATTGGTGATTTCAGGGGTAAACCAATTTTATGACAACTGCTGCCAAGTTTCAAGACTAATTCTAGGTTGTCTTCGCACTTTTAGTACGCTGATAATACGAGGGGCTTTTACTGTTTGCAATTAGACTCGGGGTAATTTTAAAAATTTAATGGTTTTCAATTTATTTTTCTACTTATTGAGTTGTAATGGAAAATTTTATTTAGAGTATTTTTTTGATACTTCGGAGCTATAGATAAAAATAAATAATTATAGATTGTTAACTGTTTAAATACTCAAGTTGTTCAAATAGGAATGCACTTTGTTTCTGGCGCAGTATATAAAAAAAAAAAAATAGTAATAATAATTTTTGAGTAAAACCAGGCAATTTCCGATGTAATTTAAAGCCATATAAACTACAAAGTTTCCATGAAAAAACCACAAAATCATGAAATGAGTTTGAGTCTCAGTATGAGCAGTTGGTTTCAAGAGCTGTACTAGTCTGGGTACTACTACTGCTACACTGCTACAGTGTGCTATATATTGTGTGCCTTAGCTCTCTTTCAATTTCGCAAGGGACCGTAAAGTAATGATTCCAATTTCGCGAGATCGCTCGTAGCTCCACGACGATTTGGATTAAGCGACTAAAGAAATTCAATATCAGTAGCTCGATGGCCACATAAAATTACTGACTGCCACTTTGCCTTAATTTGCGCAATAAAGTGCCCCCCTCGATCTCTGCCCCAGCTCTTTTCTCCCACTACACAATCTCGATTTTATTTTTTCACTCGTTCTCCGAGAGTTTGCGCTGCTATCAAACACGTGGGCTTGTTATTAAACCGCGATGAGATTTAAAACTGGATAAGAGGATAACATTTATGATTTAGTTTCATATATATGGTGATGACCTTGCTCGCGCTGATTCGAATCAGTTCGATAAAAACCGCGGGTTAATTTTCGTCGGTTAGTTCCCTTGAACTTTCGGGCTGGTAATGATGCTGATGGGAAAA
Organism: Microplitis demolitor; assembly: GCF_026212275.2. NCBI lineage: Eukaryota > Metazoa > Arthropoda > Insecta > Hymenoptera > Braconidae > Microplitis > Microplitis demolitor. Next base: position 22,824,516 of record NC_068547.1, read on the forward strand.
TCAAAAGGTTCTGGAGTACACTAGCACTCGAGAGAAATATTAGGACCCGTGAAATACGAGAGGACGATATTATATTCGACGATGCTGACGTAAACGACACTACAGTATATTCATGGCACGAAAGCAGAAGTATGGCAACGTTTGTATAGCAGAGCTAACCTATGTAAGCCACTTTTTCATTTCGTTCCATCGATTTGCAATATATTGGACAAAATGGAACGTTTACTTTGTTTTTTCTTTATGAAAAAAAAGAACACTCGCACAGTGGAAAATAAATTCATTTCTCTATATTGAAATCGATTTATATTTCATTCAAAATATCTTTTTATAAATGAATAAAAACTAAATAAATAAATGAAAGGTTCAATTTATCATTGGGCCATTAAACTAGATTAATCCTCTTGCTATTTGTTTATTTACAATCCTAAAACAAATCACTGTAAAACGTATTTTTATGTATACAAATTGTTTTTATATTTTTTCTATATTGTTCGTCGAGAAAAATAACTTTTATATTTTTTTTTCCTACCATTTTTATATGCATGTAAATTTATATTTTACAAAGTGGTTAAAAATGAATTTAAAATTGCTCTGTAATAAATTTTGACCTGCTATTTAGTTTCCAATATTTATTACAAATTTTTTACACAAAAAAAAAAACAATAATTGAACAAAATAAAAATTTATTCCCCGTCAATGCAATAATCAATCGAAATTTGAATTTTTCTCAATTTTCAGATGTACTAAAATTTTCAAACCCAATTCACGTAGCCTAGCTGTCTTCATTTTTTATAATACTACAATAGCCAACTAACGAACAAAAAAAATATTTTTGAAAGGGTTGTGACATAAGTAAACAATAACATTGAAGAATCTAGCCGGACATTATTTACTCAAGTGATGAAATTTACAACGACTTTTACCAAATAGAATATGTAAATCCGTTAGATAGAAAGAGCTTGTGCACTCAAGAGCGAGTGGCCTGAATCTCGTTTCACATGACGCTCCTATATACATATATATATATATATATATATCTATATGTCTCGCTATCTTTCGTGTAAAATCCATTGGCCAAAATTTACGGCATACCGCGCAGGTCGCTATTTTCTATTCCACATCTTGGTGTCTCTCTTGAACCTGCGAAAACCTATTCCTTCGGATTCTCTCTTTACAGCCACCCTTGTCTGCTAACCCACTCACTCTCTTTCTATCACTTTTTCTCCTTAACAATATATACTTATACTTGTCTACATGTATATCTGTATATATATAGAATGAGAGTATACGGGAGCACGCGGCACGTAAAACGTATCCGCGTACGAAATTGAACTCACCCGAACGGCCGTAATACGAAAACCATAGAATTCGCAATATCGTATCACGCGCATTCTCTCTCAGTAGCGTACCGTCTATAGTAGCAAGTATTACGTCTTTTGCAACTACGGGGGTGGCTTGTGGGTGTGCGCGCATGTGTGAGTGTGTGCATGTGTGTGAGACCCCTACCAAGCATTTATAAGCGAAGGTGCCCCACAAGTGTAAGCGAGAAGATAAAATTTCTCTCTATCTCTGCTGGCAACTAGAAACGTTTATTTTAAATGCGCCATATACATATACATATATATGATAGTGAATCGAGGCATAGATAGTCTGTGGTTCAGAAAAGGAGGTGAGATCCCAGGCGTGTCGGTACTATCAGTTTATCAGATGCTGCAAGCTTTGTAACAGCTGTTACATATCCCACCCGATATGCTAATTTTCAAGTGGGACTAAACGAATCAAATAAAACATTAATAACGCGCGTTATTTAAAAATTATCTCTACTGTATATACATATGTATACGTAGTTGAGTATTATGATATGGCGAGCAATAAATATTAATAAAAAAGTAACAACAGTTTATGCAGATGAGAAGCTAAAGTTATTATTGACTCGCCGAAATGAAAACAACAAAGAATATATATGTATACATATTTATTGTTGAGCGGTGCGAAGCAGGGGAACGTTTCGATCGATGTTTTCCAATATCTGTCAAACACATATTTTTGTCAGATTTATTTCACTCGACGTCTGCCCCTCACACTCACCCAACTCTCTACCCGAGACGGGGATAAAGGTCCAATTTCATTTTCTCGCCGGCTCGTAAAAGCGTACACACTACTGTCCTCATACCCAGAGCTACCCCCGGTATACCGAAGCGGCGCTGGCTCTGAATTGGCTTTATCTTTCATTTGGGTAATACACTTTTCAAAAAGTTTTAAAGAAAATAAACAAGCTCTTTATTTAATTAATTCTATGGACCATTATCCGAGTATGGAGCTACAGTAAACATGCGCAAATATATACATATATGTAGAAACGGACTGAATAGAAGTTATTTCAGACGAGTATTTCCGGGGCATTAATTTGTGAATAACAGAGGGAGTGATTTTAATAGAACTTATTACTGGAGATTTTAGTGAGCGCGTTAGTGATGTTAGAGTAACGTAGACTCATGACGTTCACAGTAATGAAAGTAGACGAGAGTACAAGTACAGTAGAGTAGTAGGTCTTTTCAGAAAGTGCAATCCACCGTGACGGGTTCTTATTTGTGCTACGACATTTGTTGGTTCTCAGCTTACGTTCATTACGTATCCAACCGAACACTACGTGTACTTACAACTTATCTATCTATATTTTATACTTATACCTACATATATTATGTACAATATACATGCATACATAAATGCGAAAGGGGAAAGAACATTTTGGAAGCAATGGAACATGAACGTAAAGCCCTTTTCGTATTGAGAAACTCAATGTAAAATTCTTGCGGTTGCAGTAGCACACGACAATTTCTCTACACGCACATACAGGATTTCCATTTTACGGAAATACAGCTAGTGTGCGGGTTGGTACATACTCGCGATGCTCTCCCTAACAATCGCGGAAAAAAATAATAAAAAGTATAAAAACCTTGGAAAGTCTCTCACTATTTTCCAGCTTTCAGACAAAAACTCCAACCACTATACAAAAGTTTATGTACAAAAAATATATAAGTCTATACATATATTAGAAATATGTAAAAAACTATGTACCAAGTATGTGTGAAAATAATTCCTACCCAACAATTTATTTTTTTTCCCTCAGATGTATTGCGGATAAATATATTTTGTTTTTTTTTTTATTGTCTGATTTCGTTTTTTATTTTTATAATATATATTATGTTCGCGTGTTACTTTATCGTATCAGAGAACGAAAAACAGAAAATAATAGCATATTAGTAGTAACGCAACCGACAGCTGGGGCAACCCCTCAATTGAACTGTTATTTTAGTATTATATTCACACATATATATATATATACATTTACGATAATATATATGTATATAAGGTATGGATTATTGTAAAAGTAAGTAAAAAAACTCACACTGTCATCAGATTGATCGCGTCCACGACATTATTGTGAACGAGGCGTTAATTGTAGAGATTTGTCATCAGACATAAAGCCAGTCTTTTCTCATTTCGTATACATGGGGTGAGATTCGATCCTGGGCTGGGGTCACCGAGCTGGGGTGACGTTCGTATGAATCTCTCGAATCTCTTTTAATAATGGTTTATTTAAATTTAATACAGTGACGTCTTATAAATCCGGGTAAGTAAATAAAATTTATATATATTCAGGTTAAATATTTAAAGCTAAAAAATAATAATTTAAATATAAAGCGACTTTAGTCACTTGTCAATCTCGTTAAAGTTAACTCGAAATCTTGTGTATACTTTTCTCTGGGTTTTTCCCCATATTATTATTGTGTATTATTCTCAAGACTCAACACACACTTCGCATGCATTATAACGACGACAAAACAATTTTAACAACCAACAGTGTGTAAAAAAAATTTTGAAAAATAATCACCGTGCATTTTATTATTTTTTAATTCTTGTGTGTCAAGTATTCTCGAATAACGAATATACAGCTGAAATGTTACACTCCTTTGTAGAAATATTTTAAATAAAAATACTCGAATCATTATAAGATCAAACTCACACAGAATAATCTAAATCTTTAATGAATATCTAAAAGAGGGAAAAACAGTCTCTACTCCATATACATATGAAGTAATTTATTTTTTACTCATAATTAATTAATTAAAAAAAAATTTAATTTGGAAAACATTTTTGAGACTAAGAAATTATGAATTGCCCATTTGTCCCATGGTATCTATTTTCCTTTCGTATGTAATTTAAAAAAAATGACACGTGTGTATATATGAATTGGCGCGAATTCCAATCAATGAATCAAATCGAATACAAAGCAATAAATTTTTTAATTAATTAATATTAAACTCCATATTAGCCCGGTGTTTGTAGGGACGGTGCGTGTGCGAAACGCATGTCATTGTGGGTAATGATCGTTTTACCCTTCGCCACCAAGCAATAATAATAATAATAATAATAATAATCGGGGCATATACCAAGCCAGTAATACTAACAGTGACGTGGCATACTACTCCGGTGTTGTGTCTAGCCGCACATATTGCTGAATCGTTATTAAATTATACGCAGAGCCATAACTAAATTGACCAGTACGGTTCGTTAACGAGTAAACGGTCCCGTTCAATATGATTTTGAATTTAACTAGGTTATATACAGTCAACAATTTGTTACATTCGTGGTATCAAATAACACACCTCAAAACTCAACATAACATGGCCAGCTTTAAATACATACCAACTCCCACTGACCATACGATTGTTTTAAATATAAATATAAATATCCATCTATTGATAATATTTACTTTGGTCACTTTAAGCTCCCGTATTTTCATTTCCAAACCATCAAGTGCTTCATCATCATCATCATCATCATCATTATTATATTAAATATACATAATTGTTAATACAAAAATATCAAAATAATTAAATCAGTGAGTTTAATTTTTTTTCCTTCATTATTTTTTAAAAACTTATGTAGTCTTGAGTATACATTTAAAACAAACAAAATTCCTTCCTCACACTTGGTGTCTCGAGCACCATTACTCAGCACGGCCCTAAATAAATATGTATAAATATATATTGTATTTTTTATTATTTAAAATAAAACATAGCAGGTTCTACGGCACCTGCGATTTGAATTCTCATTTTTCCAACGGTTCTTAAACTCATACAAAAATTAATATTTATCATTTTCAATATTATTATTATTATTGTTAAATTTATGATAAATGATATTATATTAATCGTGTAAGATATGTATGTAAAGCGACATACATGCATGAAATCAATCGACAGAAACTTTCACCACGTGGGTGTACTGCATTTGGTGGTGTCACGACTGAACCGTACAGAGTCCGGATCTCCCACGTGCAGACACACATTACAGACTAAAACCACCGGCAGATTATTTTATTCCATCGAATCTTTCTTATTCTCTCGATTTTCTCGAGCCTCGTATTTAATGATTTCCTCACCTTGTTTTTTTGTACTTTTAATTTATTATACTTATAAAACGAAAACCGTTAAATAAGACTTAATGTATGTACATATCATGTATGGGGAGTTTTTTTGGCTTAGTGCATACATTAAAATATGTATATTATTTATTGTTGACTATTTAAATGTACTGGGTCGGAAAAAATGGTTTGCATTAAATATTAATTTCTTCCCATCCATCATAAGGTAGTTACATATTACACAGTCTGTTTTAGATAGGCATTAAATGTTTATTTATCTATTCAATGAATAATTACTACAAGAGCCGCAATACCAGAATTAATCGTTCCTGTATTTTAATATATGTATGTTTGATGTTTGTTGCACAGACGATTGCAAAAACTGCTTTTAATTAAATGTGATTACATAAATAAAATGTAGATTGATATATGTCGACGTTAACGTATATATTAATTAGACAAGACTGATTTTATATAAATATATAATTCCATTTTATTTAAATGAAATCAGATCTTGGAGACCGTAATTTATTTTAATCTCTGTAAATCATTTTCATATATTTTGAACAAATCCGCGGACAATTTTTTTTTATAAAGAAAATAAAAAACTCCGTCAAGGTATCAAAAAAGAATTTTCATTTATATTCAAATTTTTAAGAGTCCCGCTGTATCCAGTTTTGATAAAAAATGTAGTTTTTGAAAATTCAAATTTTTTCCCGCCAAATTTAGTATGAGCTCCATTTTCCCCCTAATACTATAATAATATCCTCTCTTTTAACGATTTACACTAGTGACAGTAATGCTAAGTTAAATTAAAAAAAAAAATAAGCAAATAAATAGACAACTTGAAGTTTGTCAGTATAAGTATGAAGTAAGCGCAATCAAATGGAATAAGCCAATTTTCCAAGCAATTTCTTTATCGTTACTAGTTGATCAGAGACACTATAACTCCAGCTATACCTATTACAATAACTACAATTGCAACTGGAACCAGAACCATAATGATAATGATAACAATAGCAATAGCAATAGCAATAACAACAACAAAGTAAAGAGCAAAAGTGTTTAACTGTTAAATCCCGTTCACTTTAAGTTCGTTTAGCGACGCGATCGCTTGATTTTAATGCGAGTGGGTGGTTATGTAGGCTGTTGGATATATTAGAGAGACCTTTTGAGAGAGAAATCGGCACACGGCTAAGCCACCAGGTGATGCAACTTATTAACACTTAGCTCAATAGATTTAATCTTGAGGCGAAGTTGGGGTAAGCTAAAAATGTGATGCCGCTGTCCGGGCGACCGTCATAAAACAATATTTTCAAGGAAGAGAGATATATTATGGTGTAGTAAAAATAATATTTTAACAATATACGATAGTTTAAATAGCAAACTTGGAGTGATTTATGTACTTGGGAGGTGTAGTTGTAAATCATACAGTTCTTGGAATCGGTATTATATTTAGTGGTGGGTAGTCATTGGCAAGTTTGCTGTGCTGACTAGGACTAGAAGTAGGAACGGTGCAGGGCTAAAGTAGGTAGGCGGGTTAGTGCTACCTCAAGATTTTGTAGTGCCCCGGTACAGAACTTGAGGCCAACTAAGACCAGGTGGCTCGTAAAATAATCGTAGAGATCGTAGAATATTAAGTAAAAGCCTGTCCCACCCTCGTCCCTTACACATATATAGACATAGAATGGACATAGACCAAGTAAAGGAGCGAACACCTGCGCTGATATCTATTATTTCACTCAAAGAAAGTACCGCTACGTAGTTTATGGTTCCATCTTGTCAACTTAAGTGCACTCTAATCTGCTTTTTTTAAGACCAAATTGATATTCACTTCTATAACGCGTTATTAAAGATATTAAATACAGAGTACAGACAGGAAGTAGGGCTTTTGAAAATATTCACTTTTTTATCTTGATTGAGCTATAAGACAAAATTTCGGGGTAAAATGGGGTAGCCTTGAAAAAATAAAGAAAATTGTAATTTCGAAATATTAAACGAAATCACTTAATCAAGGCGCAGAAAAAATGTATTTTAAAATTGAACAATGCAGCATATGTACAAATGAATATAGTCAGAATAAGTAGTGTAGTGTAGATTGCAGTGAGTAGAATGAACGCGTGAGTATCGGATTACACGGAGATATTTCAGCCGGAGGAATGAAACTTCCAGTTGGTTGCATCTCAATGGTTCGTTGACGGTCGGAGGGCCTACCGTCACATCGGCAATGTAAGGAACTTGAATCGAGAGCCTTGAGGCCCTCTACACACCACTACATATACATATACATATAGAACTATTACATTAGGTCCAGGGTAGGATGAAAAACCAACAAAGAATATCCTCTTGACAATAGGACCAAGACCCACAAGCTCTTACCATTCTTGTGTACCTTTTCTCTCTACACTCGTACTCTCTGACTCTCATCAGCTTGTATGCACACACCATTGTGTTTATTCAGCACACATACACTATATACCTATATATATCGTATATTTATACGCACAACCGGCAGAGTACTCAAAACCACCTTTTAATCATAACAAAAAAAATCCATTTATAATTAAAAAGACTTAATGGAGCATGCAAATTACATATTGTCCGACATCCACTCACTGGAATAATAAATTTCGTAAATTTAATTTTTAATGAAAAATCAAGTAACGACTAATAGCTAGTGATAAATATATGTATAGGGCACATATATTATATAGATAGAGGATTGAATGTGTCATTTAGGTAAAAGCAACCGAGTAATTATCGTCATTCTACATGTATGTATATATATATATATATATATATATATATATATATTCATATGGTGGATGTGTCAACTACTATAACGGAAATGTCACAAATGGGATCGTTATCCAGCATATATGCAATGGATAATGGACCATCAAACTACATACTGTCTGTTATACACTTAACATGCTCCGATCCCGTCAATAATTATCATTAAAAATTATCAGCATTTAAATGACACTTGACATTAAAAAAAAAATGTTATGGAAAACTTGTCCAATAATTGAACGATTGAATTTATGAAATAAATGAAAATGAGGATATGTACTTACTGAGTTGGGTGATTGGAAAAATAAAACTATCAGAGATTGAAAATGAGTAAGGTAAAGGCAGACCGGATGTAATGAAAATAAAGATAAGATATGATGAGTGTGATATTAGGAAAAATAAAGGTCAGAGATAAAAGAGATAAGACGCGTGGATCGAAAAGGAAAGTGTAGGCGACGGTTCACGTTGGTGAGAGTGTATGGCAGGAAGATGTGCGAAGGGGGTTAAGACATCACCCTGCCAACAGGTGGTGCTCTCTCCCCGAGCTCGGCCTCGGTTCTCAATCTCTTGCTCTCGCTCTCTCTTTCTCTATGTCTTTCTTTCTCAGTTGCTTGCTGTCGTGTTCTCTTCGAAGCGACCCTCCCCTTCGCACCCTCTGCGGCAGCAGCCCGATAACCCGCGGCGACACCCGATAAAACCGTGTCTCCGGGTGGTTGGGGTTGAATAAGACCGGAAGAAGTGGGTCGGGAATGAAAAGAGAAACAACTAGAGGATTATTATTACTACCGTAAAAACATACCATAACATATATAATCCTGCATTTTTTTTTCTATTTATTGTCACCGAATAAAAATAACTAATAAATAGTTAAAAAAAAAAAAATAATCCCAGTGAACTTATTCTTTTTTTTTTTTTTTTTGTCAAATAAATTATTAATTTTTAGGTCTCCTCTTAATCAGCGAATTGATGATCGTAATTATTTAAATTTTCAGAGTAAAAATAAATAAGCTGTCAGTGTTTCGTGAATAAAAAATGAACAAAATAAATGAGTATACTTAAAAATGTCCATTATAAATTTGAAGGATCGAATAACTGGCAGGACAATAGCTTGATTGTTAAAACGAATTCTAAAAAAAATTTTAGCCTCAACTCTTTTAGAAGTTCCATTCCCTCTAACTCAGACTCAGTCTCTGACTCTCATCATCTATCCTCTCAGCAACCCTCGCTTATTATCATGCACCTTTCTCGCACTTATTCACTATCTACCAAGGAGTGCCACCCACGTGCTCACATCACGAATCATTCAGCTCGAAATTTACTTGTCTCATTCCATCGGAATGCCTGTTTTATTTTTCGCCCATTCCCATCTCATTCAAGTGTTAAAAACCGTGGTTTAGGTTTGTTAATTATACAAATACGTGTCATTTATTACTTTACTTCTATTCGGCATCATATAGGTCTCAGTAAAAATATATGTCATGTGAATCATCATCGAGTGCCGCATCCATCAAGACGAATATCAAAACAATAAAGACAATTTCCGAGCGGTGGGACAAAAGCATAATAAAAATCCATGGTGGCCACAAAGTGAACGAAAAAATGTTTTTTTAAAATTTAATAACTTTTGTTGATAACAGTCAACAGCAAAATAAATAATAAGGTCCACTGAGAGTTATATGATAATAAAAATAATAATGAGTTAGATATATACAGAAGGAGGAGGAACAAAAAATAATAGTAAAGATGACGAGACACATCAACAGGGGGTGGTCTCGTTAATAAGCATAATTAGGCGGAAATTGAATGGCCCTCGAAATGCCGATTATTATAGAGCCCAGTCTCTCTTCTTTTGATACAGCCGGTTGTCTCGCGAGCTCTGGAATTGCCCTTCGTCCTTGAAAATAACGATCCCATATATATATACAAATATATATATAGAGAAAATGTGTGCGTCTCTTTCAGCGATCCTCATACCAACAACGAACCCCACTATCACCACCATCACATTCTCTCCCTTATTTCCTTTTGCGTTCCCTTCCTTTCTTGTGTATGTATTATTTATTAGCACGTTAATACTTTAGTATATATTTTTACCTCGTACCAAATTCTATTATATAGATATTAAAATTAATAGTATTGTATGTAATATAATATTTATATTTATACTGCATGATTTTTATTTATTACTACTGTGTATAATTTATTTAAATAAATAAATTTACTTAGTGTCGAATTTAAAGTGAATGTTGCTGTTGTTGCTGTAGGTATTTTCCCATGAAAACAAACTCTATTAACCGGAGATATATGCTGATTATTTATTTGGTTAATTTTATTTCCAATTCTCAAGGAAAATCTCAAACTTCTTGTACAACTGTCGGAAGGTAGATCGAGTATGTGCAGTGGACCGTTTCGAAATGCCCTGATATTGGTTGTCTCGCTTCACATGCGACTTCACGAGAAGGATGAACGATTCCAAATTGAAATGTAATGTACACCCTCCTCCCTCTGGTCCGTATACGCTTTTCAATCTCATTCCTCTATCGTCTCAATCTCCCTATACTCTGCTATACTCTGCTCTACACTCACAACACACCAATGTCGTCTTTTCCAAACGTTCTGGCTCTTTTCGCTGGTACATATGCAACACACAGTCTATATAAGTGAACACCAGTAGGAAAAAGACGGAGCATCCAATGTGCAGAACCAAACGAGACTGGAGACCAGCGAATGCTGCTGTGTGCTCTGCACTGGGAATTGAGAGAAGAGAGACGAGCAGAGAGAATTAAATGTATATGTATATATATATAGTCGGAAAGGGGGTCGACGCCACCACCGCTTTCTGCTATGTATATATTATACACAAGAAGAAAAAGTAGAGGGGGTAAGTGTAGGTGATTTACAACTGCGGGCTTAATGGAGGCTGTTTACTGCTAATTAAAACTAAACCCATTTAATGCTGCGCTCGTGTGTTGGTTCGGTCTTGTGTTGGAGTCTACATGCATTGAGAAAACCGATTCTCTATACTATTCTGTAGTACATATCAACTCTATCTCATTTTGCTGGTGACACTTTATCTTTGCTTTCTCTTTCTCTCTCTTATTCGCTCTTTCTATCTTGAAACTCCTCCATACTACCCCTTTGAACAAAGTGTCTTTGCACTCGTCTCTCTCTATTCTCTGCAAACGTATTCAAGTCTGTATCCCACACCGACACCAGCCGGAGTATATTCTCAAAAGCCAAAGTAAAGTGTGTACTGGAAATGATAATTTGGTTGTGTATAAGTTTAACGGGATATAGACACCGGGTGCTCGTTAGTGGATCGTTATGCATCGACGGAAAATACGTCTAATTATTTAGCCCCATACTCTGCGCTATAGCACGCAGAGATTTATAATAAATTATTATTAACAAACATGAACTGACTCACTCACTCAAAGTGATTAATATTTATCTATGACAACGGACTAGTGTAGTGTAGTGTACACTTGTAACATGTCCATTCGTTAATTTTATGAAGACTGAGGTCTCGTCGGGCAGAGAACCGACAGATAAAGTCAAAGAAGAGTAGGAAGAAAACGAGGATGAAGAAGAAGGTGCTACGGAGAATAAGTAAAATAATTGGCACGAAACTTTCACATTGACTTTATACTCTTACTCAGTGTGACTCGAAATTTCTCTATCTCATCTTTTATACTTTAGTGTTCGTATAAATGTGTGTATGTGTATATGTGTGTGTCACTTGTTCTGGTTGTATAAGAGTAGTCGTTGCTGGGAATTAATAACCGACCCTCTCGCATCTGCAGCTCGTTAATGATTCGTTTCGTGAGTCGTGCGTTTTCTCTTAATTTGACGTAGCTGCCCCGCGGCATCGCGCTGACAGATATCAATTTTGCAGCTCCAAGACTAAGAAGACGAACAAGAAAAACGTAAAGAGACGAGAATGAGAAGTACAGAGAGTACTCTGGAGTAATAATTTATTTCATGACTATTGAATTTTTCCTTTTGTTTATATATTTTACAACTGACGTATATTCAGACCGTTTATTTATCAGTCTATCTCTATTCAGTTACTACGTGCTATCAATCTCACCTCTCTCACATCGGCATTTTACAATTGATCGTGTCAACACCGTTTCACGAAAACGACATTTACGACACTGGATAGCGATACAAATTGAAGCGGTCCCAAAGTAACGAGGACAATAAATTTAGCTAATTAAAAAAACAACTCATGTGGTAGAGTACGCAATGACGTGTATTTCTTTTTACTTGATCATTATTAAAATATAAATATAATTATTAAAGTAGGTTGTAAATAATTACGAGAGTAATATAATAGATTCAGTGGATCTGATTTATCGCATTATAAATAAGAGATGGGTAGAGAGATAGGTGTATTGTTGTGGTGTACGTGAGTGTACAAGTCGGGGAGAAATTTTCGAGAGGCAAGTAAGTGCAGGTGTGATTTGTGCGGAATCTGCGCTGGTACATTCCAAGGAAAAGTAGTGGAAATGGAGCTCTTATACGAAAGTACTCCATATCACTTTATTTAAGATTTACCCTCTCACTCGTCCCTTTCAACCCTCAACAAGACTCGTCCATTTCGTAGCTTCTAGCAGCTTCATTCGCTATATACTTTTCCCTCACCTCCGCGTCCCCATTTCCTCTCTCAATTTCTCTCCACCGACTCCTTCACTTTTGCATCCTCGAACAACCACTCGAACGCTCGACGATGCGCAACTTTTCCACATTTTTTATCCATTTAAATTCATTGCTCATTCACCGACAGCTTTATACCACACACATACATAAACACAGCTGCACACCCTCACGCAAATTATTGACAATTTTTAAAATAAAAATTACTCTGTCAATCATTCCTCCCAATTAATTAAATTTCATTCGGCGAAACAAATGCTCGGACATTAAAAAAAAAAAATATTTGATGCTTGTTTACTTAAATTTATTCAACTGACTGCAAATGTACTCAGGGCCTCGTAAAAAAAAACCTTTTAGTAAATAAAATAAATGTTTCGCGTAAATAAAATTTAAATTGACTATAAGATGATAATTTTTTGCCAATCTCGAATTGAAGGTAATAAGAAAAATTCCCGAGCTCAACTTGAAGCCAATATATTTACAGCTCTCTCTCTCTCTCTCTCTCTTTCAAACGTAAAAACATACCATAAGCACGCGGATAACGCAGAAGCAGCTATGTATATTTATTTGGGACGTTAAACGCGCGAAAAGTATCATCCGTTCCTCCTATCCTCGACTCCTCGGCGATTCGAGCCTCGTTCGCACTACTCCGACTTTTATTTCATCCATCTCACTCTCTATCTACTTAACGTTAGCTTATAAAATTTTATCTCCGTTGTGTCGGTATACAAACACTCTTACCTTCCATTATTATATTGTCCTGCGTCTTTTCCTTGCACTCGCAGAGCAAAACAACAGAGAGAGAAAGAAATAAGAGAGAACGATAAAAGAGATGAACAGGCCCAAGTCTCCTCTCTCTGTCTTTATAAATCCAGCATACATGAAACCGGTCGGTCGAGTTATCCAGCATTCCCCACTACAAAACGGGCCACCTGCTCAGACCCCGCGCACCCATGAGTCCCTTCGGTCCCACCGACGACAACCAAACAGACTCGCCATATTTATTCCTCTCTCGTCACAACCAATATCGCAATACATCAAATTACATTAATCCACATAATGCCCGATATTGTTTTAAAAAATTTAACAAATTAAAAAAACCTCTCGGGCCATTAAAGCCTTGATAGCTTTAATTATTATTATAAAGTATGTAGGATGTTGATACGTACGTTAAAAAAAATATAACAATTAATTGTTAATGATAATTAATTACCCGAAGCTAAGAAGCTAGACTAATTGACATTGATTTATGAGTTTAATTAAAACAAGGCGCCAGAGAGAGGAGTGTCTTACATGAGTAGGGAGGATTTAACAACACCTTTTAAAAGCTAAAGGCCCTTTGTCTAATGGCCCGTTCAAGCACCACTGTGCTTTGTAAATCGAACTAAAAAAATATATACATATACATACTTATATACATCTAGCTCTTTCTTCACTCTGTACTCAGCACTCTACTCTTATTAATTATTTTTATTACGCTCCATTATACAACACTATTTATTATCAGTCATTTTCCCATAACACAAATAACGCACCTTTTTTTCGTGTTTTTTTTATTATTGTATACTATCTTTGCTATTGAACTTGACATTGATAAGAATTATTGAGCGACTTTGACTGGTGTGTTACCGATAAGATATAGATATAGTGTTTGAAGAAAAAAAAAACTGATAATATAATACTGTTGTTTACATGTTAATTTTAAATAATAAAATTGTCAAGATATCAGCAAGTGAAAAAAAAAAATTTTTTTGCTTAAAAGTTTGTAATAACGAAATGTGTGATTGCGGTTTATAATTAAGTTGCGTTCTCGGTAACTGTAATTATAAAATAATAAATTTATTTTTTCCAGCGACTCTTGATACAAAAATATATAATATAATGCTCGTGTGTCTTGTCATACTGTAATATAAGTTTTAATACCGAGATAATGTAATGTAGTCCAAAGACATGCTGCAATGTGATGGCACAAAGCGTGACTGAGCCCGCGAGTTAGTCGCTCATGGTAGTTGGTACACTACACAGACAAGCAAAAAATCCGAGACAGAATATAAGAGACAGCCACCAATACCAGTAAAGTCAACATCTACAGAGTTACCACGAGACTGTCTCTGTCAATTTAGTTATTTTTTTATTATCTACTTCATCGAACTTACAGCACACACTCGACTCGCGATGGACAGAAGGTTGAAAAGAGAAGTGCAGTAAAATAAAAAATATAAAATAATAATAAAGTAAAAGGATGAAAAAAAAAAAAAAAAAAAAATAGACATGTAGCAGCCCGGGCAAAGGGAACTAAACTCATTTCCGAGGCATTAACCAATTACTTTTTGCGAAAGGGTGTCGGTTACCTTCGGCGGCGGTCGCGGTGAAAGAGGGCTCTGTTCTCTCCCTCAGTCCCCTTGCTCTTGTCTACTCTGAGACTATCCTCGTTGATATAACCACTAACCACCCAACTCTCGCTGATGCTTATTCTTCTCTATAGAGATATCTTGGTGTCTTTATCTCACACATATTATCTCTTCAAGCGTTAAGTGATAATTTAAAAAGTATACTTATACAAAGTGTTACAAACACTAGGATAAATTGTATAAATCATGATGATGTATACTTATTAATTAATTAATTAATTAATTAATTAATAATAAAGATTAATTATAGATGAGTGTAATTTATGTGATGATGATAAATTTAATTATAAACAGTCAATATCAATTACTCAGAGCGAGTAGTAGGAGCGTAGCACTAGCAGCAGCATTGATCCAAGTTGACACGAGGTAATTAAACCCTAGTAATAGATATTCCGCGTAGCAATTTCATGGACATTCTAGCTCATATGCACAGACACACGATGACATTCGCAAAGTGCATGGGAGAAGAGAACCAAGCGAGATGAAACCCACGATGATATTAAACGTGACTCGGTCGAACACAAAACCCACACCCTCTTTGTCCGTTATTCACCCTCACTTGGTCTCATCTCCTTTCTATCTTTCTCTTTGTCTCTATCTCTCTCTCGCTCTCGCGCTTCATTTCAATCTCTCTACTATACCACTACATCCACCACTGCTATTCCCGGTGTGTATGCAAACACACATCATTTTGTTAATCTCGGAAGTTGTAGTATAAGAATCCACTTAATGAAAATTTCTGTCAGATCACTGAGTCAAGTTCGCGTGCTCTATACGCCAAACAACTACTATTATCATTATTGCTGTCAAGTGGGTTGTAGAAAAATAATTTCATAGGTTTTAATATAATGCATCACATGTGAGGGTGCCCAGACAATTAATAATCCACCCATTGTCTCTTATATTGTCAATATTTTTTAATATATTAAAAAAGTTTAATATTTTAATATTAAATTTTTTTCCCGTCAAAGATACTAAGATATTACTCTCATTTTATGTTAAATTTAATAAATTAAATATTTAATTAAATTGTTTTAATATTAGTCGAGTGTTACGTCAGATAATTATTGCCCGTAGTAATATGTGCCGTGGACGCAGGACGCACCGTGGGGCGCTGGAGGGAAAGAGCTTTTTGTTTAATGTACAAGAGCCCTAGGCTGTTGTTAATATTACATTTTCAATGTATCTGTATCTATATACGTGTATATATATATGTTCACAGACATTATTAAAGGTGACCCCCGTCTACTCTTTGACTTGACTCTTCTAACCCTTTGCCTTCGGTCTCTGTCTGTCTCTATCTCTGTTTCGGTCTTCTTGCGCCTCCACCACGTTAACTTGTCTTGTAAGTAAAACCAAAGTTCAAGCAAAGACACAATAAGATGGCCTCTGTAATTAATTTCAAGCTCCGGTGATTAAATATTTCCTCGACTTGCTGGCTCTCCACCCAGACTTTATCCTAATTTTTTATTCTTTGTTGTA
This sequence comes from Microplitis demolitor, assembly GCF_026212275.2. Lineage (NCBI taxonomy): Eukaryota > Metazoa > Arthropoda > Insecta > Hymenoptera > Braconidae > Microplitis > Microplitis demolitor. The sequence continues at coordinate 22,841,292 of NC_068547.1, forward strand.
CTGTCATATATATAATTAATTACTGAGCCGTTTAATTATTTTTGAATTCCCTGGGAGGGCAGGAAATTTTTTATGACTGAGAAAAATTTTTTGGTATCGAATTTTCCGATTAAAAAATTCCTGGGGCTTAAAAATTCATTGATTGATTTAAATCTCTTTTTTTTATTTATTGAAATCGTGGATGAGAGAGAAAGTATAAAGAGAGTTGAGTTGAGAGATTTATATATTATGTATGTACCTATGTATTTATATTTAAAGTGCACACTCTTTAAAATCGATAGTAATCGTGCTTTGAGCTTTACTCGAGAACGAACATCCAGCGATTTCTTTTTACGGATAAATATATACTGAAGGAGGAGGTGTGAGAGATGATGAGCAAGAAGTAAAATTGCATCACGTGACCCTTAACACCTCCGTAGATAATTTTCTTCCTTGATTTTACAACGGTACTTTACAACTTTTACAATACACTCATCATTTTATGCTAAGTACTTATGAATATTAAATGCGAAAGTTGAATTTTTTTAAACGTTATTGATCCTGCCAATTAGATAATGGACTATGTTTTTAAATTACACACTATACACTTTATTGAAGCTTTTGATGGGAAAGAAGAGAGACGAAAATAAAATAATTAAGTAATAATAAAAAAAAAAAAAAAAAAAAAAAAAATTTTAAACCACAAAAACTCGGTTTCTTTTTCATCACGCGCACAATCAAATCCTTCTTGGAAGGCCCGGGTAAATCTATTTCGCGCTTAAAGAGCCAGCTGTGACCGTATAGTCGCTTCCACAAGTCACAAAATATTTATTTAAATAAAATAAATAAATGGACATAAACTTTAATAATTTTAAAAAAATTCCCACAATAATTAAAATTCTAAAAAATTAATTTACCGCCTTTTTTTTTTTTTTTTTCATTTTTTTAACAGCAAACTTAGCAATTAAATTTTCAAAGCCCAGTCAGTTAACGACACAAAATAATGAGCTGGTTTTCTTATTAGCGATAAAAAAAGGTCAGCAAATAACTAAATAAAAAAACTAAAACCAGACCACTTGCTCGACGGCCTGTGTGTGAGTGTGAGAGCAACAGAAACAATGTGTTGGCTGTCAATTATAAAAAAATCCCCAACGTGTCTTCACTTTTTTACATAAATTAGAGGGAGTAAAAAATAAATACATAAATGAGAGATGTGTAACTCGTTTACAACTCCGAAGAATCCAACTCAGAGATCGTTAAATGACCTACCCCTCAGCATTTATCTCACTCGGACTCGTTGTTTTAAAAACTAGCGTAGCCACCCCCTCAGGAGATTTACGGCAATACCTTTTTTGCTTCACTTCTTAAGTGCTTTCGCATTATCTCGCTGCAACTAAATACGCTCACTCAGTCTACGCAGGATACCCACCAACGATACATACACTCGCTCTGCCGTATTAACCAGTATATATATATATATATATATATATATATATATATATATAAACTTCACTTTTAAAGTCAGCTGGTTGACGTAATATTAACTGCATCTAACTACATTTACATGAGTGTGCTACAATATATATATGTATATATATGTATATGTATATGTCTCATGTTGAAGCTACGTAATAACAACGTCGACGTTACGAGAACTCATCATCATAATAATCATCGTCTCTCTATAGCCAGTTGATACCTGGGTTGTTAAATAAAAAATAATAAAGAATAATAAGAAAAATAATAACGAGTTATAAGAGGGAGTAAATAAACGAGGGGACTTTTAATTATTTCACATGACGGATACACAGTGTAAGAGGTAATTGCCTCATATTCAATTAATCTCAAGGACCAACAATCGTCTTTCAATTATTATTCTCTGTTGGAATAAATATCTAACAGCTGTAATCTACTACTTACTACGCCTTGTTATTATTTATATTCTATTATTATTATTCATATTTTTTTCCATATCCGCATTAATGAGTCAGCGACTTTGGAGCCGCTTTGTTATAAATATTAATAAATAACATTCATTTTAATTATCGACACAATGGCTGTGATTATAATTTTTTAATTAAAACTGTAATCCAAGTTTGTACTGATATATATTTTTTAAATTTATGTATGTGTGTATAAGTAAATATATAAATACGAGTGGAGGTTTTTCTGTTGATTTAAATGTCAGTAATTTTTGTTGGGGCATCGACAAACATGTCTCGGGTATACGCAATAGCTGAATCGTAATTAGAAATTAGGTAAGGCAAGAAACGCGCGAGGTAAAGAGAGAAACTTTTAATTGGTCTCACCGTATCTTTTTTTGCTGAGCGCAACCGTAATGCGGATATCATCTACCTAGACATAGACACTCATTTATGTGCATATATATATAAATATATATATTTATGTATGTATAAACAACTAATTTTATTCCTGAATTTTTAAAAAATAATTAACTAAAATATATATACACTAATATATACGGTAATAAATATTCAATTATGAAATAAAATAAGTATTTATAGCAGGTCTCTGGAGTGAAGTGACATTGATGTAAATATAATTAACAGTTAAATTTAAATTAAGTATGTACTTTACCAAGATTTAATATATAAAATACCATTGGATTTTCGTATTATATATATTTATATAGGTACCTTGAGTGTATACATCTCGAATGTTTTAAGCAACACAATTGTATATCATGTACATAGAAATTTATATATATATATGTGTATATGTATATATAGAAAGACCAATACAAGTCTCTAGTGGTAGCGACTACTTCACGGCTTTCCATAGAGCACAAGAGCAAGCGAAGGCTCTGCCGGGCTAATTAAAACCGCGGATAGTAATTAATTAAGCAGACGTCAGGAGTGCCTAGAATTCTCTGGCAGACAGGGGCTCTCAAATTCCCACAGTGAAATTCCTACTTCCAATACCCAGCCACGCTTCTCTTCATATATATATATATGTTGAATAAATGTATAAATATATACGTATAGGTATGTATACATGTTTGTGGATATATAACATGACTCTATTATCAAAAAATCGAAACCCATTTCAATATGAGTGATACAGATAAAATTTAAAAAAATATAATAAAATAAAAAAAGTGATAAAGTTGGAGCAATTTGGGGAAGTGATTCGTCGTTGCCGGCTGGAGAGAGCAATTTTTCAATTATCTCTGATCAAATAGTTCATCCAATTATCTAAAAGCCGTGTGACCTCGGGTTGGGTACCTTGGCTGGGTCCAACATCCAGCCAGCTCGTTGTGATTGAGCTTATAGCAATTAATGTTATTGCTTGGAGTAGCACTACATACCCTCCTCGTTTCTCATTCCCTTGTCTATTACTATCCCTCTCTCTCTCGCTCTTTAACTTTCATCCCCGTTTTCTCTATCGCTTAAATACTCGCAGCGGACTTGGAACCACTCAACAAAGCTGGAATGAGTATACAGAGACTTGCATAGACCTGGACTATTGCTCCCTCGTACATGTACTAATTCGAGGGTACACTTGTTCCACAGACCCCAAGTCTACTTTTGATTACAGCACACACACTCGACGACACCCGTAGACCCATATTTTATAATTATTAATCTCTCCATTTAAATTAAATTCTTAATTTCAAATTATACTACAAATAAATCTCGAAATTCATTTATATTTTTTAAAAGCCTTGCGTTAATTGCCTAATTAATCTCACATACCGTCTCCAGTTTTAAATCAAATCCATCCATTTTAGTATCATTTGGTTTCTAAAAACTACTGACTGACCCTCGGCTCAGCTTGTCTTTAAAAATTAAAACAATTTTATGTTAAAAAATAATTTATGGGGATTATAAACAGTGGGAACGTTGAAAACATTTAAATGACGAGGCTAATTACACTAATAGGCCATTGGGGCCGACAAGCAAGTGTCAGGTCTCATTGAAGATCTAGTCATAGAACGTGGCTTGATAATGTACGGTAACGGAACACCTAAGAGCTATCCTGAATATCCTACTTCTCTGTATGTACTAGTATCTGTATTATATATATATACATACAGTCACACATTAAACGATTTACGTATATACATATATTGCATGAGTATATATGTACAAGTAAAACAAGAAGACACGAGCAATTGTACTCGTGTGGGTAAATGTGATATGTATATGACGATCCGCGTGTGTGTAGATGACCAGAGAGGGCAGCTAACGTTTATAATATTAACGTTAATGGACTGCCTTATACCTTATAGAGTAACTCCCACTCAGAGCTGTGAGCTCCCTGACCGGTCGTTCTACCTACTTCCATGTAGTGCAACTTCTACCCCTTTGCTCGATGATAGTCCTCCTATAGAGTCGTTGCTGCAGCACAGTAGTACCCTATCGGACAATATTAATGGATGTATATGCAAGCTAATGCACCAAAGCAGCCAACGAAGTAATAACGGATAGTCATATCGGTGTGCCCCAAGTACCGTCCACACCCGACTACTTTCCGATATACATTTTCTCATCGTACGTGACGCGTAAAAATAATAAGCTGGCTTACGTTTATGCAAGCTCGGTTTTTTTTTTTTTTAAATACCTGCATACATTCTGCGCAAACTGTAAAGTTGCGGAATTAAAAAATATTAAATATTTTTAATTCAAAGTTTTTAAATTAATTATTAGTTAAAGTTCCCGCGTAAGAGTAAGTATAAGAGTATTTCAGCGCGCGGATAAAATTTAATTAATTTTTCTTTTTATTTTAATACTGAGGTCTTTTTGTTGCTGTTGCTGTTGTTGTTGTTGTTGTTATTAATAACGTAAATTAATAATCGGTTTAATTATTACCACTGAATATTCAAGTGGATATATTTTTCATTTCTTTATTATTATTAATTTAAGTTTTTTATTTCTCTTATTTTTTTAGTATTATGAATTGTACGGACGTCGCATGAACGTGAGGAAAACGTGAAGGTATACCAGTACGACGGTATCGCGTCGCTGCAGCTGAAAACGACGTGGCACTTAACTTTTAATTAATATTATATACCTAATTAGCCCGCCGGGTAGAAAGGGAGTGAGAATGGATGAGGGGCGAGAGGCGAGAGGTGAGGACCGCGGGGTGGATAGAAGCTAGATGGAGTATGAGGTTTAAACTAAAGGAGTGAGAGCGGCGGCGGGGCCAAGGTGTGGGTTTAGTGTATTAATTTAATTTTCAATCTCACGGGGTAATTCTTGGCACAACGTTAGTTTTAATCAACCCTCTCCCGTCCGGGTTCACACGGAGGTAGCGCAAGCGGCCGAGTAGTGAGAGGGTTGCTGAGGGTGAGTTGAAATAGGTCGTTCGGAGAGGGCGAGAGACGGATTGAGGGGCTCAAAACGAGCTGCTATAGTCTGCCTGCGCTAAACAGAGACCCGAGGGTAGAGGGTATAACAGAAAGAGAAAGAACCGGGAGAGGAGGAGGAGGAGGGGTGTACCTACACGGCCAATAAAAACTGGTAATAAAAAATACCCCTCAGGGCCTAGTCCTCCTCGTCTCAGACCCTCGCTCGTCTTCCCATTCTGTCTTTCTTTAACTTTCTTTCGCTCAACCTCTAGACATACTCATCCACCTGCTCTGGATTAACTCTTATCAAATATTTACATTTTAATTCGCGAGCTACGCGTGCATATGCTACTAGTCTAGTGTAGGAACTGTAGTGTAGATTGTATAGCAAAGTGTAGTTTGGTACGCGACCTTTTACGACGACGCGACGTCATTTAATTGCAAAATACCCCTCTATCCTTTATTACTACACAGATCGAACAACAACCCAGACCTACTGAGACGTCTCTTTATGTGTAACATCTATAGGTTTGTTTTATATGTCAGACATTAATTTTCCGGCGAGTTGTTAAATTTAATAAGCTTTTTTATTTTTTAAATTTATAGTCTAATATAAAAAATTAAAGTGAGTCGGTCGAGCGTTTTTTTTTCCTTTTCGTATTATGAAGATAAATTATTTTATAAAAGAAGCAACTTTAATTAAACTTATTATTAAAATACTCGATTCATTTTAAAGTTAATACAGCTTTTGTAATTTTAATTTGTTAAATAAATAATTAAAATAATGAACTTTTTGTCATTATAATTATGCGACGTTTTTGAATTTCATAACAAGCTAAGTATCAAAGCAGCTGTAACGGATGACAGTAGGACAATGAAATTGTAACACTAGAACACCTTTCCCTAGAAAATAAAAGCATCAAAGCAGCAGGTTTTCTCAGCATAACAAATTAAACTGGTTAGTAAGCTTTTATAGCAGCTAAACTCGACAATCCGTTACACCTGTGTGTGACACTACAATGAGCTAACTCGAGAAGACAATAGCGTTATATATGATCGTGACAAAAGATTTTTAATTTTTATTATTTGCCTCAGCTGTACATTTAAATAATTCGATTTAAATCCCCGACAAACCTGTAGAGCAAATTTACACTGCAATACGTACATACATTCTTATTTTAATACCATTGATTAGTCAACTGTTGTTCCGTTTATTTTTTACCGACCCCGTCTTCGTACAAGAAATAGCATATGTATGACAATACAAAAGATAAAAGTCGCATATATATGCTGCCAAAAATTTTCAGAGTCGAGTGAACTTCGGAAAAAACGTTTTTCAACCCAAAAAAAAAAAATAATTCTTGTTTAGTCTCCGAAAGCCTCAATTCCTTTGATGTTTTATTTGCCACCTATAAAGTAACTCTACTTTCTGTACTAAAAATTCTTAATGAGAATAATAAGGCCTAAATGCGAATAATTTGTCAATTTTAAAGTATAAACTAAGACTTCAAAATCATCAACTTTGAAAAATTTTAAATAGAAGAGGTAGGGGAGAGAATACGTCGAATGAAATTTTTGAGGCTCAAATGTATGGATAAAATTATTTTTGTATGTTTTGAGTATTTTGAGACTCTAATCCAGATTATGTTATTCCAGTTTAGTCCTCAAAGTGGTAAAATTGGTCGTAACTGCTACTTTGAGGACTAAACAATAGGATAACTTTCCATACTGTTGTCAATTTTTAAATTATAAATCGATCCTCAAAAACCTCATTGAGAACTTTGAGACTTAAAACCAAATTCGTTTTTTGACTTGGGAAAATTTGTACCCCGGATCGGAGTAGATACAGGTTAAAATTAAATCCACTACCCGCCAAAATCACTCTACCAAAAAAAAATCCGTATGCGAGGTGATTTTTTTCAATACTCCAGAACTTTGAGCCGCAGAATCAATTCGAATTGAAATAAAACCCGTATTCACTCCCAGTTTGTGCAGTGTATTATTTTGTCCATATATATATACATATATTAATTTATAAATATAAATAAAAATTAATACTCATTTCCTGTTATTTAAATTGTCATAATGTAATAGAATAAAATAAAAAGTGAACCCGGTGAGCCAAAATGTCAAAATGTTGGTGGCAGTGGGAATATTATTTTAACTTTTTAGCAGTCCGCTACTGGGTAGTGTCTTTGGACCAAGTCCAGGAAATTCTCAGCTCTACTCTTTACTGCTCTTACTACACCGGATATATATCTGTTGTATACAGCTGATCATTATCAAAAAATAAGACAGCTTATAATCGTGTTGCACTAAACTACACAAACACTATTACCACTTTATATAAATTTATTATCATTACTAGCCTTACTGCATCTAAAACTTTATTCAAAGTTAATAAAGCTAATTATGTACGCTTGACAAAATCTTCAAAAGACGTAATCACGTTTTTTTTTTTAACTATTTCACTAATTTGATAGGATACATACGTACACAGTCTGTGCACTAATGACCATTTCTACTTGACGCAACGGAGTTTAAAATTTTAATAGTCTATTTACAAATACACGTGACACATTTAATTGAATACTAAAATCGCTCGGGTGTATATTTATAACTATTATAAATTGGAAATGATCATGACGCTGACGGTGATTTTAAATACAAAAAAAAAGAGAGATCAATTTATTTTCTATACTTTGTAGTATCAATTCAATGCTTTGAATAAATTGTCCGTGTACTTACGAACACGACTTCTGAATAATTTATTTTGAAAATGGGTCAGGTCACCGAAAATCGTATTTTTGGTCAGACAGGTAAATTTGAAAAATGATTAATATAAATTTAAATGGTAATTATTTGAATTTTTCGAGTGTGTGTTTTATGTAGATGAGTGTAAGGTGAGTCTGATATATAAGAAAAATATTGTTCGAGTCGTGCAACTCGATAAGAGCCTAATTACGTGACTGATGCTATCGGCACGTGACTCGATATGGAGCTAAACTAATTGGCCGAGCGATACGTTGCTCGGCAGGGATTTTTTGAGCCGATGTAATGCAAATTAAACAAAGTGGACGGAGTTTAAAATAAAATAATAATGATAATAATAACAATAATGTATATATGTAATATTGTTATGTAGTTAATAAACGAATAAGAAATTTTGATGACGCTTGTAAATGGTACATTTTGATATTTACGATTATTCTAAGCCAACGATTCGTGTTTCTTGGCAACAAGCCAGTCTAGATTATGTCTACTACATAAGTGTACAAAATAAATAAACGCTTAAGAAATATTGAGCTTAATTTAAACTCTTTCACTGCCGGTTCTGATTAATTCAAGTGATAAAAATTGATCAAGAAAATAGGAGTGATAAGGGAGATAAATGATAATAATGGTGATAAAAAAATAGCTGATAGTCTGAGAGTAATAGGATAGAGCACGTGGCGGAGGTGAAGCGCCTGCGTGCTGAGTCTGCTATCAAATAGAAATTTCTTGCCGTGTACGGAACGCTAGTGTTTACGCGCATTCAGTCGTTCGGCCGACGAGCCGCACGTCGAATCGTCTACATGTCTACTGAATTAAAACAATATCTTTTTTATTAAAAAATTACGGCTGCAAACCAATTGACCCTAAATTTATTAATTTTATTAAAACAAAGCCAACTCACCTTGACGCACAACATGCGTAGGCTGTTATCTATTGCATGAAAAATAAAATAAAATAATTCACAATGTTTCAATGATCAATTAATATATCACTGGCACAACCTAACCGTCTGTTTAGGATTCCACAATTATTTTTTTCACTTACTGGCACATACCAGCTTACTCTACTAATTAATTTTTTTTTTATCACGACAGATCACTCTGCGCCACTAGTTAAGATAAATTACTAATGATAATTTAGAACAATTATTATTTTTTTAATTAAAAAACAATTACACAAATCGCGTCGTCAAATTATTTTTCCTCCGAGTTTTAATTAATGTCGCTCACAAAAACAGGCTAATTGCTTTTGATGACATTAATATTTATTATTTTGTTTTTTTCATCACTCGAATCGATTATCCATTACGACAATAAGCATTAATTAAATACGATTGCGATACCTACATATATAAATTGATATTAATTACACTGACGTTTGTACGATGGGGTGATGTGCGTAACTACTTAATCGCAAGTAGATTCGTCCGTCGGTGATCAGACACTAAAAATGTTACTACTTATTCTGATCTTTGTGATAAAACTTTCGTATCACCTATCACATTTATTCGATACTCACACATTCGTGCAATTAACTCCCATTAATAGTATCGCGATTATTGTTTGTCGGTTTTCTTCCAATCGAATTAAATTTTTATCAATAGTCTACACAATAATTCGCTGAAGGTGTTGCTTTTACTATTAGGATCGACAGAGATTGTGACTGCGAGTAAATTTGAAAAACTACAAAATAAATCACAAAATGAAACTTTTTCCAGATAAGAGATAAAAACACGCGAGACGCGAATTGCGTGGTGGATATAGCTTAGACTTCGGATGTGCTCGGTACGGCGGTAGACGAGCGAGTGCGGCCGGTGGAGCTACCCCCACCTCGCCGGTGGGTTCGCGAGTCAGTGGGGCTATCCGCGACGTGTGGAGAGAACGAGGGGTGGCAAGAGATTCCAGTGGTGGGGAATCAGCACACTGTAGTCGAAAGAGAGGGGCACACATGTTATTATGGAGGGACGGAGGGGTATTTTAGAGGTGGGGCATCACCATCAACATTTTCTATCTCCCTCATTTCACTTCCCCGTTGGTTCTCATCCTATCTTTCCTACTGCTGTGTATATGTATATAAATATACTTGTAGATGTATGAGTTTCCCTTACTCACAACCCCACCGTTTTACTTTGCGAGTGAAACATTTCGCGGGTTTCGCGGGGGATGGTCGCCGCCGCCGACGGGTTCTAACAGTGGGGGAAGACAACAGTATTCCGTTAATTGAACGACTCGCGTGCTAGCGGGAGAGAAAAGAGAGAGAGAGAGAAAGAGAGAGCTGCCAAGACGAGAACGGAGATAAAATGAAAAGTAGAGGTGGAGATTACTTGAAATAATTACTTATCTTAGTTATTTTGTACTTATATACGATGAAATTATATTATTATTATTATTATTTTATTTTTTATTAACAAAGTCGCTGAAAATTTAATTTAATTTATAATTAATATTTTTTTTAATTATATAAGTAAATACAGACAATGAATTATAAATGTTTAATTATTATTTTAATTTAAATGAACTTTAATTAATTAGTAAAAAAAAAATACCGCGTAGAATACCCTTTTTTTATTTTTTTCATTTTATTTTAGTTATTTATTTAAGTTTAATATATATTTTAATTATTTAGTTGTGCATTAAAAATTTAATTAAAAAATAATTATTTACGCGTAACATTATTCCTCTTTTCTGATTAACCAGAATAGACTAGAGATAATAATTTGTATTTTTACTCCATCGAAAAGTTTGTACATAATTTTTTACTGATAAAAATAAAACGGTAATGGCGATTGTTAATTAAACTATAATATTTATCTACAAGTAATCGATGCTATCGCGGCTGGACTTAATTACTTTAATTAGTTTTATCGATCAAGTTATTTATACATATATTTTTTATTTGAAAGTTATATCAATAGTTTGAAGTTGTTTTTATTTTATTGATAAACTTAAATGAATTATTTGAAGGCCGTGTACACAAGATTTGATGATACAGCGCCGGATAATTTGTATTTTCGCTTCAAGGATCTGTTATACACCGTTGCCCAACAATAAAAACATGAGTAAAATTGTACATACACACCACATCCTGTGGATTTACCACAAACCATCACCACTCATTTCTCATTACTCTCTTACACTCTCTTTTTTATCCCAAGCACTATCCTAAGTAAAGCACAAGTATACACTTGTCAGAACTTTTATTTTTACTGTCTAAGTCCCTTTGTCTTTTGAAATGAAAAGTTGATTCAAGCTTCGACTAGAGCTTCCAGCTTATACTCCCAGTGAAATCAAGACAATGAGGGACCCGGAAAAGTATAAAAACATTGAGATTTCATTGGACTTGATTGTAGTATGTAAGAGTTAATTTAATATAAGTGGAGATGGAAAAGTTGTAAGAAATTAAAAAGTTTAATTGCAAGTGTGCCAGAGTTTTTATTCATTGATTATATATACTGTTGGTCCGGTCTTGTTTTATTTGGGAATGAGAAAAATAAAATAACGAGTCTTCAATTGACACGTAAGTTTATTTAATTTAAGTGAAAAATTTAATTTCAGTTTGGAAAAAAATTCAAGAGTTTCAAGACAAGGTCAGAGACACATTTTAATCAGTGTCTTATATAATTTTAAAATTAGCAGACAATGCTCACAAAAAGTTTTCATCTCGTAATTTATTATAATTTTATTCAAATATAAATTTTAATTATAAAACTTTTTGTTTGAATTTAATTTTAAAAATAATATAATATTTTAATTTAGTGGGTATAAAAGTATAATCCGAGAGTGAAAATTATAGAGAAGATGAGAGGATGAGAGTTTAAAAAAAATTAAATATTACGTATTAATAACATTAAATGATAAAGATTATGACGACAAGCAAGTTGAGTGGATGTAGTGCCGGTGATCATGGGTTCGGTCACTTTTGAATTTAGCAGAAGCTACCACAGGAGCTCCATGAGGGCGGGGCAGACGTCAGACAAATGAAAAGCATCCCTAATTTGAAACTGAGAGAGTCGAAAGGCAAACAAGTGCCAAACCCGGTTATGCTTCTTGTCTCGTCTCTGCTCTCAAGTCGCTTCTCTTTTTATTATTCTTCTATATCCCTTCTCGCACACTGTCTATACGTACACTCGGTTCTATTCTTCTGACAATTATGAGTCGTTTATACCAAGAAAACACCGCAGGGATTCCCGAGAATTATATATAGTTTTCATTGTTTAAAAATATAAATAAACACAGAAAATCGTAACTCACTTTCTTTGAATAAATATTAAACTAATTTTCAGATTTTTAAAAATTTATTTAGAGCCAGCAAAATTTGCTTCAGACGACTTGAGATAACCTGGAATTATTTTTAAAAAATTCCCTACTTTCTTTCAATTTTTTTTATTTTTTCAAGGAATTTTGACCAAAGTTCAAAGAAAAAATTTTTTCCTTAGAAATTAAAAATTTCTGAAGTTTAAATGCTTCAGCATATATGCCAAGTACAATAAGATTTAGAAAAATCGGAGCAAAAAGAGTTCATTCGTCCTCTGCGTTCCCATTTGGTCCGGCTCTCCCTTGGTAAGTATAAGCACAGAAAATTTTAAGCCATTACCAATATCGTATTTATATTTAAAAAGAGCAATAATGGATGATGAAAGTACGCACTACGGCATGAAAAGTAATGCATAGTATAATATCCTTATAATAGAAAAAATAGTATAGGGTATAGGTTGATGGGAATGTAGAAAAATATGAGGGAGGTCGACAAAAATGACGGGGAATTAGATGTAAAGATGTTGGTACAAGAAAGGATGACGTAGAACGACCAATGGAAAATATATATTATATTGAAAAGCGAACGGTTTCTCTCTACTCCCTCTACTTGCTCTTGTGAGCTCGCGATACGAGTGAACTTGGCGATCAAGAGGGCCAATTACCGACCTATGCAATAGGTACTTTTCCACATACGTAAAATGCTCGTGTAGGTACTCGAGTGCATACTTTCCCTCTCGTATGCTCGCATTCTCTACACCCCCACGTTTCTACTCCTGAGTCTCTCTCTCTCTCTCTCTTATGGCAACTCTCTGTTCAACCCTACAACCCCTAGCACTTGACGCTACACATACGCGGACTATATCGACTGTGCGTCTACTTCCCATATGTTCCCATTACCCTTGAAGGACTGCATGCACATTATGGTACCGTATAGTGCATCGTAAAAAGGGTGCTCAGTACACACATATAAAAACGTACTAATAACGCTACATGACCGTCCACTGGACTGTATCTTGAATTTTTATAGATAAATAAATGTGCTTGAAAAAAATTATTGGCTTTACATGTCTGTATATGTTTATGTGAATAGAAAAATTTTTTTATACTCGGCACTGTACGATTTAATAAAAGTTATTGAGGTATTTATGTGGAATTTGATTGTTCGCAAAGTGAATAGAAAAAATAAAATTTTTATTTTATGAAATAACAGACGAGTGATTGAATTTTCATGGAAAAAAAAATGGGTAAAAATATTTTTCCACCTTTTTTTTTTTTTTTTTTTAATTCATCTTTTATTTAAAATATAAAAATTATTTAGGGAACGGCTGCTCTTATATCAAACAAATTAATTTAGATATTTTGAATTTTCATGCGTAATTTAAATTTGTAGATTTAAATATTGGTACTGGGTTTTTTTTTGTGTATGAAAATATAAGAAAATGAAGTAGATGGAAATAGCGTTGATATGAAGTAGGTATATATATATAAAAATAATGTAAGAATGAGTAGCAGGAAAACCTACTGGTAGTGTCCCTGAAGCAGTATGTACAAATTAAATTGGGTAGTAATCTTATGATGAGACTCTGAAACATTAATTTGTCTCGTTGTACGAAATCCTTGTCGTGTGGGAGAAGTAAGAGGGGTGACTCTTTCACAGCGACCCGTTCTCAAGAGTCTCGCGATTGTTGTACTTGCTTTACGCGGCATACAAACATGTTACGAGTGGGTAATTATATTTACCTTTTCAGTTTTATTATTTAGGAGGTAAAAGAGTGCTCGACCTCGAGCTGCCTTTCTTTACTCGTAATTCACTTTTTTTATTTCCCTTTCATTCCTTTTTTCTTTTCTTTTCTTTTCGGTCCCCTTGAATATTCATATGTAATGTTATTTCATCAAACCATAAAAAAACACCAAAGTTATTTAATTATTTTAAAATAATTAATCAACTCTGTGTAACATCGGAGGATTTTAAAAAATTTTTTCACTTTGGTGCGTGGATACATCTGATTTTTAATGTTACTATTTTTCGTTAACAACTTCTGTGTGACAAAAGCCCGTAATAGAAATAGAAATAGGAGAAAAAGCAAAACGAATTGTCCCTTCAAAGACCCAGACGGAAACAACCATCGAATTTCAGACTATAGCTCGCAGGAAAAAAAAAACCTGAAAATCAATTGGAATTATTTGGCATTGTTGTAAAAATCCGTTGGATGTTATCAATGAACCCAAATTGTATCTTTATTCACAGTTGATTTAATTTACACCTTAATCGAAAAAATCACACTCGTATTTATTATGTCTCTCTAATATTCCCTTGCTCCGAAAATAATTGAATCAACTGGAAACCCTAAAAAAAAATTTTCAAACCTCAAAAATATAGCCAATGACGCACAATATGATTCGATTTGTAGGATTACATAAATTCTAAATTGGTGAACTTCAATGAGGCCAATAAAATCGAGCATAAAAATAATTTGAAAATCCAGGCATTATGATAAATGGATGAAGTGGAGATAATTTGTAAAACGTATCCAGGTAGAGGTTATCTGCAGAGCGGAAGTGACATCGGCAGACGAAATATTCGAGGAAAATTCCGATGGATAGACAGATCGACACTAAAAGGACGAATAGAAAGGGAAAAGCATCAACAATCAGGCCAAAGTCTGGCATTACACTCCATTCATCTCCCGCTTTACCACCCGTTTTTCATGCACCGAAACCCCCCACCATGTGTTATACTCTTTTTACATCTTTTTACTCCTGTTCACACACCTTCCTACTCGCCCTCCACGCCGAAACGTATTCGGCTGACAATTCTTCATTTGCGTGAAGCAAACTCTCACTACACTACACCAGAGCCTCTCAATCAGCTAGCAAGAGTTATAAACGAGCTTTAAAATAAAATAAATAAAGAATAAAAATAAATTCCTTTGAAAATTAAACAAATAACGTTACGAAAATACGAAATTTCAGTCGCGCTAAATATATTTACAATTGATTATTCGAATTTTTTTTTACTGCCACACCTTATAATCAACTTTTTTTTATTCACTCGAATTTAAATTGACGAATTTTTATTTTTATTTATTTAATCAATGGATCAATGAGGATCAGATACACCGTCAGATTACAGGGTAAATCGTGCGTTGATTCCCAATGAGTATTCGCGTGATGAGCAGAGAAAATTCTTGGAATTTTTCAGCTTACAAAGAAGAGTCGTTTTGAAGTGCGCTGATTGCAGTGGTTGTTTCGACGAGCCCATCACTGCGTGCCTGGGTCAGGCTAACTGGGGGAACGGGAGAGAATTTACTTCCCATCATGCCATGGGCTATATATATATATATGAAATACACGTACGTTATGTAGGTAGTAGTTTACGTACTATACATAACATTTTGGTACAGACTACCGTCATTTGGACAGTATTGTCAGAGACCAGTCTATCCTATACTAACCAGGAATACGGAATTTCATCGTACACCATCAACGATACGACATATATGATTTATGCAACTTTTTTTTTACAATGACGAGCAATATTTCACTTGAGTACAATTGGTTATTATTGATTCATTTGAGCTTTT
Source organism: Microplitis demolitor (assembly GCF_026212275.2). Classification (NCBI taxonomy): domain Eukaryota; kingdom Metazoa; phylum Arthropoda; class Insecta; order Hymenoptera; family Braconidae; genus Microplitis; species Microplitis demolitor. Next base: position 22,857,197 of record NC_068547.1, read on the forward strand.
TTAATGGTTATTATTCTTTTCCATTGATTAAAAATTTTTTTTTCCATACAAAAAAAAAAAAAAAAAAAAAAAAACACTTGATAATAAATAGAATCATTTGTTCGACAAATTTCAGTTTTTCCGACAACCCAATCAATAAAAAAATTTAAAAAAAAAAAAGGCGCACAGTATTTCCTAACAAGTGAATTATTTTCCGCACGCGGAGAAAATGAATACGAAATAGCTAATATAATTATAAGAGTAATTATGTTGTTAATGTACGTGTAATAAATAGCGAGCTTATTAAGTATTGATTAGAAGCGAGAATGTACTAGAGTATGTACGTAACGCAGCTTGTTATACGACCTAGTTTTTGCTTGAATGCATTATTATCTAAAACAGCAGAATATTTGCATGAATTAAATAATTAAATACTCACTGAAACACGCTACTCTTAACGTCCGTTGCCAAAGATTCAGCCTGACGTGACATATTTTCTGTAACACAAAATTAAATACGAATTTATTATTGCTATTAATTTACAAAGCGCCTCAGCTTCGATTAGAATTTATATTGCAAAAAATAAATATATGTACATGGGTAATATAAATATATATTAAAGTATCTGTTCATGATATAATATATATTCATGATCATAATTAAAGAGTCTTGGGTATTAAACTATATATTTATATGTATGTGTAATAAAAAAAAATATAAAAAGGGCAAGAAATAAATTTATAAATTGATCCATATTAATAAGATGAGTGAATTCGCGTTGGTTAAATTTTTGCATAAATTTGAATTGGCTCGGTGGTGAATTGCCTTACGGCGAGCGCTGCAAATTTGAATAATCGGGTATAATTCTGGGGTTTTCCCGGTGTAAAATGTCCACGATAAAATCTGCTTGGCTATATGTCGAAACGTTTAACACAATGTATTATATATATATATATATATAAAGTTTTCTCGTGTAGTCCGTTGTACGTCGGTGGTTTATTCGATACACGGTCTGTCTCTCTTTCTCCCGCAACTATACTGCTACCAACGGATTATTAAACGCATGCACTTGTAGACAGGAATGAAGCGGGAAATAAAAAAATTCAAAAGTCAAATAAAATATTTCACGGTTTTAAAATAGTGGATTATTTTAAAAATAAATGGCGGCTGTTAATTTTTATTTGATTTTTTTTCGTACGACTTTGCCTTAAGAATCTGTTTGAATTGTAATGAAAATGTTTTTTCAACTGCAAAGCACATATATTTTAATTTCTACTGGCCATACAATATCCTCGTCTCTGTGGAGTCTTTTGAAGGAAACAAAAAGTGGAAATAAAAAAAATAAATTAGGAAGATGAATGGAGAATGTAAAGTATGAAAATGAATAACAAAAGGAAATGGTAAAAAAGTAGCAATTACGATACTCCTTTATAAAGTGAGGACAGAATCTGAGTTCGGAGACTGTAAAACTCCAGAGAGCAGCATCTAACTGACTGTCGACTAGCGACTGGTAAGTTCAAGGATGATCAAAGGAATAGGTAAGAAAGAAGATAATATAAGGAGCAGGGCTCGGACCCTTGGCATGCGGTCCCAAGCAGACGACGTAAGATATCGCCCTCAGAGCCATTTCATCCTCTGGCAGATTAAAAGCAATCTTATTATACCGAATGACGAGGTCACGTGATCAATCACAAAAACACACAACGGAACTATCGACTTTAATGCGGTTGACTGAGACACGACTATGCCAGCGAACAGAAGAATGCCCACCCGTTGAGATTAAGGAATGTGGAATTGTGTCGCAGGGCCGACAAAACTCATCCCTTCGCCCTGGACTCAATCTATTTTATCAGCCCGATCTTAATCTGGAAGGAAGATACCCATCGGAGCTATCTCCCAGTCATCATCCATCATTTTCGTAAACAATCATTACGAAATTTATAAGCCGTCTTTTTTATCAGGACTATTGAAACATCAATTAAATAATCTGCTTTAAAATAATTAATCGATGCGATGCTGAAAGTAATGAATTTTATTTTATTTAACTTTTTTTTTTTTAATCAATTATAAAACTATCCGAGGGTATTAGCGTTTTTTATGGTGACTCGAGTAATAAAAAACGTAATGCAGGAAATGAAATTTAAAAATGAGACGTTTTGTAATAATAATAATGATGGTAATAATGAAAAAAAGTTATTATCGTCCATCATATTAGAGAGTTTAAATCCCATTGGATATGAGTAGAGAAGCTTCAAAAGTTGAGCAGTTGGATGAAGAGAATTTAATCGAGACACTGTGAAGAGACAAATATGAGTTAATTTTTCATGAGATGAAATCCTTTATTTTTAATCTTTTTCTCTTTCTCTGGGTCTGGGCTTTGGCTCTCGCCCTCGCCATTGCCATCGGTGGGTTTGACTGACATGAATGACGATCTTACGAATTAGGTGCCGTATAAATGGGTTTTAATTGGTTTTTGCTCAGATGCTCACACTCACACGCATAAATACTCATCCTGAATTAACCATCTAACTAAAAATAACATAAAGAAATAAAAAAATAATCATTTAAAATAAATATAAGTAAAAAAGAAACAGTCGTCTTGGACAATAAAAGATTGCACCGAGTTATTATAACTTGAGAAATATATATATATTTTTTTTTATTCTTTTCGTTTAACGTTTGTGACAGTGAATAACGTGGTAATAATACAATATTTAAAGGCTAATGACCCTGAAGAAGTTTGCGAGGCTTTGATCTCATAACGAGTCATTAATTTTCATTCATTAAACAACAAAGTTATACACCGGATAAAATTTTCGTAATTATATTTCAAGGTTTTAATTATAGCGAGCTTATTAAATTAAACCAACTAGTCTTTTTTTTTTTTTTTTTTTTTTTTTTTTTTTTTTAATATTTCAATAGTTGTATTAATTTATGTCTCTATAAAATAATAATAATTTACAAACAAAGCATCACCTGTTCTATACAGCGGGTTGAGAAATAACCTGACAATATTTAAAAGGAACCCGAACAAATTTTGACAAAATTACAATGATAATACAACGAAAGGGGACAACGCAGACACGTAATTGCCAGAAAACCCATGTACCCGAGAAAATAATCTTAATGTGATCATGCAGGTGATTCTTCCTTTACTATTCAAATGTAAATATGTGTGTCAACGGTTCGCCTTATTTCTTTCATATATTACATATTACATATACATATGTATACATTTTGTCACGTCAAATTACGGGTATACAAATGTGTTGCAATAGTTGTACTCAAGGCTGACTCGGCATTAAATTAAAAGCAATTTATTATTTTCCTGCACAACTCAATCGCGAAAAAATTTGAAAGACAATTAATTGATGACAAAACGAATGAAGTATTTAGTGACTTTTTTTAAAAATCATGGATTGAATTTTAAAAATCAGTCGATTAAAAAATTTCGAGTCTAAGCATTGGCGAATGTGTCGTGAAGAGGAAGGTGACCAGGAACTAGATAAGATTTTTTAAAGCGTCTACAAGAAGTTTCTGAGAAAACAGATGAAAATCTTGGGCAAACGAAAACCAGTTGCACCGCAGTTTAGTTAGCATTGCGTTCTGGTCGCATTACTTAGCGTGTGCACTCATAGATCCTATCGGTCCAGGTACCAGGCAACAGCTGGACCACGTTCTTGAAGAAAGAAAATTGAATATAAATTCAAAACACCTTGGAGGCTAAATATTTAAGCTTCTATCTTAAAAATAAATGTCATGCTAAATAATGTAGTGTATTTTAAGAGTCTATGGGTCTTGGGGTCAAAGGCGAGGAAGCTTTTCGAAGAAATAAAAAAATCTTAGTATATGCAAAGAATAAATTTATATATTCTAGTGACATGTCGCATAAAATAAAAAGTAAAAAGAATCACACGCGACTTTAATCGGTGAGTGTCTCTAGCAGACGCGAGACTCGACAGAAGAGATTTCGAGTCTTGATATTACGAACGAGCGCGAGTATAATTTTTATGGTGACCCTCGGCACGGAAGGGCGGCCGTTGCGGCGGCGGCGGCGGCATTGCACTGACGCTATACAGATATAGTGTAATGTATAGTATATGTTTGATACATATATATGTAAGTATGTGTGTGTGCATGTATATAAAAGTATAGAGACTATGGAGAAAGACGAGAGACGGATTTTTTTATTTTTTATTTATTTTTTTTTTTTCAGGTATTTACGATGGCACTCGAGCGGTGACATGGGTTTCTGGGACCAATGAATTTTAATTCCTTTCCCATCCCGCTTGCTTCGCCGGACAGCTAACCATTCTTCCTATACACCATGGCCCATGAGTATTCAGTTGGCCAAGAAGATGGCCGGCCGAGGGACAACGGAGTACAGGGGGTTCCCAGTACGACAGCAGCCCCGCTGTGACACCAGAACGATGATTTAATATTTTAAGAAAATGAGAAGGTCCACCCTTAATTTAACCGCGGACGCGGATTGGAATATGTTTAACCATCCAAGTGTGTATGTGTATGTGTGTAAATACGTAAGTGTCTGTGAGAGTGTGTGTGTGTGTCTTCCAGGCAGCAGGAGACTTGAGAATACATTTCAAGCATCCAAGCAATTCGACACTTTAAAAATGTTGCCCACTAAAACCGACATTTCTCATTGTCTATACCTCAAAATTTAACTATACCAAGTTCCAGGATACTCCTGATATAACAATAACAACTCTCTATAAAAAATCTATAGGCATGCGGGAAGATGGCTTCAACTATAAAAATACCATTTCAAATTTTTTTATACAAAATATAAATAAAAATTCCTGCGGTTTTTAAAAGACTTGAGTTTAAGATAGTCGGTTTTGAATACATCTATTGATAATGTATAGTATAATGAGGTTTATTGGGTTAACGTTCTGTTGAAGACAATTTATAAGATTATGGTTAGGGTTAAAAATGTTTGTAAATCTTATGTGATTTGACACAACTCGTGAATGTACACCGCTAACTCGATTTTCCAGATGGTATCATGTTAGTGACCCAGTTACATAAGCATCATTACCGCGCCTTAAAGTCTAATATCTCCAAGAGAGACTGAAACTGAGGAAACATGGTCGAACTTGGCATTTAATTAATTTAGGCTCGTTATTAAGTTTACATCAACTCTGTTGTGTTTGAATCCTTGTTCTATTATATACTACTACTACTACTGTTTAGCATCTACTTTATACACGAACCACTGAAGTATTTATGTATTTGTATAAATACCTACCCGAAATATGTACATATATTATTTGAAGTCTACTTTACCAGTGCAATATATTTTTATATTCAAATACAATAGAGTAGATTTATAAATTCGTTGATTTCTAAATGAATTGAGAGAGCAGCTCTCTCGCATTCCAGGACAACAACAGAACATCAAGGAACCAAGAACCAGAAGTAGAAGTTGAAGAACAAGAGGAACGAAAAGGCGGGAGAGAAGTTGCGACAAAGGACATTGGCGTGGGACGCCGATCGAGAATAACTTGCTGACTCTCTTACACCAGCTCATATCACATTAATCCTCTTTGTCACCGTCCTTCGTCTGGTACGTCAAGTCCCAACAATCCCGGCGTTGCCGGCTCGCTGAATCGCGGTCCACGAACGCGAATCCAACACTTTATTTCTTACCTCCAGCCTAAGTTTCAAAAAAACTATTCAATCAGTCGGTTATTTTTATAAAAATTAATTTCATTTATCAGTCGTTTCTTCACAGCGCTGCAAAGTAACGGACAATTTTATCAATGGTAGTAAAAAAAAAATAACAAACTACCGTGAAGGATAATATTAGGTGGACAGTGCCCTGGTTCTTTTTGGCAAAATCGAATAACACAAGAGACAGGCGTATCGGGAGTGGTTTGCTATCTATATACTATGCATTAAGGCGGCATCGATGAATTATAAAAACAACTGATGCCGTTGGTCACGGCAAAGGCGTGTGATGTAATTGAAATGTAACCCTATTGTTAAAAGATAATTGACTGACACTGTACCGACCCTCTTCTGTGTGTGTATATATATGCACATATACGTACACCAGGATCATCCCAAAGGCTATCTCAGACACTGCATCAATCCGACATGCGATTTATCCAACAAAAAATCCTCGACCAATCGAGATACTCACCGCGTAAATCAACGCCGAAATTAAATTAAAGAATTAATCACCAAATCATTTAAAAACCAACTGCAAAAAAATTAATCAAAGTAAATAAATAAATTGAGTAAAATAAAATAAAAAAAAATAAATGAATGGGGTTCGTGGGCCGGATGACCATCAATATCGCGGCGTTGGTCATAAAAAATATTTTGTTTATCGTGGTAGGTACAAGATAAGTAAATCTATGTTTATGGATGTCGCTGAGAGGGGTCAGCTCTCTCTCGGCTCGTATGAATATAATATAGATATATAGTTTAGTCGGTGTATGTATATAGTGGGATATCTCGAACGGTCAGGCAGACGTCGCTGGTCGCCGGTGTGGTTGCTGAGAATGGTGGCGGTAGAGGGTGAATACGAGGGACTTAATTAATAACCTCGGTAATTGAACGCCGTTCGATCTATACAAGATAACTAGCTTCCAGTTTCCATATAGTTAAGTATTCTCAGCTGCGTTGATATCCTGAGATATACACACTCGCGTACACATAATTACACCCCCATCTCCTCCCCTCTTCTCTTCTATCCTCTCCTCTCCTCTCCTCGGCAGTTAAGTTCAGTGCGGCCACATTAAATATACCGTAGCACAAATACGTGTATATTTATTTTATCTCGTATGAGAAAACAATTATCACAACTCATTATGTTTGTTTTAAAATATATATTTATTCAGACAAAAGAAAAATGAACAAAACCGTGAGAACTTAAATGTGTGGCGTTTGTAGTTTTAACATTTATCACACACTGAAGAAACTTAAACCTGGTCGAGAGTAAGGGGGAATAGTGTCTTTATGTGTGTGTCGTATAGAGCAAAGGAGTAAAGAAAGGTACCGGCTCTCTCATCTACTCCTCTACTCGAAGTTAATGTAAGTGGAAAGGGCTTGAGTTTCACGATGAGTGGAGCAAGTCGTCGTCATCGTCAACCTACGGAGTAAAGGTACAGAGGCTGAGGCTAAAGCTGAGGTTGAGACTGATGAGGCTCGAGCCTAACCGCGCACTCGAACTCAAACAACTTTTAAGTCCGTGTACCGGGGCAAACAAAACACCGCGCTAATTGCTTACGTCACTCGCCAAGTCAATGGACTAATATCTATCCCTCTCTTTGTTTAAAATACATATATCTATATGTATAGCTATATCTAGCTCATACTTGTAAACTGTGTGTACTGTAATGTTAAGTTCTGAGTCATGCGAGCAGGGTCGACGAGGTCTTGGATTTCAATTAAATCGCATCCACGCACTCTGTTTACCTCGTATAAATGACGAGAGGTGGTTACTTGCTTGCTTGAACCCAATATCTAGATAATTATCAACAGGAACCGTCACTCTCCTGTTAATGGCTTGATAAATATTTAAAAAAAAAAACCTCAGCAAATAATAAACAAGATTATAAATGATTTTGTTTTGTTTTTTATCTTTTTTTGACATGGGATGTTGACCAAAATAAGAGTGTGTTGAATGGAAAAGTGAAAAAAGATAAAATTTGCAAAAGTAATTTGAAAGGTTATCGTTTGCGTAAGCGGTCCCTTTGAGCGAGAGGGATAAAAAGGTATACAGAGAGCACTTCACTACTAAAGAGTACACTAGCGGCCGGAGACAGAGAGGTGTGACTTTCCTTCTCCACACTCCACACTTCTGAGAAGAAGTTTGCAGACTAAACAGGACTCATGGAGTCTTAAACGGACTGTCCCGACAACGAGGTCCTGGCGGACAACTTCCTGAGAGATAAGCCGCTGAGATAGAGAAGTAAGTCCTAGACCTTTTGTCCTTATTTCCTCTTTTTAAGTCTCACTCAATCTCACCCTCTCAGTTCTTCTTATTTATTTTTATACTCTTCTTTAAATTCTTATCCTTGTTTTTTTTTCTCTCATCTCCTACTTTAAGCCACAGTATATATGTATATATATATATATACAACACTGAAGTCTATATCTTATCTACTACAAACAAGAATTACGTTTGCCACGTAATCTCACCCGACCTGCGATTTATTATCCAAAGTTGTACACATACACTGATCCTACGGATTCTCATCAGACATCTGATGCTCAAAATATTTGCCCAGAATTAAAAACATAAATTATTTATTCTTATCAAATACCTACTTAGTTATTGTAAGATTTTTATTATTAAAATAACCACCCATGCATATTAAATTTATAAAACTGCGCTAAAACTCTCCAAACTAAATAAGTAAACTGTAGTATTTTGAGCTCTTGAGCTGTGGAATTTACTAATAAATTTATTGTTGATACTTTCAGTAAGTTAAAAAAATTTAATACTCGAAAAAATTTATTATTATATATTTTTTCCTATGTCTCAAGCAATATTCCAGAGGTTATAATATTACGATAGCCAATCGTCTTATTACTCGAGGGAATATTAATTCAATTTTGCAATAACGAAATTGCATTGCCGGGGGTTTGAGGGCAAATGGCTGAAACTAATATAAAGCAGCACCAGCATTACTTGTTCCCTTTTTCGCTCTCCCTCTCTCTCTCTTTCTCTCTCTTCATCTCATTTATTATTTTCTCATCTCACTCAGTTCAGTGTAGTATACACTCTGGTATGGCATATAAGCAGTATTCCGCGTTTTTACGCGCCCTTTTTGCCTTTGCCATCTCTCGTTCTTTCACTCACCAAAGTCTCGTCCCTCTTTAGTCCCTGTGGCAATTCCCCTACTGCCGTTCCTCTCTTCAACCCTGTACTACTCAACTGACTACTCACTACTCACTAGTCTCTCCCTCTCTGTTTCTCTCTTACTGATAACTCTCCTGGTTTCTTTGCCCCCACATAACCCCAAGGGGTTACTTTTCACGCGGGTTGGGCGAGTAATATGAGCTGCCACTCAAGGGCCGCCCTGTATTACTGCCCGAGTAATTATAGCGACCAACACACTGCTACGCGGAAAGATCACCACCACAAATATCTACCAATATCATATATATGTATAACTTTGTATATATGAGCTGGGATACATGGTGACGTATGTGTGCACGTTATGAGTTTGAATTGTTGCGAAGCAATGACGGTAAGGGGTAGAGAATATTATACAGGTTGATGGCCAGAGAATGAACGTAGTATAGAAAATTAAGCTCGCTGTCCTCCTCGTTCTGTAATAATGGATTGCTGGATCAAACATGGGCTCGCGTCTTTTTTACTTCACTTATTCTAAGTCTAATTGCTTTTCTGTTCCCATATGTATTAAATTCGTTTTTTATTTGGGAAAAAAAAATTGTTTTGGGAAAGTATTCAAAATTAGTTGAGAGCAAACGATTTCGCTAATTGACATTTTTAATAAATGTTAAACAAAAATATTTTTTGAACAATGTTAAAATGTTTAATTAAAAGTATTAATTAGAGCTAATTGTTTTTCTGATTAATTAATTAATAATAAATGCTTTGTCAAAGTTTTTAATTAATATTATGATATTAATTAAAGTAATTGACAATTATTTGTCAGCTAATTGGCATTTTTTTTATTAATAATTTATTTTTAGGTTCAAAATAAGCAGTGAGAATTAAAGAATTTCTGAGCTGCTTTTTATAGACTAGTAAATTTGCAGCCAGGATTCGTAATTGTACTGATCCCTATGGTTCAGGGAACTAATAGGCAGAAAAATTAACATGAGATATTATCTAGGGGCATTTTCAGAAGCAAACTTGACTGAATGAATAGCATGAGTTGATAGGGTAAAGTTTTTTGAATGTACCTTATAAAATTGAGTGCACATTGAAAGTTAAATTTCGTGGTGACTCATTAGACTCCTACCATTCCGCTCTCATTTAATTGGCTCATTAATTTTTTAATGAATTCGAAACAATTCAAATTGGCTGAAAGGGATTATAAGTGTAAATAAATTGATAGAGAGTAATTGCAAACTGTCAGACACAGAGACCGGGGGAGATATTTTTGAAGCTTTATAACTTTATTTTCAAAGTAGTCAGCCTGGCGCCGCATTAGTCGGACAGTTAATGTCATTCAATCGCCTTTAAATTATATTTTTCCCTATCCGCTATTCAATTAATAATAAAAAATATTTTTTATTACAGAATAATACTTGTAAGTACTTTAGGGAGGAGAGTAGGGCATTCTAACCCACGTGAATAACTAGCGATCCTAACCGAAGACAATCTGTACCCGGAAATTTTAATTTTTGCGTCTGTTTGTAGGAAGAATGGCGCATGCGCGAATTTTTATAATTTTTTCTCTCACAAGAGAAAAGACTCCTTTTAAATAGGGCGGGAATTTTAAATTTCGGCGTAGGCATAGTGGAAAGAAAATATCGAAAAAAAAAAAAATATGAATAGTAATTCAGAAAACACGGTTAACAGCCAATCACTCGAATAATTTTATCCACATCACAGACCAATAGCGAGTGACACAATAGAGACATGGGTGAAACAAAAGGTAAAGTAGTCGAATAAAACTCTTGGCAATGTGCTGTAGATGTATAATATCTATATCTATATCTATCTATATATCTATGCATGTATGTATATATGTAGATATAGATACAATACAATCCTCACGTTATGACCATCAACTATATGTCTATCGTGGCGTGATATCGCCGACTGGCAGTTAGCGCAAATAATAGCTGGGCCGAGAATGAAAGCGAAAAAAATAAAAGAAAATCGAAATGAATACGCATTTGTGTTATTCGCTTACCATCGTTATATACTCTGATAAATCCGTAAAATGAAACTACTCGTAATCGCGGCTGAAAACACTCGCGTAACCATGTGAAACAAAGGACAAGTGGTTATGAATTAAGTGACAAAATGCAATTCCTCTGTACAAAATAACCACCGAAAAATAAAATTTAATATACAGCATAAAATCCCTCTCGCTATTGTGTTAATTTACAAAACGTATATCATACCCGGATTTTAATAAAAAGCTTATTGTTAATTTGTTAAATTATCGTCATTATTTTGGGTAATAGAATTTTATGGATTTTCACCACCGCACTTTGCAGCTTGTAAATTTATTAATAATGACTAAATTAATAGAATAATAAAAATAACGAGGATCGAGGATTAATTTTTTTTATTTTTTAAATAATAAAAGTATGCATACGAGTAAAACGAAAATGTTATCCTTCCCAAGTTGGCACGTGAGTATGAGTTGTCTCGACACGATCTCAAGATTATACCTACACCCACGCCAAGATAATATAGATAGATAGTAATTGTAGGGTTGCTGGATGGTGAAATCGGTTCGACAGATCGATCGTCCGAGAAGGAGTTACTGCGCCACGATCGCCAACAAATATTTCATACCTACATGTGCATGTGCATACATACATGTTTGCACTTGTTCATCTATATACGTATATCCATGCATGCATGTATGGATAAGAAAAGAAAGAGAAATATATGAAGGAAAAGGAAGATGATGAGATGAGAAATAAAGTGGCGAGAATGATCGTGAGAGGAAGCATGGACAGTGAGATCGAGATAATGATGCACTCGAGAAGAAATCGTTCTCACATTATTTTCTCGCGTGGGGCACCAACTCGATTATATACCCCGTGGCGAGATCTGACTCCCTTCACTCTTACCCATACTCTTGAAAGGCCACCCCTCAAAAACAATCCATCGGAATTTATTCACGTCCTCTAGGCCTCAAAAATAGTCACTGCCATGTTTGGAATAACGCGTTTAGCCGCATAATTTATGTACCTTTCGAATTATCGAGGGTCCTGATACTTGTTTCGTTTAAATACAATGCACATTGTATGCAATGTTTATCTATGAAATTATGTATTATGAAAGATTATCTTCCCCCGATTTATGGGAGAAAAAAATGTCTGAATTATTTTCAGCGCTGTAATAAAGGCTATAGAGATATTAGTGATTTTTTATTTTAAAAACTGATGGATAGATTTGTTACAGATTAATTCATTCTACAGGTTATTTTTTTTTATTCACGAGTAGCGAGTAAATCGACGGGACGAGGTAATAAAAACCCGTAAGGAAGAGAGTTGAGAAAATATTTAAGGATTAAAATTATTCCTGGGTATATAGAATAAGAAAAATATAAAATGTAAAAGAGTTTAAGAGAGAGAGAGAGAGAGGGAGAGGTGGCAAATTGTAATTTATCGCAACCTCTTAAGATCCGCCGTGACGAGGCTAATCGACAAACGTAACTAATGCCTGCGCTTGCCCGATAAATTTAACAATTGCTCGAGCAATTTTTTTTTTTTAAATCTTTTATTAGGAATCATGGTTAATCAATCGCGAAATGAAGCCCGAGATTTTCGGATTATGATACTCGGTTAATTTGATTAGCAAAGAAAAAAAAAAATAAATGAAACGACAACAGGTCATACATGTATGGGGTGGATTGTACGCAAGTATACCAGAGAAAATTAGTTTTTGGTGAGGTTTTCTTGCCATTACGCCGGCTGACCCTTATCTTTAGTGTCTGATGCTGCAAGTGCTCTGTCCATGCAATAAATGTAAGCACCAGTATGCCTTTTTTTAATGGAAACATTTTAGGATTAAGTGTACACCCGTTTTAATATCATGAGCTGCGTATCTGCAGACATGTTCAACGTCGACATTTAATTTAATTATTTAAAATTTAAATCCATTAACTTTATTCTGTTTGTCAAAAAGTTTCGTTAAAATAATAATTATTTCTTGCACAACCAGAGTATTATGCACATTAACTTTTAGTGGAGATTTAATGTTTATAAATGTAAATAAAAATAAAAATTTAAAAAAGAATAATACAAGATACGGGTATGATTAAAATGGCTAAAGCGGTTGTTTGAAGAGAAATATTTATTTAAATGTAATTTTATTTGGTAAAATTATAACGATATCTGGTCTAACATATGCCTTTTATGTATTGAATGCGACGTATGTGTCCCTAGAGGACCTTACAGAGTGCACATGCCTCCGAATATGCAGGTAAGGAATGAAAGAAGATGCCAAGCAAAAGAGTACAGAAGAGGTCGTAGCATGGAGGAGAACGTTGCGTTCCGCACGATCCGATCGTATTCGTAACCGCGACGCCGGACAAAGCCGGCAAACTTTTCTTTACTCTTCATCGTCGGTTTGTCTTATTCTTTTATTATTATTTTTTTTCTCCGTCTTAGTCTTGGTCTCTTGGTCTTGTATTTGTCTTTATTTTATTTCTTTTTTAAAGTTATTCATTTTATTTTTATTTAAAATACACTTTTATTTTATCTTATTGTTCAGCACGCGGTTCGTGCGATCTTAAAAAAAATCTGTTTTACAAACAAAAGCTACTTAGGCATGATAACGTATTCGGGAGTCGTATGGGTCTCTTACATTCTCGTTTTCGTTAAACTCTTTGCCTTGCTTTTACTTTACTTTACTCTGGTATATGCATGTTTCTATTTATATTTTTACTCGTCTTTGTATTCGGGTTTTATTTCTCTTTGTATATGTATGGATTATATTATGAAGAAAACAAGGGAATACACGAAAAAGCCATAACCTAACTTAACGTGACTTTGCCACGAAAAATTATTCAAACAATAATGATACTGAAAAAAACGTTTGACTGAAAAAGTTCAAGACTTCAAATTATCTGATTAATTGAAATTTTTTTTTTCGAGCCGAACGAAAGTTACGAATAAGTTAGGGTAAAACAGTCACCCAAAATTTTGATGAAAAATTTTTAAATCTGAAGTCAGTATCAAAAATTTTGACAATTCTTAAGTAAAATTCAAATTCAAAACGATAAGTTTGAGCCAATAGAAGAAATTTAAAAAATTTAATTTCTGTGGCAGACTCATTTTGCCCCACATTTAAAATTTTTTTTTGATAAGTTCATATTAGTGCCATGTGTTATTTACGAACTGAAAAAAGTGAAAGGTAAAAAAAAATTCACTATTGAAACTTTTATTTAAGGAGCAAGTTGTCCCTTCTCTCTTCCTTTACTACACGTCCATATACTCTTTGGCAAAGATGTGGAAGATGAAGATGAAGAGGCAGAAGAGAATAAAATAGCCATCGGGTTGTGAGAAAAAAGCAGACGTAGACGAGCTTATGCACTTTGTGTCACCCAATCAGCAATATGAGATGCTAAAAAAAAACCTGTAGAAATTCCTCAGCTACATTCTACTGTACGATCTTGACTATAAGGCGAATTAATATAATTTATGAAAATTAGTTTTGCCGTCAATGCGAGCATCATCTTTTACATATTAAGCGACACGATTCCTGCAAGGATCATCAACTTATGGATCATTTCAAAAATTTAATAACAACATTAAATTATCTCCAACGTTTGCTTTTCAAGGCTACATACATAAATACTAATGTAAATTAGCAATATTAAATTTTTTCATCATTAATAAGCTATTAAATGTTTTTAAAATTTATTTCAAGTAAACTTTTGTTATACTGCTTTTTATCGAGTTAAGTTTAGATCGATAAATAATAATTTAGAAGCAATAAATTTTAATGTAATAGAATAGATAATAAAAGGCATTATTATCAGAGGGTATAAAAATACAAGCGATAAACTAAGAGATAACAATATTAATAAAGATATATATAACATGCATTTGTAATTAGTAATTGGAAATAAAATAAATGAGTTTTTAAAAAAGTAAGAGATTTTTCATTAACAATGTATATTAAACAAGCTAATGTATCGGTTTAATGTACTTTAAAATGTATCATACAAATCACCGAGATAAGAAAAACTTTAATGTTGCCATTAAAATTTATTAAATGTATAAAGATAGACCATAACCTAAATACATTTATCTCACACTGGCTTGAGAGAATAACCGCGATGATAAGTACACTCAGAATGTCAGGATAATTACGAATAAATTTATCGAAATAAAGTAAAAAATAATTTTATTAAGCCGAGTACAGCAAAAAGTAAATCGCAATGTTGATTGTGTTATTATAAAATAAACCAACAGAGCTGGGCCGTGTGGAACCGGAAATTGGTCGGACATTTTTCACGCTCTATTGAGAACTCGCGAAGATAAAAAGTTTATTACATAGCGGTCAGCAGTCGTATAAATGTGACAGGTTTATTGGTTCACAATAGTACTATTATACGCAGCTGTACTTGTTCTATATACAGTGACGTGAAATTTTTAAATGCTCACTTTATGAAACTACTTAAACATGCTTTAAAACGAGCATTTAAGCAGTTTCGATGTCTCTTAATGCTGCTTAAAGATAAAATCATCGAGTAATAAATTAAATTTATTCATTTTCGTACACTTAGATATATATGTATACGCAGCTTTCACTTTATGCTAAAATCTCCGTCACTGTAGATAGTGTGTAACCATTTCTTTTTATCTACAAAGCCCAAAGATAACATGTGCAAAGCCAAGATACACAAGTTTCTTTATTTATTTTCATTAATCCAAAGCGCGTTAGTGCTGATTATTCAAGAGCCACTTTGCCGTATTAAAAAATTATTAAATTACACTTTATTTTATTGTGTATGAATACTTTTAACAACTGAAATAGATAAACACAATGGTGAGTTAGTGTCGAGACTTTCCCACGAGGTTCGAACGTCACAAGACTGCGTCGGCGAGGAATAAATCTGTCGTATGGTCAAGAGACCCCACGAAGATGTTTGAATCTAATGTAGATAGACAAAAGAATGAAAGAATCGCTCCTTTTATCATGTCTGAAGCTTTTTTCGCTTCTCTCGCATTGGATTCGCCAAGATGGAGATATATAATATCACATGGGTATATAGGGGTCGTAGTAAGAGTATGGACCCCACGCCACGAAGTTTCAGGGCCATGACGATCCGGTCGTGAGTTGTTTCTTCGCGACACTGTGCTATATACTATCCATAAGACGCTTCACCTCGACTACGGTCATAATTCACTGTGATTACTGGTACTGAGGTATTATATATATATATATATATACATATATATAATATATAGACATAATGTATTCATAGATGTATATATATGTGGGTTGTTACTATTATATTTCCTTAACATCTAAGACAGCTTTGTATTCTGTATTTCTTTGTGCCTGTGCTACTTGAAAATAAATACTGCATCAAAATTATTATTATTATTCGTATTTATATTTATGAAATAATAATTAAGAGCAGTATATTTACTAAGGTATTTATAAAAAATAGTGGTTAAATATTTGGCAATGTTGACGGCCAATATTTGTCCCCATGCAAATTCACTCAAAGCGGATATTTGTAGACGTTAATTAATTCTATATTTAATTGAACAAGTGTTGATTTTCCAACTTTATAAGCGTTAAATTGTCCAAAATTATATGATTGCGTTGGTAATTTAGCGATAATTGACTTCATTAATTGACTATTTACTCGATGATTGTGTGGGTTAACTGAAACAACAAAACAAGCTATTGACGAAGGGATTTTATTGTATACTTTATGAGGAATGACGTCAAACTGATCGAGCGAAGCGATTATTACACTCTATTAAATGAAAATAAATAAAATTCTTAAGCTAATAAATTGACTAAGGGAGGATCGGAAAAATTCGAGAAGAATATCATTGTCTATGTATTCTAATAAAAATTATCCTATAAACTTTTTTTTGTATGGAACAAGTCTAGGATTTTTGTTTAATATGTCTTCTAGTAGAAATAACTCTGAAAAGTCTGTAGAAAAAATTTTTTTCTGCCTTTTTACCCATATGAGGATTAATTAGGATGAAAGAGGATGACGATGTCCATGTATTTTTATAAATAAAGGCCCGCAACTTTTCATCTGTTGGAAATATCTTCACACAATAGCAACATTGTTTATTCGCCATGATGTATTCTGGTAAGAGGAACCACAAAAAGTCCCGAAAAAAATTTTATTTTTGACCTACGACGGGGAATCCAGCCTGAGAAGATTACCGAAGATGTTGCCCATGTAATTTAATGGAAAGAAGCCCGTAACTTTTCATCTGTTGGAAACAACCCATCACAATATTAACGTTTTTTGTTCATTACGATGTTCTTTAGTGGGAAAAGCCATAAAAAGTCCTGGAAATAATTTATTTTTTGAGAATTCGACATCGGGCAGATACGGGCAGATGCGGGCAGATGACATTTCCCATGTCTTCTTATCAAGAGTAGCCTTTACCTTTGCTACTGTTGGGAATAACCCATCACAATATAAACGTTTTTTGTTCATTACGATATCCTTTAGTGGGAAAAGGCCCAAACAGTCCCGAAAAAAATTTTATTTTTGATCTATGGCGCATTGTCAGGCCAGGGAAGATGAAGTTGTTTATGAATTTTTATGAAAAGCGGCCAACTTTTTGTTTTGCTGGAAATAACACTGCACAATATGAACATTTCCGGTTTGCTATGATGTCTTATACACAAAGATACAAAAATATGAATTTTCTTTACACTCATACAGGGTTAATTTCTGTGATGCCATCGAATAAATCTCTATGTCAACATAGGAAAAATTCCATTTTCTTCTCGCCATGTAAAAAATATTCCTTTATTAGTGAAATAGAAATATTAAACAACGGTTCAATCATCTGTTAAATTAATAAAAATCGAAATCTTAAGAAAGTTTTGAATTTCAATAAATATCATGTAAATTGTAGCGGTCATAAAAAAGTTAAATAAGCCGGAAGCGTTAATAATAAATTTAAAAACAAAAGTAATAAAATAATAAATTTAAAAAAATTGAAATTGTCGTAAAATACGTTTTTATAATAGAGATGAAAAGATGTAATGTACCGAGACTAATAATGTAATAACGGAGAAATCGAAGAGAAATTGAACGTGACAACGTGTTAGTATAATTAAACTCCATTGGCACGATCTCGAAAACAGAGTTGGGTGCGCCATTTAACCCAAGATTTCTCGATTCTCACGGCATTCGCCTACATGCTCTACACTCTCTCAGCATCCATACATATATTCACACACACACGTCCCTCTATATATACACAGAGCAGCGATAATTATGGATACGATAATCACGAACTGGTCCTAGTCTAACGGAACGTCAGCCGACTCGTTTATTCATAACCACGAAAAAATAAACAAATAATAACGATGATATAAAATATTTAATGAAAATAAACATCCGAGACATCCTCATACATTCTAATTAGCTATCTTACTAATTTAAACGGTATCAAGGAATTATCTCAGTGACTAGTGATTTTCTTTGGTCTTTAGCTCGATAGCATCAGTGGCCAAAGAGAAAAAAATAACCGGAAAGTAAATAGAAAAGTCTCTCAGCGATTTATTAATTAATGAAATAATTAACTCAAGTATTAAGTGTAACATGTAATACAGTTTAGCAGTGAGCTTGTAGTTAACAACAAACTGTAACGAGCAGTGAACAGAATTCTCCAAGGATATATTACAGTGT
Organism: Microplitis demolitor; assembly: GCF_026212275.2. Classification (NCBI taxonomy): domain Eukaryota; kingdom Metazoa; phylum Arthropoda; class Insecta; order Hymenoptera; family Braconidae; genus Microplitis; species Microplitis demolitor. The sequence goes on from NC_068547.1 coordinate 22,875,724, forward strand.
ATACACTCACCGGGTACGCGATATATAAAGACATATACACATATATATGTAGTACGGTAGGTAGTAGGTACAGCGCGGCAGTAATGGAGGATAAGAGGGAAAACGCAAGAAGTGCTACTGCAGCACGTAAACCTGTCCCTAATTGATAGGAAATTCCAGTATATCCAGTAGGCATTGAAATTTTTAAATCAACCACCCCAACACACAACTTTTAACTGGATGGTAACTCCAGCAGTATACCGGGGATTTGTGCTGACCCATCGTCTCATGTTTAACATTAAGATTTCTTCTCGATACGTTTAAAAATAAACATTTAATTAGATGCACTTTAACAACTACTTGCTGGCTCATTATTCCTCGAACATTATTTGCTAAAAATATACTTTTAAACATACGGCAAAAACAGGAAACACACAACTTGGTAATTGATTTGCTGCTCGATTTTAAAAAAATAGTAAGGTCGCTTTTTCCAAGACGGTATCAAATTTGTGAGCGAATTGTTTAATGAAATAGTCAAGTGGAATGATCTTAAATGAATTTATTTATCGAGCGTCTGACTGTGTGATATCAGTTAATTTTGTGTGAGCGACATCACACGGCGCCATACGTAGGTGCGTTCGCAATTAACGACTGAAGTGAGTGTAACGAAGACTGGTCGTCGTTTACGTGGTGCAGTCTTCTGTTGTAATGCAGCAGCGAGTGAGTTGATATGAGCTGAAGTGAAAAAGAGCTAAAGGTTCATAGGTTGATATGCTGAGAGTAAGAGCGAGATGAGAGGGACCGGTTCATTAGCGACACTCACGATCTGCCTCGAAGACATCTATTTCATTTATTTTCTTTCTTCATCGAGTATATATACACTTGCCCCACCTTTGCTCTCTTATTCACTGTACGCTCTTTACCTTATTCACAGTCCACTTAACTTGAATTGTTCTTTTTTAAAACTCGATCTCATTCTTCTTAATCCGAACACCATGATACACACACCCCGCGCGATGTAGCACGTCGTTTGCACACTATTCTTTGAAGTGATCAGCGCTTACACTGCTATTAGATTTTCATCATCTTAAGAGTTGTCGATTCTTGATATTTAATATCATGGTTCGCTTATTATTAATCGTTACTTATTACTTATTACTTATTATTCAACTGATAGTACGTTAATGCAACGAAAAAAGTCATTTGGCGTTTTATAGCCGAGTTGAGTAATAAAATTTATGACACCTTATTAATAAAAGTCCTTTGAAATGTAAAAAAAAGGTTTCGCAAGTTCGATTACTTACGGATGATTTATGACGTTAATAAAAATAATATTTTTTTTCCGAGCTAAACGAGTGCAAGTTGAAGCAGCCGGTTCGAAAAATAAAATTGTCCAGTTGCAAGCAAGAGTCTGCATCTGTATGAGATATGAAATGTTGAGTCGATGATTGGTCCGAGTTGAGAGTACGAAAACATGTTCTATGCAATGCATGACACGTGTTAATAAATATATATTTACTTATATATCCGTACGGTTATTAATATAAAAATTGACATTAATGATCGTTGTAATTTAATGCAACTTTTTTTTTCTTTTTTTGATTTATCATTTAATTAAATTATAAGATAAAAAATATTAATAAAAAATTTATTAAATCATAAAAAATATATGGATGTCTGGAATGACATTTTTATTCGCAGAAGTATGTAGACATTTTATAGAATTTCAAATAAATTTATATCAATACGATTTGTTTTCCAATATCCAATAATCCAGATTGCTAGTAGAAAACAAAAGAGAAAATCTAATCTAACAATGAAGAGTCGAATGATATATCCAGTGTGTGAAAACAAGAATAATAAAAAAGGATTGTGTTTTCGGGAAAGTCAATGTTTTTGGTCGTCTAGTCGTGACGGTGGTACCGGCAATGGTGATAGAGTTTAAGCTATAACGGGGAACCGCCAATTTTCATGATCGCGCTTTCGTGAAACTGTTTCAGGGAGGGACAACAGGTTGAATTAATTGACAAAGATAGCGTTTTCCACGTCGACGTACCTAAACGCAAATATTCGATTGCAGTAACACTGTGTGTGTCTATGTGTGTCAATATATATATAGCAGTGACACACGGCAATGGGTACCAACCAACGCGATGCCTCTGTGCTCTATGTACTGGCAGTACCCAGTTCTATGCTACTATCGCGGTATTGAAAGAGAGATAGAGAAATGGCATTACGAGGGAAAGGGGGAAAAGGAGTTTGTAAATGGGAAGGGGTGGCTCGTGGTTCGGTTGATCGAACACATTTTAATCAATTCCATTAGTCCCCTGTAGCCATCTACCGCTATGGGTATACGTCGGGGGTGCGTACAAAAGGCAGATAGAGAGATAGACAAATTAAGTGAGTACAACTGAAAGAGAGAGAGAGAGGGTGAGAGAGTTTGTGCACTCGTCGATGGGTTTACGAACGCCACAACGGCCCCGTGACGTCATCGTTTCGGTTTACACGCGCCAATCATCGGCGGACTAATTGGTCGGTACTCCGCGGCCGATTCCACGCTCGATCGATTTCGTCCTCTCTCGTTCTCACACACAATATCACTGTCCCTCTCGGTCTGCTGCGAGAAGGATAGATAATACTACACACACGGAGCACGGGGCTAACTATTCACTTGGTACTCATCCCCTTTTGCCAACGCGGTCGGTCAGTACCAACTCGCGTGGATTTTCCTCTTGAATATGCCGACGATTAATTCACCGTCGTCCATCCTGGTTTGATGTTAATGGCTCGAACTCGTGATGAGTTTACACTGGCATAGTTTTAAACTACTTATATTACGTACACTCATTTGGGCGATAAGTGTGTTTAGAAAGCTAAGTAGAGATAAACATCCGATTAATCACTGATGATTGATAGAAATTCAATTTTAAACTCTGATACTCACTAACTCTCTCTCTGCTCTGGAATGCCATTAAATATTCGATGATGGAATTCACGTATGTCTGATGGTAAATAGAGTTTGATACTAAATCAAACATTTATGCGATTATTTTGATGCGATTACTCTCTTACTCTCCAGTCAATGCAAACATCATCAACATCACCAATCAATTTTGATTATTTCAAAAATATTAGGATTTTTATTTTTATCGTCGTTATTAAATTTAAAAAAGTTTAATGAATAAATGAGTTAATGAATAAAGTAGTACCTGCATATAGTGAGCAAGCACAATTATGTATTTCCAATCGAATTGATTGTAGACACAGGGAATGAGTTAAATTGCTCGTGTTCAAAGACGTATATATATATTGACAAGACATCTTGCTATGGTATAAATATGTGTGTGTGTGTGTGAGTACATATAGCATAGGATATATAAGAGGAAGACATGAAAACCCGGGACTGGACGGTGGTTGGTCGAGTACATCCTACGTACCTAATCAAGCAATAACTATTTGTCAGTTACCCGGGCAACCTAAATCCAAGCTAATTCGACATCCGTGTCGAACACAGATTTGCTATCGGATATCTCTTTCTATCTGGACAACAGCATATTCGCATTAGCGAGCTCCGCAGCCCACGCTCGATCGAGCATCGACCACGGGGCCACGAGTAGTATAGCTGAGAGCTGTGGAGATCTCTACTCCCTTGCTTGCTTTTACGTCTCTCTGCTCTGCTCATCTCCTCTCGGCTGCTGCTTTCATCGTCTCTCGTTCCCGTTTCCTCGCCCCGTCTCGCTCTCCCACGGCTGGCCCGCGCGATTGCTAAGTGCAGCACCTCGCGTTACACGCTTAACCAATCGTCCACGATTGCCGCATCAAGCTCTCGACTCCATGTGATATGTCCACTCACGGGACACCCGAATCCTCGGCCACTTCCACAAGATACCATTACACCTATCCGCACTCACACTTGCTCGTATTCACACACACACACACATCTTCTGGTACATCTGCTTCAGCCCGGCTTGCTATTTTCAGGTTTTCGTAATTTAAATTTTATTACAGACCTTATCAAATATTTTCGGCGATTAATAATGATAAAGTAAAGGCCGTTGAACTTGAACCAACGGATGTATAAAAAATAAAAAAATATATAAAAATTAACAGACATAAGAGACTCTGTGGATTATTCTTGGGGAGTGAGTAATTTTATATAGTCCCGGCGAGAGGCTTCATTGACTGAGATAAGTGATTCTCAAGAGGGAGTGGAGTGGAACCTTCTTCTTGTTCTTGTTCTTCTTGTTCTTATGTTTCTTCTTTTCTTTCTTCATCTTTAGTCTTCTCTTTAGTCTTCTTTACCCGTGCGGTCTTATTCATTCATTCATTCAGCTGAACCTGCTCCACGATAAACACTCACAACGGACTTCTTTTACTTCTTCTTGCTCGTGTTCTTCTTTGCTCGAGCACACAAGAAAAGCTGGGACTTTGCGTGCAACCCAAAGATAACTTCGGTTGCTGGTGCTAATTGAGTGATAGCGTTTGCTAATATTTATGATCACTTCCTTTATCCTTTATCCATTCTTAATTTTTTATACTCCAAGGAAGTGTGCCTTTTTATAAAAACTTTACACACATGAGATCTGTGATCCTTGGGTGTTTTGTTTGTTTCTCATCCCGTTCCATTCCTGAGATTTTGATTTTTTGTTGATCAAACTGTACACAGGCTTGCGGAACAGGATAGTGGGGATTTCATTCACTCGATCCTATTTCCTCTCGGCCTCAGCCCGCTGAATCCTTCACTGCTAAGTGAGAACCACTTTAGATAGTACTCTTGGCGGGGAAAGATAAAAGGTCCTCTGATGGACTCGGAACAAGACAAAATTAGCGGCCCTTTATCTGGCTTTGTCTCACGACATCAATTTATTCCTTGATTATATCCAACGTTTTTTATTATAAATTATTATTTGAATTAAACTGATAATTTTAATTATTATTATTATTTAAATACCAATCAGCAAAATTTATGACAGAAAATTATAAAAATATATTTTTAAAGTAAATTAAAATAATTACAATTATTACTTAGCATTAAATCGTGTTTTTTAATTTTTCCCGCGCAATTTAATTCCCTGTTTATTTTTTTTTTGTGCGCTCATAAATTGTAGAAAGGCATAGAAAATAAATATTGAGCATTTTATCATAAATGAGACATTTCTTGTCGTCGTAAGATCTCTTGGGAGTTTAAAACATGTTCGATATTACTGCTGACTTTTATTAATTAATATTTATGACGATATCCAGTCAGTGGCTCAGCTTCAGACGGCTTCGGAACATTGTCATAAAAATTTTTTATTTTATTACACACGTTAGTCTCTACTTGTAACACCTGTCTCAATCAATCCCGTAGATCTATTTTTTTTTTTTTTTTTTTTTTTTTTTTATATGAAAATTAAATCTTAAAATTTAAAAATATATTTATTTAAATTTTAGACTATCGAGAAAATAAATAGACTCGATAACAAAAAGATTGAGTGTTTACTAATTAATAAATTGATTAAATAAATTATAACTAAATCCCGGATAGTAAAAAAAAAAAAAAAAAAAAAGTAATAAATTGTTAAATTAGTCATAATCACAAAGTAATTTATTAATTCGATTGAACGTGTATCTTATAAGCAACCTGTCAGTTTAATCTTAAACGTGTGAGTGTAGTAGTCACTTTTATATATAGTAGCCACACTCACGCAACCCACCTTACCTACACCTATCGCGAGTTATCCTTTCACTAAAAAAATATTTTATTCACGATAAATAACAATACTAATTAATAAAACCAAAGTAAATAAACAAACTCTCTATTTATCTCACTCATAAATTTTAATTCTTGGCATAAAAATTATAAAATAAAATTTAATCATCCCGATAAAGACAGTGAAATAAAATAAACTTAGTAGGATTTATAAATTTGAAATAACAAGCTTTTTAAAATGTTTCGGATAGAAAGTTTCCGTCGCGTCGCGAAGGTTGACTTGACATAAATATTAGCGGGAATAAAAATAAAAATAAATTATTTATATTGTATATATATTTTTATATAAAAAGGGGTGATAATGATAGGGTAGGTAGAGATGGTGCATCAGGACAAGGTATCAGGACCGACTATCTATCGCTGCCTTTTACGCTAATTGATAAATCGTGTTGCGTTAATGAATATACCGATGGCCGAGGGGTGACCGAAGAAAGTATACATATACACATTTACATATGCGTATTTATATATTTTCAGCCGAAAAATTTTTTTCATAATTTAATTGAAAATAAAAAAAAAACTGATTGTTAATTAATTTTTCATAACTCGTTTTAAAAATAAAAAAAATAAAAATGATAAATCCTGCTACAAATATTTGTAATTTAAACGCATGTCAGTAGGTATATAAACATGTGCACATCAACTTGCACACAGATATCTCTCGCACTCGATCAGCCATCCAATTGCACATGAAACACTAATTGCGCAATTAATCTCAATCTATTTAATAACACCTCCATTACTCTATACGAGAAATGGAGTCCTTCAGCGGCAGCATGTATGCATATATGCACCAGTATGTGTCTCTGCTGGTCTATGGTAGTTTCATCGTCGGATCATTGAACTAAAAACCCCTCATTTAAACATCATACATATATAAGTATATATGTATACATATATATATCCACTAAACCTATTTTTAAATCACTGATAGCTCCATCATTATTTCGGTTTTATTTAGTTTTTTTATTCGCGCTTCAATTATTCGTCCATCAATCTACCAAAGCAATTGCCATCCACTCGCTGGGTTTAGACTTCAATTGAAAAAAATAATAGTTTGTAGATCTACATTGATTACGTACCAGCTAAAGATCTATTTGAGTGTAATATAAATTTTTGCAACTAAAAGAAATGAAATTATAATTAAATGTCTCCGAACTCGTCAGTTAAACGAAGCGGCGGTTAATAGAAATTTTTTACTGAATTTCTCGCGGTTTATTTTCGAAGCTGAAGAGATAAAGAAGAGAAATTGGCAATTGTTAAATAAATAAATAAAGTGAAAATAAATGTTGATAAAGAAAGTTTAAAGGCTTGAAAAAGATCCTTAAAAAAGTGCAATCTATCGAATTAAAGCAATTAGCGGTACAACCGTTTGTAAGACCGTGATACTTAGCAGCCTATCTCTCCGTACACTCGAAAGCTCTTCACTTTCTTATATGAGATAACAAATACCGACGAAACTTACACCAACTCTACTCGTAATTTTTTTTTCGGTAAGTCGCTAAATAAGTAGATTAATTTATTTTATTTTTTCGAGACGCGCATTTGTGTCGGACGATAAATCGGTGAATTTAATTTTTAAGAAGTAGGTGGTTATTTTATTGCACTAACGACAAGGCTGTAAATATTTAGTTTTATTTTTTTATATCAAGTCAGTGGCGTACGTAAAAAGTGTATAAAGTGATCTATAAGGATATCGTACAGCATCGCGAGTAACTGGAGTATTTCTCGAGTTACAAATCTCTCGGCGCCATCGTAAACGACCAATAAAAATTTACCACGGCATTTAAACATGTCGCTGAAATAATCCAACGGTTAACGACTCTATTTCAATACTTTTTTACAGAGTTGTCATGCAAGTGCATAAAAAAAAAAAAAAAAAAAAAAAAAATACGAGAAGACTTTCAAATAAAAAAATATTTTGTTGGAAACAAAACTTTAAAAATTTTTTTTTATAAAACACTCGTGAGTAAATACGAGTTTGATTTCCGAGTTAGTTGAATCCCTTGATAAAATTCCCATTGATGTCAGATTTTCGTCTGGCATGGAGGATTTCACGGAGAACCTGGAGAATTTCGGTATCCTTCAGCTTAAAGTATGAAAAGCTGCAAACTCTCTTTTAATTTTTCCTCTTGCCGTTTTGCTAATACTCCCAGTACTGCTTTAATTCAGTAGCATCGGCTGCTTCTCGTGTCCCTTAAAGCCATAACGAGGATAAAATTCGAATAAAGTTACAACACCACCCATTCGCCTATCCACCAGCTCGAGTAGTATTAGTATTATGCTCCAGGATTCACTGTTCACGTTCGTTGTAACATTTTAAACTCGCATTTGCTCGGCTTGATACCTAACTTTATTCCCAAGGCTTCACACACCATACGGAAAAAAGCCTGTTACGAAAACTCACTGCTGACAATGGAGCTTTTCGACAGAATATCATTAAAGTATTTAGAAAATTCGAAACCCGTAAATAACTCCAAAAATAGAAACTATTTTTTTTATGAAACTTGTTTAACACCATTAGCGGTATTTATTTTTTAACAATAGTGTTAATTATCAACTTAAATGAAAGTCCTAACAAGCTTAGTTTTATTTTTAAAAGTACAAGAAATAAATTTACGAATATTACCTTCTCTAGTTTTCTTTATTTTTTCTAATCAATACTTGAGTGCCTGCGGACCAATGCCCAAACACCTGTTTGTGAAACGTCAAAGCTGAAATTCGGTGTAATAATCTGGTATGAATTTTTAAAAATTATAAATTAAAAACAACAATGATTTTTAACCTTTGATTTACAACTTGAAGCGAAAGATAAAAAAGTAAGTGAGTGAAAGAGGATAAAACAGTAAAAGTATATAAGCAAAGTAAAGGCAACAAGGAAAAGTGAAAGAAAGAAGGTCGGCATCTCTTCGGTCCTATTAAAAAGCCCGTTTCCGCCTCCGTTTCTGAAAGCTTCTTACAGCACTCGAGGCAACTGCAAAAGTACTTGAAAGCTCGTGAAAAGCCCGAGCCGACAACACTTTCTTGGTTGAGTGCCGTCCCGCCAGGAGGGCGCTCTGTAACTTATTCGCACCCAGTCACGAAGATACGATTACTCTAGTTGCAATATCGACTGGATCCTTATGTATTAAACATCCACCAAGAACGAGAGTTCATCTTCCCTCACTCCCTCTTACTCTGCTTGGATCACGAATCCCTATTTACTATTGCTGGACATCTGCCCATCTTGTGGCGGGCACACTTCCAGCGGAAAATACTCATCCAGACTCTTGCCTTACTCGATATTAATGATTCTATCAAATTTTTATTTATTTATCGTGTACTGGCATTCTATAATTTACCGCTATACCTAATATTGAAGCATTGATGTAAATAAAATCTATAATATGAGCAATAAAAATAGGCAGAGACAAAACTATCGTGATGCAAATAAACCTTGTCTCGCTAAATAAATAAATCTCTTTAGTTAAGAAGGGTGTACATTATTCTTCCTCATAATTTTCTTTTTTATCCGTTGGCGGGCGAGTGTCGAAAGCCCCTCAGGGAGTGAAAACGAGTGGAGAAGGAAAAACTCGCAAGAAAAGAGAACTCAAGTGATAGAATAAAATGAAAAAATAAAGTAAAGTGTCGAGTGAAGATGAGGACGGAAGTGAGAAAGAAAGATTCAATGGTGAGAGTGCCAGTAATCCGTGTTCGGGTGCACTCGCCCTAAGATAACGGGGAAAACATCCATAATGCAGTGTTTCTCTTAAAAGCTACCAATAGTAAGTAGCGTTTTAAGTGACAATAGACCACAATTGCACACCCTAAAAAAAAGTAATATTACTGAGCGGCGCATTAACATTTAATTGATTGATGTTCCGAATGATAAATTACTTTTTGTTAAAATCGAGTCGATATTTTATTAAGAGAAAATAAATATGAATTTCTCATTATAATTATAATTATAGTTATATGAGAGGTAAGAAAAGATTAATCAGGACTCTGAAGGATAATGTTAACTGCAGTCGTGCAATTATCTAAGAAAACGATGATATCCGCAAGTCAGACGACTTAACGAGGCAGCGGGCGAGCGAATCGCAATTACGCTAAGGGTCGTGATTAATGACCCCCAAGGGTCACGAAAATTAAATTCAATAATTCTCTCTGTATTCGTTTAAAAATTCTTTAAGGGTCCAGGAGCCAGACATCGCAGTTGTGTACTGTAGGTTGTACAGAATCGTGTGGTTTGGTGTGCAGTGGCCAGCTCAGCTCAGAGCGAGCCCAGGATGGAGGTGGGTTAATTTCTGGACAATCGCTTACGGGCTGAGTCGACGAGTGGGAGCCCCTTAATCCTGGAATAGTCAGGACAATTTAGAGACTGGTTAGCTGGTTTAACGTCAAACGTGTAACCGCGGTGTGTGGTGTGGGTAAAGAATGGCGGTAGTAATATCGCGGCCGTTACTGTACAGTGTTCTCTCCGGAGAGAGCTAACCAGAGTTGTAGAAACGCGTAGCGAGCGAGTGTGCGAGAGAAGAGCTGAGCAGAAGCGAACTGGATGCTTACAGTGTTACGAAAGCACCGGGGTAGGCAATATGGGGAAAGAAGCCCACCCTCAACGTTGAATATAACCTGGCTCTTTAATTTAGAGTCGCTGGACAGTAATTAAAATAACCACCCCCGACACACATATTCTACAAAGCGGTACCCAACCTGTCTTACTGTCAGACACGCTCTCTCTCTCTCTCTCTCTCTTTCTCATTCGCTACTTCTTCGTATACACTTTTAATTTATTACTCGTATACTCGTCTGCTGAATATACTCAATAAATATATAGCTATTTATATAGTTAATTTACTTTATCATTATCAATTACGACAAATGTTGATATAATTTTTAAAGTGGAAATATTTTATCGAGAATATGAAATAAAAATTTGAAAATATATTTATAGCAGTGGAAGAAATAGCTTCGAATGGAAATAAAATTTAAATTGCCGGTTTACCAGCACTAAATCTATAATAAAATTTTTTATTTAAAAAAGTAAAACGGTAATATAAAGGAAACGAAGTACGCTAAATGAAAAGTACGGACATGAATTTCCGGATCTTGAATAACCGTTGAGAACCACGTCCGAAGTTGTCCATATGATTGTAACGAGTATAAGGCCGAGGCCAGGAAGAGTGAGGAGCGTTGCAAAATAGAAAATTTAATTTAGCCTGTCACCCCGTCGACCTACCCCCGGTATATTCCCTTATTGCGAGTCTGTCGTCCCGCCCTTCCACCTCAATACAGTTCTACTAGTATTACTATACCATACGGAGTGTACGGAGCATAGCAGTAGAGAAAGCGCCGAGGGAAGTAAATGAGAAAGAGAAAAAGGAGAGAAAGACCGAGAAAGTAATAGCAGAGATACAGAGACAGTAACTACTGAGACACGGGCTGCTGCTGCAACACTCGCCTAATATTAATTCCGACAAAAATATTTCTAATTGTACCCGAATGTTAATGTCCACTCAACTATTTTATTTACAGTCGTTTAATTTTATTAAAAAAATTTCATTTTATTAAAAATTTAAGTTGATAAATATATATGTATTTATTGTTATTATTATTTATGAGTGTATAAAGATACATTTTTAAAGATGAATGAAAATATACAGTGAAAAAGATTCTTATTCGATTGGTAGTGTGGTCTAAGGATGTACCAGGTGTTACAATAAATTTCGGTTATATTTTATTCAAGCCAGGTCGATCGGTAGTTTTCAATTTGCCGGCTCGTATATATTTCGCGTGGGTTCGACGGGTTAGGGTATAGGGTATAAGGTACAGTGAGCGTGGTGTGGGCACACGGCTACGAAAAACCGTTTCCTTGAGGAGCATTGCCAAAGCAGTAGGGAAGGATCCTGCTCTGACTCAGACAGATAGTGATAAAGATATACAAAAGAAGACGGGTATAAAAGAGAAAGGAAACGAGGAAGAAGAAGAGGGAGAGATATTGAAGGGCGAGTAGGGTGGAGAGACGAGTGAGGGATGGAGGTGTGTGCAATTTCTTGGTCAGGATGGCCTGTACATGTCGATCTAGCTACGGCCCACAAACCCTACTCGATGCTGATGCTGATGCTTCTTCTTCTTCTTCTTCATCTTCTTCTTCTTGTATACACTGTCTTGTTCCACTCCATCTATATACCGAGAAGAGTTGATGAAAAAATAATAATCCCATGAGAGTGGTCAGTTATTGAAGAAACGGAATCATTCCATCTGCTGCTGTCGATCTAACTCCATATCCATCCTCTAGTCACCTTACATTCTTTCAGTTCCATTCTTGAACCAATCCAGAATCCAATTTAATAACCAACAATTCGCAAAACTTTTTTTTCTATTTTAGAAATTTTTTTTCTGTCAATTCAAATTGATTTTCAGGATGTCAGTTTAAAAAGCTATGTTTTAATTAAAAATATAACAGATAAAATATTCTTTATATGAAACATTGGTATTCTGGGGATATCTAGATTGTTAAATTTATCGAAGTAAAATTGAATGTTAAAAATACCATTGATTATTAAATAAATATTAATTAATCAAATTGGAAAATTAAATTTTACTTTATCTGACAAATTCTTGCTTTTGAACTTACAGTAAAAAAAAAAAATGCTGCTTTGGAAATAGCGAAAAATATTTGAATTTAATAAATATCATAGCTGTTATTAGTTTTCAATTTTATTTTCTAAAACAAATTTTAAAAAGTAGCTTTTTTGTTAAACACAAATCTCTCAAAGGAAAAAAATATGTAACATATGAGTCGCGAGGTTGGTTCTACAGTCGGCTGACCACGACAAAACTATATCTGAAAAATATTGAGGTATGCAGTAAATAAATTTGCTCGTAGTCGGTAGGTTGTGGATATGTCACAGAGTGGATGAGTAGCGAGTTTATTGAAAGTAAGCGCGAAGGGACGCGAAATCGTATCTCGAAAAAGAATAAATATACCAGTGTACTAGTTGTAGATGTTTGGCTTCTACTGAAATTAAAAATATCGATTGCTATTGACGCTCACACCGCCTCCATACAGTCATCTATCCACCAACATGTACATCTGCACCCACACATATATATGTTCAATTTGTTTTTCTCCTGCAAGACAATGGGCATTCTTTTCGCAGACAGTAAGAGGTACAAATTGCAGTTGCCCCTACGTCTCACTCTGATGGACCTCTGTGCTCATCGTCATCAGTCGTTCATCATTTAGTTTCTTTTTTGTCACCATCCCATACCCCTGAGAATAAATTCGACCGATCACCATACTCTTCCCACCACTTCCACTACCACTTGACTTTTTTACTCGCTCCAGGAATCCCAGAAAAATACAAAGGCTTCTTTTTTTTCCCTTTTTTTCATCACCAGTCTGCTGTTGTTCACTATTACTATTACACCGTTCCCTCTTTTCTGTCCTTACTACAAATTCATTCAGCCATGACTCGATTCACGGATTTATTCTCATTTTCCATTAAAAAGAAAATTTTTATATTAAATAATAAAAAGTTTTTTTTTTCCATTGAATGCTTGAAGGCAAACTGGGGTGTCCTTGCGGGAGATAAACGACACCTGCTCCAACGTCCAAGGTTTGATTAGGCTTCCGGTTAATTAATAACCTCTCATGCACATACCCATGATGTATGAATATGCATGCGCGTTTCCGTGTGTCGAGAGTAAGTGTTAGTGTGCGGTATGAACGCAGGACCAGGACACCGAGGGGAGAATCTAACCAGAAGGGCCAGGACCACTCATTTGCATTCGGAAAACAAAGGGACTGAGTGCGGTGCACACATACGCACCTACCTATCCAGCACTCGTTATATTTGTGTGTATGTTCACCACCAATATCTCTATATATACATATGTCCGCTCGTTGTGTCTAATGAAAGTGAAAAAATATTTTAATTTAACCTATTAAGGAAAAAAGTTCATTTTATAAATTAAACATTTAATTGAAGGATAAATTTATTCCTCTATAAAAAATATTAAATATTTATCAGCTCATTTAATTGTTTTGTTCACAATAATTAAAGTTTTAATTTAAAAATTAAATCAAGGCTTTTTCGGTTCAATAATTATCATGGGCTAGCTAATGGCCCAGTTAATTAATAAAAAAAAAATAAATAAATTAAAAGGAATTTGTCTAATAAAATGAACTAAATCGCATAAACATTCAATCTATCCGCCGGAAGTAAAACCATCTGTCATACACACCTGTCTCACGTCTTTCCACTGTACCTTATGGTGCATCACATTAAAAAATATAAATATAAAAAAACCGTGTGTTTCCGTCAACTGTGAAAATGCCGCGTGTATGCATCATTTTTTTTTATTGTGAATAATAATAATAATAAATATTATTATCATACACACGAAATTATACACGCCAGTGTAATAATATTTCATTCTTGAAAAATAAAAAAATTTTGTTATAGTCCGAGAAATAATTACCCGTAATTATTGAGGGTAGAAAAAAATATATATCGTCGTGTAATCTCGGCAGAGTGAACGTGAACGAATTAAATGTCAGTATAATTGTTTTTAAATATTTTTTATATTATTTAGCTGGGTTTATTTTTTATTAAAAGTCGAACAGAAAATTAAGCGGTTACTACCTCGGAGTGGACGTTAGATTTTTTTATTGACCCGATTGAGATCGAGAGCGATTAATCGCTAAGAATGCAAGCACACGGGTTGCGAAAATTATCCCTGCTCGATCTGCGATCCGTCACGCAGCGATTTCTACTTTGTCTCATCCATTTTTTGTTTTTTTTTTTTAAGTTTAACTCATAATATCTTGGCCTTATTTTCTCGAGTTAAATTCCAAAGAATCTAATTTCCGTCTAAAGATAAATAAATAAAAAAAAAATGATTAAATAAAATACGACAGTAGGACTCGATAATAAGAATCGAGGATTGACTCTTGAGCGTCAATTTTAAAATAATGACTGCAAGAAAATCACTTCAAGTATATTGACTGCGAATGAATACTGACACAAGCTATATAATATAATATATAATAATATAATAATGATTGTCATTACATATATTACATATCACAGACGAAAAAAAAAATTCAATCATAGCACGATATTATTTTCTGCAGCAGATTGACGAAAACAAATTTCGAGAGTGACATTTTGTAAAAGAACCTGAATGTAATTTAGTGGGTTACAATTGGCAAGATAAAAATTTAAACTCCATCAAATATCGCGGGCCGTTTATAATAATATATCCGACGCACACAAGGCCCGTGGCCCTGTAATTTATATTTAAATAAGATCAGATTGTAACCGCAAGGTAAATACTCGCCCCACGGGTGTGTTCCCATCGGCGTCAAAGTGTTGTGCGTTGCCTGTGATGTTATAGCAATAAACTACATAATCCAGCGATCCAGGCGTTTCGTGGCCCGCCGAGACTGCACTGCCGTAGATGATATTTCTCGTATCCACTTGGCATTACAATTGCCTTGCGGTCGGAAACGACCAGGCCGCCGTCGATTATCGCTATCGATCAGCTCGTCATGAACACAGTATTATTCTATCTCGCTTATGATCGCCCTGTTCCTATCGTAAACTCATTTATGTTGTACCATCTTGCAAACACTCATCATCTTATCTTTCTATATATATATATAATACCAATACTGTGTTTTGCACACATTATTATTATTATTATATATATACTGTATCGCTTTGTGTACACTCGAACCGGACATTAAACCAGCAAATGATTATAAACATTAGTTATTGCCTCAATCTCTCGTAAATTTATTATTTATTGGGCAATTTTAACGCCAAGCCGACAAATTCCCGAGCAAAAAAATATACACTTTTTTTTTACACTAATTTCATGAGCAATATAAATAAATATATGTAAATATATATCCATATATGAACAGCAATTTTATTTCGATTTATTTTCTCTAACTCGCACTCTGCAGCCGCTGCAAAAACGTATAATAAAGGCACCCTGGAAACAATATAAAACAATAAAGGGTTCTTACCATAACCACTACGAACGTATGAACGAACGAAGGAACGAAGGTACGAGAGCGAGTGAGACGGGACGTTATTGTATCGGGTATGAGCTTTCTCCCTTTACTAAACCTCTAACCCGAGGTTATACCCTTATTCTTCCTCCCACGACCCACCTCCTCTCGTCCACCCGACACTTTAACTCCGTCGCTCTGCACTCGGTCAGTTGTCTAATATATGTGATAATAACTTGGCCGGGAATCGAACCTGCTGGCGCACGAATCTCAGATCTACATATATGGATTGCTTCGACCCCTACTACTACTACTACTACTACTACTACGACTACTATTACTATTACTACTATACTACTACAACTACTAGGACAACTTTTATAGGATTCTACTATTCGCCGCAATACCGTAGCTTGAACGATTCTCATATGCGTGAGTGTACATACAAGAGAGAGATGGATAAATTTACCATAGAAAGGAAAACCGTGAGATTGCTAGCGACCCTCGATCTGACCGAGGGGAGCTTCTGTAAAATCCAAGATTGAAATTTGAAATATGGAAATAACACAAAACGATCGCTTAGAAAATGACAAATTTTCTTACTTTAATAAAATAAAAATTACATTTACTATTCATTTTATTAAAAATACCGAAAACGCTTTCTGTTAAATTTTTTTTCCCACTACGATTATTAATAAATAATAGTTATTATCTCGTTAGGTAGCGACAGTCTTTCGAGTACAGGGGACATTATATTTGCAATGTTTTCCGACGTACCACAAACCATCCCTCTCGACCCCTCACGTCCGTTTCCGGAGCAGTTTCGTCGCGTTGCGTTACGTCGGGGTGATACTCTTTCTCTCTTTGCTATCCACGTATATACTGATATATATTATACACAGATATAGATATAAATGGTATATGCGCTTTATGCCATGCCAGACTGGTTGGTTAATGTTCCGTGGATGCGAATTCACCGCGTACGTCTTATATTCGAAACAAAGACTTTTGTTGGTTGCTAACGGTTGGCGAACCACTCCCCGCTAGTACCGCGATACGATACGATATTATATTATTGAAATCCGGATACACATATTTCTTATTATTTTAAAAAACTTGTCACACGACTGAGACAGAAAACCCAGCCAGTATAACTCAGCTGCTATTGTGCATGGGAAAATTCATAAAATCATTTTTATCTTTTTCCTTAAACATATTTTAGTTATTTTTATTATATTGTTTATTGGATGTTTTAACAGATTTTTTAGCCTGCCTTTTTGTTCACATAAACTCGACGTAATCTTCGGATTAAGATCCTTGTAGGTGTGGAAGATTGAATTACCGGCACACCGCTTTGAGGATACTCCCTGATGGGAGGAACAACCGACGAGAGAATGAAAAAAGTCTCCATCGAGTAATAAAAAAATAAATAAATAACTTTTTGTAAAAAAACTTTAAGTGCCTTTAGAGTGTGTCTTTAAGCTCAATCTTTATCAATCACTATTTCAAATCATTCAATCTATCGATTTTATTTTATTACACGGATTTTCATTAGAGGTTTTATTTATTTCGATTTACCTAAATATCGATATTTGTAAAACCAATTAATTTTTTTATTTGGGTCCATATAAATCTCAACATAGACCAGAGCTAAAAAAAAACGAATTTTCAAACCGGAAATTGTCGACTTTTATTTCAAATGGGAATTCATAACCGAGTGAAAAAAAATTAGATCTCTATAAAATTGCAGAGGTTTAAGTCTAAGACTTTACGAAGGTCTAAATTTTTGTTTCCTTTTCACAGACTAATTATAAAAAGTGTTGGAATTCATAAATGTTAAAAAGTGTTTAGGGAATAATTTAAAAAATTTATATAAATGAATTAAAATTAAAAATCTTATAAGAAGTAAGTAAGTCAGTATACTAAGAATTAGTATAACTCCTTTTTCTGAGTACCATAAAGTGGCTTACTCATAGCCAAGAGTGTTAGCTAAAAATAAATATATAATTAAAGCCAGTAATAATGAAGTTCTTTATGCTTTTAGTGCTCGTGAGACGCGGTGAGTGTGTAATGTGAGCACTAGTGTAGTGCAGAAAACGTATATACGAGCGTATATAATAACACGAAAACGTAAAATCTCAAATTCAAACGCATTAATAAAATATCATGACGAAAGTTGTATTAATTAACATCATGAATTATAAATAGAATTTCATAAAAATTCATAAAGCTCAAAAAAATATTTATAGTTTTAAATACATGCCAATTAACGTATTAATTAATTAAATAATTAACTCACCTAATCCGGCAATTATTTGATAATAGGCTGGATTGTTTTGCGGGATGTAAATTGTAATCCTGGAACAAACAAGTAAAATACGTTATCAGAAAAATCCATTATTTACGTGTGTTAAGCTTTAAAACCGATTTTAATGAAGCCTTTAGTTTATGTGAGTAAATATATATATATATGTATATACAAATTGTAGGATATTAATTTCGAGTGGAAAATTAAAAATATTTTGAGGATCGGCAATTAGCGATAAACAAAAGAGCGAATTGCGAAACACTGGCAGGATAATAATCGGGATCCCCTCAATCCGTTTTCGAATTTCATTTGATCCCGTCAAATTGATGAGTGTATTGCCAATGCAAATATACACAAGAAGAAGAAGCAAAAGAGAGATAAAGAGTTGAAGTGAATGAGGGATATATAAAATGAGTTTACTAATTTAGATATCCGATGCATGTTCATATATCTATCTGCATAAATATATCATTTAGTGAACAAGCCCGGTGCCTAGTCTCTCGACAATACTCGATGTATTTTCGGATATATCTATAGATACACGAACACAAATCATTATTATCGGGTCATTGTGTTAAACTGCCGAGGATTACAGCTTAATCTAAATTCGTTATAAATTGTTTTGTCTACGTGGCAATAAATGATACTGATAACTCATGCAGTATATATTTAATTGACCACTCAAAATATTGACCGGGAAATTGTTTAAAAAATAATTTAGCCACATGGGAAAATAAGTGTGAATATGAAAATAAAAAAAGCTGAGCTGTGAAAAATTATCTAAAGATGAAGAATAAGAAAGCAGACGAGAGAGAGTGAGAAAATGTTAAAGAAATATCGGCGGTCAACGATGGAAAATCCTGTATCCTGGCAGTAACGAGCGGTACATACGAGAATGTAGAGGGCGGGTTGAGAGGAGAAACTAGAGAGTACCGAGAGTACCCTTAGTCGGTTTTACCCTGGGGAGGTTTTATAATGGCGTCCAGTTATTACCACAGGACCTCGGGCCACGGACACGATGGGATGCTGCGACAAGAGACGGCCGATTTAACAAGTGCGATGTGCCCTAGCTACCACTCAACTGTTTGCCTGCTTTATATCTATATCTATAATATATACATATACATATACATATATATGTGTTCATAGTACTGGGTTCTCGTTAGTGGTACTCAGACAGAAAACCAACGTGGACACCCCCGCTAATGATTGCGGCCAAGTTTCAGTTTACCCGACCGCCCAAAGACTCGCCAATTAATTTGTCATTAACTACATAAACTATTTTTTTTTTTTTACAATTTATCTTCCATTTAAAACTTTCCCGCATAATAATTAAATATTTTTAACTTATAGGTAAACTGTCATTTAATTTTTATTTAAAACTTTTAATGATAACTAATAATTCAAATTATTTTTATTATTTTTTTGTGTACATACTTACAGCAGTGACAATTTTAGTCACTGCCAAGATCTATCATCTTTCTGAGCAGCCGAAAAAAATAAAAAAATGACATGTGTTCTAGCGCATGTTCTAATCTCGTCCCAAAACGACTACTAGCTCTTTTTCCTTACGAGGATGAGGCTCAAAAGTCTACTCGAGTCTACCGGCATAGCATGGCAGTAAAATCCCATACTTCTCCCTGATATACGGTATGTCAATTTAACAGCCTCCACAAAGTGCAGTCGGTGCTGTACCGCGTTGATGCATCGCGCCGAATTAGCTTCCCACAAGCGATACGGCTTTTGATTTCTCACTAGCCTCAACCGAAAGACCCTGCGGTATATCTTAGCTCGTCTCGGATCTTCCCGCAATAATTCAAATTTTTTTATCTATTTATATTATCAGCATTTATTCATTTTATCTTTTTTTCTTTTATTACTTAATATTGCTCTTTGATGATACTGCGGCATAAAAAAATTAAAAGATCAAAATCACACAGTGATATATAATGCGTTTTAAACACCTGTCTGGATATATAAATGACGAGTGACAGGTTAAATAATTGCTTGTAAAATAAATAAAAATAAATTTTAACACTTATTTACATCATCAAAAGTCTTTATAATGAGCGCGTGTTTCAATATATATAACGACAAGGCCTTGAGACAGTAT
Organism: Microplitis demolitor; assembly: GCF_026212275.2. Classification (NCBI taxonomy): domain Eukaryota; kingdom Metazoa; phylum Arthropoda; class Insecta; order Hymenoptera; family Braconidae; genus Microplitis; species Microplitis demolitor. The sequence continues at coordinate 22,895,882 of NC_068547.1, forward strand.
CCTGTGAAACGTAACAGGAAATTATCAAGTCTCCTGGTGTATCTCATGTCCTTGCAACAAAAACACTCGGAAAAATCAAATCAGCAGAGGCATTAGTGTGTGCCTTAAACATTATCTATTCAATTATCACCTCGTATATTGTATCTGCTATCTGCACACGTTCTCTTCTCAAATATATATACACTAAAACCGACACATGTAAGTCAGCTAATCCTATTTCACGACTTCCGGCCATTCTTGAGTTTGAGTGACGTGTCCTGTGACGTCAAAAACTGGTTACCAACTTCACGGATGCACGGACGCCTTAAACGTTGGCCGACATTTTTTTTTGACCTCTAAAATACATAATTTTGTAATTTTTCACTACTGATGACTAACTATTAACAATTAACTGCTAAATTCGTTGACATTACTTAACAAACTGTGTGTTTGTAGTAATTAATTTATTAATAAATGAATTAATTATAAATTTCTAAGTCAATAATCAAGTTAATGAACGTTAGCAATATCGAATGTTCAGATGGTACTTGAGGCTCTGGCAATATAACTCAATAAGTACACAGCACGTTAGAGTCTTCAGAAGTACTAGTGGTTGGAAAGGGCCGTTCGGAAGTTTCATACCACGTAGCTGTTCCAAGGGCAAAATGTAAACTGTTACAGAATGCCATAGATGATATGATGATACCGAGGTAAGTTTAAGGAAGCAGTTAATTACTACGAGATGTGAAAGATTAACACACCGTAACGAGGACCACTTACTAGGTTGTTTTATTTTTCATACACTTGGAAGAACACACAAGAAATCACACCTATTGTGTGGATAAAATGAGATTAAATTATCTTGATAAAATTCATATATACTTATACACTTATATTTGAATTTATTTAGTGAAAAAAAAAAAAAAAAAAAAAACTGAAAACAGAAAACTTTCTTTTTATAATTTATTTTTCGACCGCTTAACTTTGGGGCGGGCAAAAAAGGCGGCAATGTACATTGAATTAAATTCCGCGTAATTAATTTTATTGGATTCTCGTTAGAGGGTACAAAGAACGAAGAACAAAGAGTGCGTGAGCGGTGTATAAGGACGACGATACCGACATTTTCCGGTTACGGGAAAACCTCGACGTAAGTTTCCCGATTGTTTCACGATGTAAGTAAATTTAATTTACTGGCTAATTATCGTGGAGTAAAGTTCTAAATTAAACTTGTAATTGGCTTTCGCTTGATTCGAAGAAATTGCGCCGACCCCCGATCCCCGGGCGCGGTTCCGCCGTTGGCAGAAGGGGAAGAGAGGGAAGATCCCGACGCTCGAGCCCCGGTTACTGCACTACAGAATCCACTGTTGCTCCGGGCGATTTTATGTGCGGACGTGGCTCGTCGAGCTCTGTCAGAGGAGCATGGTCTATGACAGAAGCGTATTTCGTATCAAGGATGTAATAAACAAGGAGCTGCAAATGACTCAGTCGAAAGCGTTAATTATTAAAAAGTTTAACGTACATATATTTAATATTTCATCGACCTAATACTGGTACAGTTCGGTGCCGAGATTCTCTTGCAGATTTAATCATAAAATTATTCATTATTAAAATAGTTTCAAGTATATATTTCATATGTATATGTATATATTGTATTATAGTAAGACTAGACGTTTCATCACGACAGCTAATCAATATTTGTGTAATTAATTTTAATGAGAATGATCTGCAATTAACCTTACATTTAAATTATTATTAATGTGATACTAGATATTGCAACTTCTTGAGAATACCTCCAACAAACTATTAATTGACGTTTATTAATTATGTAAATTAAATATCCAATAAAGATCAAAAAGTCGATTAAGTAAAAGTTTAAAATTTAAAAATGATTTTTAAAATTTAAGATAAAACTGATAGCCATCTACAAGTGCGTTGATTGAAAAAATAAAAAATCGTTATTTAATCGCGTGAGGGACTAATTTGTGTGTGTGTGTGTGTGTGTGATGCGGACAAATAAATGCTAAGTGGGATAAAGAAAGATGATAAATTTAAATGGTGCATAAAAATGAGACGTTTAGATAAAAACAAGAAGATAATCTTGTCGCTCATACAAAAGAGAGTAGACGTTAAGTCACGTTAAACATTACTTAGGGGGATTGGGATATTTAAATTGTAATTTTTAGTATATGCAATGTGTTCCGGGGCTGGCTCGCGTGTGTATAATATATGCACATTGTATAAGGCACTTTGTAATGGTCTACTGGTAAACTATACTGACATTTGCGAAGGAACGAGTTGCCAGATGATTGTATGCACCATGATAATTATTATAAGATCGCCATGTGTAATTTCTATTCAAATTTAGGGAGCTAAGAAAATCAAACCTATTTTCGGACAAGTAATAAAGATTTTTTTTTTGCTAATTTGCACGTTCCAGTTTGACTATATTTCTTATGATTTAACAAGCGTTTGTTTACAGAGTTTAATAATCCAAGGTTCGATTCAGGAACGATAAATTCAGCTGTCTCGTAAAATCTTAGTAGCGAAAGTATTGGATGATTCACGATGCAACTGTACTCGTTCCCGGTATGTGTTACCTTTACATTTGCGTTTTATTTTATTTTGCAATACCAAGCAGTTGGACAATTACACACTATTGTATTATTCAATAAAATTCAGTGAGTAATTAATGTCTCTCAGTGATTGAAATCCTGAAATGACTTTCAGTTTATTTTGTTGAGGGTAAAGAGAGCCATTTTCCAAAGACAATTTCCTTTACTTTGATGCGACCACAATTCTTATATTGGATTTCGATAGTAAAGTACATTCTTGTTAAGTATTTCTGGTTAAACTGTAAGAGATACACGAATGCAATAAAATAACGTATAAAATAATTGGCTGTAAAATTCTTGACCATGTGCGTCTGTAGGTGGATCCGTGTCGTTTTATTTTATTTTTATTATTTTTTAATACTATTTAAACTCGCGGAGCTTGCTGTGAATACACGGCTGTAAATTCATCCAAATATTTTATTGTGTGACAATTTTTATGGTAATTGTCGGTATAAATTTACGGTAATGCTTTTAAAATTTCTTTCTTTGTTAAATATTTTCATTTTCTTTTTTTTTTATCCTCAAATTATAAGTATAAAAAGTATTATAAATGACAACATATTTTTTTACAAAAAGAAATATAAATTAATTTTTTTTATGAATTTAAATTAAGTAAATTTTATTTCATAAATATTATTTAAATCAATATTTATTAATTCAATGTGTCAATGACCATAAGAGGTTTCAATAAAATACATCTGATTAAATAAATTTAAATTCCAATTTGAAAATAAAATTTAACAAATATTGAGCAATAATTTTATTTTAATATCAATGACTTTTTTTAAATTATAAATAATTTTTATCATCATGAAGTTAAAAATTTTTTAAAACAAGTCTTGCGTACTGCGAATTTTTGAAAATTAATTCTAAAAATAATTAGTCATGATTTAAGTCTATTAAAAAAAATTTTTTTCACAAAAGTTTATTTTTCGAGTCGTAAATTATTTTTATTACCATAAAGTATGAAATTTTCGGAAATATTAAATAATTATAATAATTAAGTGTAAAAATTGAATGAACGTCAGCAAGGATAATTATAGTAAGTACTTTACCAAGAATTTGAACAAAATGGTTTTTTTTCTATGGGTTTTAGTGTATCGTGGCTGCAGTTGGTATGGGGCCCGAGCGACTCGACGCATAACAAGGGAAAGAAAAGAAGGAAAGAGTACAGCAGGTTATGATGGAGTCTGTCAGCTGGTAAAACCATAACTTAACTTGTGCAAATGAACTGCATTGTACGCATTGTTTATGTCGGAACATGGGCGATATAACATCATATTCACGACTAAAAATATAATCAGTAAAATCAACTGCATTCATAGTTAATGAGTTATAAATACGCAGCACTTAGATTTCCTGTTTCTTTCTTTAATTTATTGTAATTATTTTACCCGTTTTATGTTTTAGTGTTTCGTTTAGTTGCCGTATTTTTTTTTTTGCACATAAAATATTCAGTTTAAACCGTCAGCGTATTTACACTAAATAGATTTTGAATGAAAAGATAAAGAGATGAATTTACGAGTGAGCCAAGGCGATATAGAAGCAACGTCTGGAGGTCAATGGATACGAGGGAGACAGAGGCAGGATATGCTAAATGATCTCATTAACACATTCCTCGTCTGCTTTGCCTCCCTCATGTGTCAGCTTAGTCAAATTATTTCTTTAAATGAAGCTTTCTTAAAACATTCAAAATACATCACATATATATTTATATCATGCCCAGTAGAATTCTACTTTCTATAAATAAGTTTATTAATATTTACAAGTGTGACCCAACAATTTTGACTATTTTCTGACAAAAACAAATAGTCGGAGTTCAGTGTAAAATAATTAAAACACGAGATGTACTTGTGAGTCGTCCAAGAAAATGAGAAGAGCCCAGAGCTGATTTAATTAAACGCTTTACCTCAACACCTGGCTTATTTCTGTTCACTTATTCCCCACCAAGCTCACTTCTACATTTTATTTTATCATTAAATTCCCTCGTCTTTGTCTTTCTTGGTCTCAACTTCATGATTTTCATTCTTCCGTTAGTTCGTAAGTCGTCTATCTGTACCCATCATTTTTTTTTCTTCATTATTTCCCACAGTCTCGGTAATGTTATTATTTAATGAAAATCTAACGTGTAAGTAGCAAATGTCCATCCGCTTGTTTTCATTTAGTTACGCTAAAAATACTGTTTACTCGTAATTCGATTTGGTAATTTATTCCCAACAACTCTTTTGCAGCCACGTGGGAAATTGCACATCGAATAGTTTAAATGAAATTTTAAAAATATTATTTCGTTGCATACATACTTGGTAAGTAAAACGTTAAAATATTTATGTAAGGTAAAGTTAAAAAATAAAAGTCAAGAGTATAAAAATAAATAATTTTAATTATAACTTGTAAAACCGTTGTGCAGAGAATACAAGAGAGTATGCAGTCATCAGCAAGCGTAAGGTTGATTTAAAATTGATTAATGTAAATTGGTTCTGTACGAACAATTAGCAATTCCTTGTTCATGTATATAGTTATTAAACTATGTATATATTGTGTATAGTATATATTTAAGAGATGAGGTTAGAAAGAGATGGATATAAAGTATCTTTTGAGTGCACGAGCATAGAGAGGGTGAGTAAAGTAGTTTGAGATTAAAGTTGAAGGTTTACTATATATACGTAAATATATAAATATATATGCGAGCTCTACTCGGGAGAGTGAAAAGAGACTATGATACTGTGGTTGTGATGATGATGTCTATCTACGTACACTTAAATTAATGGAGAACAAAATAGAGTGAATGAAAACATACATGGGATGTTTCTGTAAAATGGAATTAATTTTATCAAATTAAATTCCCGTCTATTTATCATTTATTTTAAATTCATCAACAATTAAATTAATTTTTTTTTATGCATAAAAAAAAAATATATATATATATATATAGGGTACAACCAGAATTTGTGACCACTGCTCGATTTTTTGACATTTAATACTTTACTTTAATTAATGAACAATTGCAATAGTGTGATAAGAGTGTCTTAGTACACATTTTGAAAATTAATTATGCCACTGGATTTTTTACAAGGGCCAAAAACGGTACTCTAGTCTATAGAATTCAGTACCAACAGATTAATTGAAAAGAACGAATAAGTTATCAGAGTGACTGTCATGCTCATTAGTGAGTCTACACGTCGATTTGACCTTTAGTGAGTGCACGGTAGATAAAGCCAATGTACAAACGAATAAGAAAGGGTGCGAATGAAAGAAAAGGAACATGCTGAGGAAGATGTGGGTTTGTAGAGTGGAAAGAGACAGAGATATGGAATGGAAGATGGGTAATAGGTTGGCTGGTTGGTGTATTATAAGGCAAGTCGAGTACCAAGTTGAACATGCTGTAGGACATCGTGGACCATCAGCACCCAGCTCACCATCTCCCTCATTGTATTGCACGAGACTCGAGAAGTTATTCAGAATAACAGCAGCGCCAGAATAAGAACACTGTTCTGCTGTTAATACAAGAGAAATTCTCATTTGTGTATTACTCTGCTGAGTGTGGTTACGTGTGTGAGTGTTTCTGCGTGCGTGTATGGGGAGTATAAGAGAATAAATAAGCATCAGGTCGATTTGAGGGCTTGCGATGCAGCTGGCATTTAGCAGGCATTCAATTAAATATTGATCCGGCGTCACTAAGCGCCGGTAAACAATTATGCACGCTAATTAATGCCGGGCCGTTGTCGGTGCAATCAAACCCTATCGTACTGATGTCTACTCTACTCTGCACTGTACTTGTACTCTATTCTATTCTATTCTATTCTGTTCTGTTATACTCTACTCTATATACTCACTTGGTACTAGGCTGTATTCTGCAATCGTGTGTATCCGCAAGCACACAACAACTGAATTCATTGCCGGAATGTTTATATTAGGTTTTAAAGGATCACTTTAATAACTCACCGGCAGGAATATTCAATTATCCTGCAGCTATTATTATGATCATCAATTTTTTACCGCTAATACGATGGAGCCGTTCAATTAGATGCGTTAATAGACGCAAATGGAAAGACCATTAATACGGATAAGTAAAAATGCTTAACGTTATTTTGGAGATAAAAATAAATTTAAAGAGAAATGCAGGCGGGAGAATCGATGGCTCGGACAACGTACAATTTTCCATAATGTAGAGTACCTGAGACCGTGTTTTAACTATCCCCCGATCTAAATGCACTCTAATGGACTGCATTAAATAGAGAGATGGAGCGGATGGTTGAGTGTAGTAGGATGGGCAGCGGGGGACACGGCTGCTCCCCCAATCCCGGGGGTGCAGACTGACGGGGTTCTAATATAAGCACTGAAAAGAGACTCTATGCCGAGGGACACGTTTCTGTATACGCGCGAGGACGACGACTATGACAGAACTTTTGTATAATTTCCTGTTGACATTGGACTTGCCTACTGGCTCGCTACTTCTCTTTATTATTCACTAATTATTCAATCTGCTGCAGTTTAATTACGACATTTCACCATTCGTTTCATTCTACTTGCTGTATAAATATACTTTAACAAAAATTTACCTCTAAGTTTTTTTAATCATTGTTTTAAATTTAATAAAATTTCATGTATAATTAACCAATGTAATTATGTATGTCAACATAGCTTTTATATAATTTATTTTATTTTTTTTTCTCATTTTATTCCCCAAGATTAATAAAGTGAGTGGCAATGTAAATTTTAAAATACCTAAATTAATTTACGTAGGTAAAAATAGAGTGGGATTTAAAATAGCGTAGACGAGAGACCGGGTAATTGAATGTGACACAATGAATAAATTAGCCGAGAAAATGTTATTGTGAATGTAATGGACATGTGTGAGTATTATGCATGTTTTTTCTCTTGAATTAATGTCGTAAGATTGCGTTGATAGTAATATGTATAATATAAATATAAATATAAGTATAAGAGGCCAAAAGTGATCACGAGTTGGAATTGAGCCCTTGGAACGCGTAAATGCAGTCTGATGCAGCTGTCACGTGCCAGACGATATTGTCACGTAAAAACGACTTTTTATTCTTGAAAAATTTAAGTTATTGATAAATAAAAATTTATAGAAATGCATTGACAATTTCTGTGCAATGATGAGTATGTATATCTATATTATTAAGATCTAAGGGAATAAGGAGGCAAAAACCTCCCAAGTTTTAATTAAAAAAAAAAATTAATAAGAAGAAAAGAGTATGAAGAGGATAAAAAATGACCCAGGTAAAAATATTTGGTCGAAAATAGGCCGAAACAGCTCGATTTAGCCGAAATCACACCGAAACTGTAAAATTTTATTGAAACACACCGAAAGTTGACCGAAATATTTTTATTCTTCTTCAATAGGCCGAAATTTGGCGGCCGGCAGTTAAATCAGCCTGTTTACGGTCTTTTTTCAAGTTTTCGACACGACTCAGTAAACAATTAAATAATTTATCAGAAATTGTACTCGGACAGCAACCGTAGGCTGTAAATTATTGCGATATAAATTTATAGGGTAGCTGTTAGTAACTTTATGACGGAAAATATTTCAAATTAATGCCAATGCTAAGTGAAATAAAAGAAAAGTATAGAAAATACATAATTATGCTTTCCAATATCGATCATCGAGTCTGTACTGAGTCTGTGTTGAGTCTGTATTTTCTATGGAAGCTATTGAAAAGGCATCTAAAATCACCCTAGCACATAAAAATGAAAGAAAATAATTTTTTTTCCCAATATCGATCATCGAGTCTGTACTGAGTCTGTGTTGAGTCTGTATTTTCTATGGAAGCTTGAGACAAGGCTTCTAAAATCTCAGTAGCACATGAAAATGGAAGAAAATTATTATTTTTCACAATATCGAGCCCCAAGTCTGTATTGAGTCTGTATTGAGTCTGTATCGAGTCTGTATTTTCTATGGAAGCTTGAGACTAGGCTTCTAAAATCTCAGTAGCACATGATAATGAAAAAAAATTTATTTCTTTGAGAATCCTAGACAAATCCTAGAGAAATCCTAGACAAATCCTGGAGAAAACTTAGAAAATTTATTTCTCTTAAAATTCTAGACAAATCCTAGACAAATCCTAGAGAAAACTTAGAAAAATGTATTTCTCTGAAAATCCTAAACAAATCCTAGACAAAACTTAGAAAAATTTATTTCTCTGAAAATCCTAGACAAATCCTAGAGAAATCCTAGAGAAAACTTAGAAAAATGTATTTCTCTGAAAATCCTAGACAAATCCTAGAGAAAACTTAGAAAAATGTATTTCTCTGAAAATCCTAAACAAATCCTAGACAAAACTTAGAAAAATTTATTTCTCTGAAAATCCTAGACAAATCCTAGAGAAATCCTAGAGAAAACTTAGAAAAATGTATTTCTCTGAAAATCCTAAACAAATCCTAGACAAAACTTAGAAAAATTTATTTCTCTGAAAATCCTAGACAAATCCTAGAGAAATCCTAGAGAAAACTTAGAAAAATGTATTTCTCTGAAAATCCTAGACAAATCCTAGAGAAAACTTAGAAAATTTATTTCTCTGAATATCCTAGACAAGTCCTAGACAAATCCTAGAGAAAACTTAGAAAAATGTATTTCTCTGAAAATCCTAGACAAATCCTAGAGAAATCCTAGAGAAAACTTAGAAAAATTTATTTCTCTGAAAATCCTAGACAAATCCTAGACAAATCCTAGAGAAAACTTAGAAAATTTATTTCTCTGAAAATCCTAGACAAGCCCTAGAGAAGATGTCAGTAGCACATAAAAAGGGAAGAAATTTGTTATTTTTCACAATATCGAGCCCCAAGTCTGTATTGAGTCTGTATTGAGTCTGTATTTTCTATGGAAGCTATTGAAAAGGCATCCAAAATCACCCTAGCACATAAAAATGAAAGAAAAAAAACTTGAAAATTTTTTTGTCGCTGGTTTTTCTATGATTATTCATAATCGCTTACTTTAACAATCTTTAAAGTTCTCATATAAAAAGTAGACACTCGGAGCTACAATTTCCTCATTTCCTTTCTTGTACGATCATTTCTCTCGAAGTTACGCCCTATTGAAAATCACCCAAAAATTTGGAATTTTTTATCGATCCTTTAATTTTTTCCAGTAGTGTATATAAAATAAATAGAATGATAAAGCTTAAGTAAAAGCAATAGAGAATATACAAGAGGATGCCGCGCGTGCGGCATTACTTAGCTAAATAAATTCAATATCTCGGAATAAATACATTGATAAATCAGCCACTTCGCTAAAAGCCTTACTTTACTTAAGCGGGGCTTTTGCGAGCACGCGCAAACAAACATACACAAATGTATATAAAAGTATTGTGTGTATGTGTTGGAATAAGTGAGAAGATGCGCGCAGATCCAGCTGGGTATTTTACGGTGAGAGGAAATGAGATGGAAAGTAACCAAGGGAGAGTGAAAGAGTGGAGTAACAGTGAATGTTGAGTATAAAAGATGAAAAGGACAAATAGAATAAGAAGCCAGAGATAAAGATATTGGTGAACAAGTATACAGAAGAAGATGAAATAAATAAAAAAATGAAAGAGCAAAACTCTAGCGTACTTATAGAAGAGTGGTTTTGCTACGTCTATAAAGAATCTTGTTTGTTTCTGGCCAGGAATATCCAAGAAAAACTATTTACCTCATGGCTTTTTACCAGTATACCGCCACTAACTTTTTCATACATAAAAGCTCGTGTTAAGGTGCTGGATATTTGGACTCAGACGAGATGATATAGATGCTGGTTTACAAAGACGATTGATACTTGGGCAATATTAGCACTTGTAACAAATATTTTAATTCATTACTTCTCACTGCCAAGAATCATTCGAGCCCTCGGGGGCTGCATGCTGCTATATATCGACCGATAAATAAATAAAAAGGTTCAATGTGAGAGTAGACTAGAGTAAGATAGTGTTTTAATTTAGCTGATGGTTAGTTAAATATTTGCTTTATACTCAAATAAATTTTTAATTTAGTTTGATGGAATTAAAAAAATTAATTATGGTGATAAACTAATTTAATTTGAGTAATTTTAGGGGGCTATAAATTTTTTAATCAATACTTTAAATTAAAAGTTTTAAATTTAGTGGCTTACTTTTTGTGTCAACTGTCAAAGAAAAGGGTGAATTTAATTTAAGATTTTTTGGTATGGGATATTGCAGCTATAGTCGATTAGCTAATTACAGGCCACAGTAAACTTGCTAATTAATGTAAAAATTAAAAAATTGATCGATGGCAGATGAATTTTTAAGAAACAGAATTTTAACTAAAGCTGGTAGTGTTTTAAGCTGACGATAAAGCTTCAAGGGTGGGAAATCTCCGCAGGGTGTAAGTAAGTAGCGGCGAGGGGTTGACGCTTGTACGAGCAGAGTCATCGGGGCTGGCACAGAGCAGCGAGAAAGAGAACACCCGTAGTGCTGCCAGTGGGTGCAGAAAGGAACGCGCACCGGCGTACTCTGATTAAAGAAAAATCCGCAACTTGTTGAACGTCTTAAATATTCATCCACCGATGTAGCATCTACTTAATAACCAGTGTTACCCGACAACCTCTATAGCCCCCTTATATAGTAGTCCTGATTCTTATTTTTTTTCTCTTATCCAACACACGAACAATTATTATCCATCCCCTTAATTCCCGCGTCTAAGTTTGGACCTTTCTCAATTCTTCATCCCTTCCGCGAATGAAATCCGCTGAATACTTTTTTACCCAACATCTAACTGCAGTATCGCGAAGGTTAAAAGCTAAAAGCACTTTTAAATTCTGACGTCTCTTCTCACTTTTTGATTTTTTTTTTCTTTACTGTACATAACATTATCCATTGAGTAAAAATAGAAATACTCTATATACATATATATATAGTTGGTTTATTTTTTAATGTTTTTTATGTATTAAGGTTTTTTGGTTTTGCTTCTGGTTTTCATTTATTTATTTATTTATTTTGTATAAAGTCCATCAACAGGAGGAACATTATCCTGTGAATGTGCATTAGGGATGAAAAAGCTACAGAGAGAAAATGTTAGTGAGTAAGGGGATGATGATGCTAAGTGGAAAGCACCTATGTTGGATAAAACAGGTCCAGGCCTCATCCGGAAATTGAGCCTGGCAACAGTCCAGCCTAATGGAGACTTTTAGTCTCTCTTAATGTAATTAAACGTAAACACATTCACTGTCTATATCTATATATATTTATATATACACATAAATATATTCATTAATTTGGTAATGCTTAATTTTTACATTTTCGTATTATTTTCATTAAGAAATAACCCGCCTGTACACTTTTATGGAAGATTTATTTTATTTGAATAAACCCGCGATTTAATTTAATGTTTATTTTAAATAAGACTACAGTATTGTGTATATATATAGATATATATTTTGAGAATAAATGACATAGATTATTATTTTTATTCGAGAGATTCTTAAATTGCTACTTCCACTTTATCCGGAGCAACGTGTATAATTCAACTACTTGGTGCACGTGGGCGACCGATGAAAATAAAAAGCCACTTAACTTCTGTCTCCACTTCCACCGAGATTGCCAATTAATTTGTACCCGAAGTAAAGTATGGTGTCACAGGCGTCCAATACCTCTTACAGATTTTTTATTTTTTTTTTTATTTTTATTTCAACACTCTGAGAGTCATCCATTCGCATACTGACCATTGATCTTTTAGAAGCTGCATTAACACTTGACAACATATACATATACATACATGTATATATAAAGGAAATGATTGTGTATAATGGAGTGATTGAGTAAGCGAGCGAATGAGCGCATGTATGTGTGATGCGACGAAAAGGCGAGAAGCTAAAAAAAGATAAAGAAAACTAAATAAAGACGAACGGGCTCTTAAATCGTCGATAATTCTTCTCTAATCTTAAACCGATGTAGTCACTTAACTGCGCGACATTTAAACTGATTGACGAAATCCGTTTACCATATTTTTGCTTTCATTTTATATATTTATTTTTTCACGTTAGATAAATATAATTCAAAAGACTGGACATTATTTTTAAAATACATTTTTTTTGTAAATTATGAGATAACTTTTTTTAGAAACGTTTCAAAAATTTTTTATATTTATTTTTAAATGCTTGCAAAACTTATGAGTGATTTCCGCTCATAAATATCATGCAAGAGTATTTCATCAAGTTAATTTAGTGTTACATTTTAAAAAAATCATTTCAGGGGTTCCTACTAATCCACCTGCTGCAATTATTTATTTTTTTGTCACGTCAATTGTATTTAGTTTTTTTATTCAACAAAATATGATCGTCTTTCGACGTAAGACTGATGTTACTTTTAGAGCTTTTATGAAGTATTTTACTATTTCATAAAAATACAGAAGTTAATGTAAAATCAATGAATGAAAGACTTTAATTCTCGCCTTCACTTAATTCATTTTCATCTTCTACTTCACATTCTAAATATTTTTTTTATTTTTACCGTAAAACCATTAAAGTACCCTGTAATTTTTCACTCTCATTAATTTAACAGACTCATAAAGAATTTAAAAACCCTGATATAGATAGCACAGGCAAACGGATCGATCAATCGTTTTAAACTATAGCCTTTAGCCGAAAAACCGAGACCTCGATAATACATTAAAACGCTTCTGAAAATTTTATTTCTCTTTAATGTTTTCCCGAGTGAAATGAAATTAAATAAAAACATTAACTAAAAATGATCTAGTTACAGTTGGAAAAAAAATATATAACTGGCCATCAACTAAAGAGCAGAACATGGAAGAGGCGAGTCTGATCGTACATCATTGTTGATCCTCTTCGTCTTCGAGAGCTTGCGGGAAACAAGAGTACCCGCCTCTTCGTCACTCACCACCCCCACATGTCAGCGATAACTCTGCAGTTTACTCGACATTCGCACCCGATACTGTATTTACTTTTTTTTTATAAATAATTAAATAAATAAATAAATAAATGGAACACAGAATTTAGATTAACAAAAAAATCTAATGCTTTTTAATAAAACAAATCGTCCCCTTTTGAATTTTAATATTTATATCAACGCACGTGTAACAGAATCGATGTTTTGACCGATTTTTTAAAAAATTATAATTTTGCAGCCACGAGGTTTACTCAGAAAGGGAATAAACTGCGACAGTGACACCGAAAGTGATAGTGATAGTGAGGAAAAATAGTAGAAATGAGTGTAAAGATACAAAGCAACGTCTTAACTTAAATAGAAAGCTCTTAAGGAGCATAACACGACGGAGTTGGTCCGTAAAAGACGCACGTCCGAGGGCGTCACGAAGAAATGTCTGGGTAACTAGGGCTGACGGATAGCGCCGGAAATAGCGGTAAAGACGTGGATGCGGCCGAACAACGAATTCTAGTGGGACACGACCCGTTACGGGGTCAGGTGTCGAGTCGTCTGGGAATCTCAAAGTGAATTTAACTAAGACGGATTTCTCAGAGACACGCAAAGTTACTTTATCCTCGAAAAAAGATGGTATTATTTTTCTAAATTAAAAAATAGTCGGTACTTTTATTTTAAGACTCGTCTGAAATTTTTTTTTTTTTTTTTTTGTTACTTATTATTATTATCGTTAATTATTTATAGAATTTTTTTAGAATAAAATTTTCAACAACAAAGAAAATATTGAATGAAAGTTTTTTCAGCGCTAACTCATTAAAAGTAATGCTAATTAGTAATTAAAAAAGATTGAATAAATTGCAAGTTAAAGGTTAGGGAAATAAACTAACTAATTAACTAACTAAATAACTAGACAAACGTCAGTGAAAATCAAAAAATCCTTCATTAAAAAATAAAAATAATAAAAGTATAACTAATGTAGGATAAGTTGAGCGGCCTAAAGAATGAAATGAAAGAAAATGAAGGAGCGAATAGAGGTATAGGAACGACCAGTAGCGAGTAGACTGGAGAAAAGTCAGCATGTATATAGATATATAGATATATATGTACGGGGAAAGTCTTTGTTTGTCGTTCGCTCCAATTACCTCCGACCTTCCCCGGTAGCTTTATAATTAACTCCCACTCGTTTAACAAACTTTACTTTTAATGTTTTAAAAATAGTAATTAGCAGCGGCGGGAAAAAGAAGTGGAGAGTCGAGGAAAAAGAAAAAAGATGTACAAGTGCAAGAGAGAGACCGAGAGATTTGGTCGGTGGTTTAAGCACCAGAGTGAAAGAGAAGTGGAAAGCAGAGGGTGGGTATGAGGGTGTAATTAACTATCATGGAGCCCCTTCCCGAAGTACTACTGGTACTGGTACTAGTACTCCTAGTAGTAGAAGTACAAGTAGCAGTAGTAGTAGTAGTAGTAGTAGTAGTAGCCGGCGAAGCAAGGAGGTAATTGGACCAGTCTTATACATACCAAGGTACAATGTATAGTTGTGTTGTGTTGTGTAGCTGCGAGAAGGGTGAGTATCCATACCCACCTACTCTCCTATCCTGCAACTCGAATATAAGAGTAGGGAGGCAGGTCGAAAGGATAAAGGGTTGTTTAAAATTGCACACTGTTCTGTATTATGGAATTTTGATGAGTTTACTGCTGCCACCGTCGGATGGCAGCATTGCCACGTATATCTATTTTCTATTATACAACTTTTTCAATTTATTCAATCATACGGTTCAATTGTTGTTATTATTATTATTATTATTATTATTAGCATTAAAATTTTTAATTCAATGTAGACAAGGCGGAATTAATAGACATCGTTATACAACGTTATTGATTTCTCATTAAAGTTTTAATTTATATTTTGGTTTATTTGTTTTTTAGGGTGTCTTTTAATTGGAAATAATTTAATTATGTAAATGGATTGGACAGTTGCGTTAATTAAAACGGAATGGATGAGAATTTGACAAAAGGTTTAATGAAACAAGAGTAAGAGTAGGATTGGGTGTAGATGTGAGTGTGGGTGGAGGCGTATTATGTAAGAAGAATGCGATAATCGTGAAAAGACGTCGTTATCAAAGGGATTATGATATTAGGAAATAAAGAAGTCCAGGAGAGGGTTAATCAGCCTTTAAATCCATTGATGTGTGTGTGTGTGTGTGGGTGTGTGTGGGTAGGTTGGGCAGGGGGTGAGCTGGGATATAGTGTTGTGTCAAGGCTTCACCTTCTCTTCGACTGTAATAGGGAAACCTCGCTGGTGCTTTCAACTAATCAGCACCACAGACGATCCGTTTCTGAGAATTGAGGGAGAACCAAATCTATCTTATGTATTCCTGTATATATATATATATATATATATATATATATATATATATATATATATATATGTACGTGTTGCTCAATTCAATTTGCCGTACAATTGATTTTTTTTTAACAAAAAGAAAAATCTTATTTGAGATTATTTTTAAGAACATGATAATAGTTTTTTTTTGTTGTATTGCAATAACTTTTCCATGGAATAAAAAATATAAAATATTGAATTTCACTTCGGAGATGAAAAATTAAATAAAGCTATTTGAATAAATTAATAAATAAAATGCTTTTATGATGATTAATGAAATATAATCTGCGGTTTAAATAATAAATTTTCACACCGAAGTACCAAACAGAGATTCGAATTTTCTCCATTAATTTGCCACATATTTATTATTAATTATCCGAGCATTGGGAATTTAATAGCCGATGAGTTTTTGAAATAATAATAAAACTAGGTGATTACGGTTTATTAACTATTTATTTATAATACCCATCTATTTATTAAATAAATAATTATTTAAACAAGTTTATTAATTAAATAGTAATATTGAATAATAATTGTGAGGGTGATGTTTCATCAACAGTGTCCAGGCATAATTAACAAAATTAATTATCCTATATACTAAAACTAATTTCGCAGTTCGCGCTTGGCTCTGTCTCTTAATCGCGAAAAACCGTGAAATTTAATTAAATTTAGGAGTACGAAAGTGAAAGAGGCAAGTAGCGGCGACGGCGGTGGCGGTGGCGTTGGTGGCGGAGGTGCCGGGCCCTAGAGAGGCGCGAGAGAGGAACAACGAAAGAGGGGGAGAGTGTGTAAGAGAGGTAAGTAGTTGATGCTAATAACGTTCATGTCGTACCATAACGGTATTAAACCACTAGAATAACGACGGTCTGGATAAGCCCCCATGTATACAACGCTATATCTTTAAAGCTCCGTTCAACCGTCAGGCAATTCTGAAATTATTTCCCATTATTCAACGTCCAACTTCGAGCTCGTAATTTATTGCCGTCGCTCATGAACGACGATATTAAGAAATTTCTCCCATGGCTTATACGGCCCTGTCGCATTCATTTTTGATAGGGTATTTCAATTTCTCCGGCAAAATAACTTTTTCTTTTCTTCCTCTTGTTTTATTATATATTATATTTTTTTAAAAATATATATATATATATATATATATATACCAACAACAATAACACCAACATCAGCGAAGCTCAAAAAATTCCGACTATCAACTGCTACCGTGGATGGACACGATGATGTAAAGCCGCGTTTATAAAATTGCACCATCAGCTGCCGTAATTCGATAATCAATTTTTTTTCTTTCTCTTTATTAAACGGCTATCAATTTAATCGGTTAGCTTACACAAATAAATATAAATGAGTAAACTGATTAATGATACATAAATGTAATTTAATACTCCGCGATGTACTTGAGATGTGATTTTACGAGATTTAATCTCCGGAGTTGATGACTGAATGGAGAAATTTAATTTTTATCGTGAGAAAGACTGCCCGGTGGCTTATCAATAAAATATAAAATATTGTTAAATGAGTATGCGCATGTATATACGCATGTGTAAGTGAACGCACACCGTAACATGACCACCAACGTCAAGCGGCACAATCAAGGGTTACATGTTACACGTCACAAGATTGGACTTTCACGAGCCGCGTTTCTTAATTAATTAAAGTAATTACCGGCCGAACCGAGTTATTGCTCAGGCACCTGCGTCCACACACATATATTTTTATGCGAATAAATATAAACGAACCGCACACATACGTGTTTAAATCGCGGGAACATTATAATGCTCGTTACCAACGCGCGTGAGTCTTGTCTTTAAAACCAACTACACATACTCTGTATTACTTCATAAATAACATTTACCATCATGCGAAAATGCATATTGCCTTTCCCGACTTGATTTTCCGGCTTGTGAGTTTTACTTTTATTAACCGAGTTTGTATATATCCCGACATCCATGCACATTCTCTACACTTAAAAGCACCAAATAATTCACTATTTTTCCCATGGGTTTTATTAAATCAGTCGTCAAACAGAAGTTAATTAATAAAATCTTTAATAGTTAAGAATATATATAGATATCTTATCAAAGTTGGACATGTTTAATTTAATTAATGTTTATTCCAGCTGCCGTCGTGACAGAATCTAGACTAACGACTTTGTAATTCCGTCTAATTAAACGGTCCTTATAGCGGTTAATGTCATAATTAAATTTGTTAACTACTGAAAAACTAGTTATGAGCGTTAGTATAATTCACTTGTCAAACGTCACAGCATTATTAATCAATTAAGTGATTAAAAAATTTTTCAATCGCTGCAGTATTTTTAAAAAAACGGTCTTTAAATAAATATAAATTTTTAATGGGAAAACTCAGTTATCCTTGATTACATACTCATCTGTGGATTTTTTAAATTTTAAAGTGAAATTAAATTGAATGAAAAGTAATTACATTAGGGTGCTTATACACATCTATATCCATATATATATATATATATATATATATATTTGATGATGAATGTACTTTTATGAAATTACTATTAGTTTTAATAAATTACGAATGCAATAACGAATAAAGTAACGACCACTCGTAGACTTTTTACCATGGCTTCATTTTAAATCAATTGGATTGTGAGTATTGAAACGAGAGTGCTTCTGCAACCCATCTAAAGCAAGCATATATGTCTATAACACATATGACTTTACTCATATGTATGTAATGCAATAAATGGACAAATAAATAAAAAAAGTTTAAGAATAAAATATTCCAATAGACTGAAATTTATTTTAGCAGCATCACCTACGGTACAGATCTCTCTATACTTACGTACATATATGTATATACATGTAGTAACGTACCGTAGCTAAGACAGCTTTAATATTTCAGTAGATTTAGATTCGTACGTGGGTGGCTCGCGAGACGTCCATACAAATTCGTCAGTAAGAGGCGAAGACTTAGGCGTTTAGCCTTCTGTCCTTGGCGACGAATCCACCTGAATTATTAATAATCTGTCCAGTGACAACTACAACTACGGTACAGAGACCGTACCAAGAGGAAAAACATTCAACGGACGTAAAACAGATCACTGGAGTGAGATGTGAAAAGTGGAGGAGCGAGTGAAAAAATTCCTGGAGAAATGTCCAGCTCTTATTTTACTTCTTCGTCTTACCAGCAATAGCTTCTACGTAGAATTATTGGTACGAAAAATTTTCTAGACACTCGGACGAATTTAAACTAGAGTTTTTATTGGCCGTAGTAACTCTTGCTGAGTTTAAATAATAAATGACTCATAAACATGGCGCGGAAATTTAAATAAATATACTGCAGTATTTAGTTTCAGGAATAAAAAAAAATTTGTTATAATTAGTTAAGAGGATTAAAATGTATTATGGATTATTGAATAAGTCGCGTGATGTTTAAGAAATAAGAGATGCACAGTAATAAAAACAAAGACATTAAACAAAAAATAAAAAATGAGTGAGTATAGCAAGGAGGTGAAAAACAAGACTAAGAAGCAGGGGCAAGAGGCAGTCATGGCCCATGAATGGGGACCATTATCAGCCAAGAAACTCAAGCACAATGGGCTTCTTTCAGGAATTCGACTCCCTCGACAAATTACGGAAGTACACGAATAAAACGCGTAAGAGAAACAATAACAAATCTTTCTTTCTCTTTCTCTCTTTTTAGTTATATTAAAGCAAAGTCGACGCTTGCTTGCCGGTTTCTCATTGCTTTTCTTGTTTTATCCTTTTTCGACCCGGCAACACCTAGACGCAACACTAACAATAACCCTTTTCAGAACACATCCAAGGTTTAAAATAACGTTTTCCCAGTATCTCATTTCAAAAATATTTTTTTTCCATTTTTATATTATTCAAATATAAATTACTAAAATATAAATATTCATTTAAAAATTTATTTATTGTATTTTTTATCGACACATTTATTATTTTATTTATATTTAATTTATTGGGTTTCGTCGGTTATATGAAAATTAATTGGGAATACTGATTAGCTGAATACGCGAGCAATTTTTCCATTGGCTGAACAAAAAATAAAATAAAATAATAAAATTTACATTGAAATGTTATTTTAGTTCGGTGGCGGGATCAGGCAAATATAAATATAAATAACGGAATGATAATGAATCAAATCGTGCGTGAAAAACCAATAAGTTATTGGCATCCGGTGGCGAATGATTGGACGTAATCGGGATGTTACATTCCCCATGACCATAAAATTTCATGATCCAAACGAGAGAAAAAACTATATAGATATACAATCACGCTTGTGTATTTTGAGCACATAACAGCCTACTGCGTATTTTTCATTTCATTTTATTTTAATCTGGGATCCATTTGTAAAATAATAATAAAAATATCTGTAGATATTAATCTGCAGCAATTTACAAATATAAATATAAACAAGCAGTTAGGACTTGAACTGTTGTAAAATAAGAATAAATATGTAATTGAAAGGAAGATCAGTGTTGTGTATTGTGAAATCCATTGACTTGTTGATGTTAGCAAAACTCTTTTAAGTATTTCAAAGGTGTCGAAATGCTCTTAAATAAATACAAGAGTAGTAAAGAGTGAGAGAGAAGTGACACTTTAGAAGCTACGAGTAATGCTTCGAATACGAAATGAGGCTTCAGATGGTAGAATTACGAATGACCACGTACACGCACTTTGCACCTCGCTCTCTTTAGTAAAATCAATTTTACTTGACAGTCTCAAATCTCTAAGACTTTTGATATCATACACACATACACACACACATATATATATATATATATATATATATGTATGTATATATGTGTATGTATGTAGATATATATGTATATAAAGGTATAACATTCACAATGAATATACGAGGAGAAGGTTTACGTCGACGACGGCTACACGAAGACGACGACAAAAAGAGACAAATTACGTTTTGTATAGAGTATTGATTGCCTGAACAAACGATTAGTAGTAGATGGTAAATGACGGTAAACCGGTTGAATCAACTTTTGATTGACGCTAATGAACGACGTTCATATAATAAAAGTCACACAAATTTAGTTATTTAATAGGTAAATTGAAAAGACTGCATTTTACACTAATGAACATGATGAAGCATTGTTAAACTACATAAATCAATACTCGATCGTATTTATTAATTAACTGTAATTAAAAAAAAAATTCTAATAGATTGCAAAAAAAAATGTATTGTCATTTTTGAATTTATTGATTTATCTGGCTTTTGTAAATAATTAAAAAAAAAATCAGAGAATTTAACCGGTTATTTAATTAATAAAACACCACTATGACTAATTGGAACATTTGGTCTTGTATTGCAACTTTATCAAGCTTTTTAATAAACACGCATTGGAAAAAAAAAAAAAAATTGGCTATTGATACTTGTCACAGTTTAATAAAATACCAATAAAAAAAAGTAACAAATATTCCAATTATTTATAGTACGGTATTTAATTAATTTAATCAAATTTCTGAAACACTTGAAAAAATTTTTTTAATGAAATTTTAGAAAATGTCAATCATCTGTCACCATACTATTAAATATTCCTTTGAAAAAATAAAACTAATAGTTTTTTTTTTTTATTCATTGTAGAAAAAATAATGTCCGTGTGTGTGCATACTGTCAACCGAAAAACTTTTACAAAAATATAAAAGTTGTAGAGTTCTATCAAAACGAGGATATGAAACTGACGTAACGATAGACGATGACAATCGTTAAAGTCATAAATTAGCATAGACGAAAAACAGACTCATAAAATCCTGCAGTGAGTGCTGATAGAGATGGGAAAGGTTCGGTAGTATTATTACACCGAGTGTACTTTTTTTTATCTTCATAAAAATCACTCGACAGTTTTCCCCGCATCAATTTCCTAGTCGTCATTGAGCATTGTTACGTCCATGAGAGAATATTTTCATTGAAAAGAACTCGCGGATTTTTTTTCACAACCTTCTCTCACTTTTTTAAACCAAAGACTTTCATCCAGTGTGATTGGTAATCCGAGAAGTCTGAAGATCTCTCGATAGCGCACCAGTGTTGGCGGGATAAATCGATGGATCCCTGACCTGATCCTCAGCAACAATTTAGACTAGACTTAGTGACATTGGGAGCAGATATCTTTTACCTTTTCTCATCTCAACTTCAAAAAGACCAGTCGAGTTAACGTGAAACCTCGCGCTTGCTCTCTTTTGTTGGACTCTCTCTCATACTCTTTTTCGCCGGGTACCGAGACCTAGCGGAAGTATAAAAAAAAAATAGCTCCCACAAATCACATAACACAATAGTCTCGATTGTATGTATACCGGCGCTTCCTCCCCCAGCAAGTCGACCCGGAGGTTCTAACCCTCAACTAACTACCAACGGCGCCGTAGTCCACCGACGAGAATCCACGCGGGGATCATAGTAGCGGACACTAAAATCTATTGCCGGAAGTAGGTAACTCTCTCCCACTCTCTTCATATAAATTCTCTCATTCCCAATGGGTGCGTGTTTTTGTCCGCTCGCGTGTCCGTGAATTTGTGTATGGAAATTCACAACCACCACAACTATAACCATCCCCTTTTGTACAACAAATCCTACAGTATACCGACGTATCAGTGTATCTGTAGTACACAGGAGCTTTGGGCTCGGGCTGATATGGTGTTGATACCTATACTTGCATCGCACGCGCCGGCAATTTGATAAAACTCTTTACGACTTCCGTTTGCATGACGTCACCAACACCGGAACACATTTACGATCGTTGAAAAATTGCGGTCGCATCGGCACACTCACTCGTATTAGTATCCTTACAATTTTATTATGCATAACTTAAAAATTTTCAGGCCCGCAGAGCTTGTACTCAAACAACAAGACAAACAAAAAAAAAAAAAAACAAACATAAAAACTTAATGGATTTTGTTTTAATTAAAAAAAAATTTAAAATCAACTACAAAAGTGCAGAGAGCACATATCATGAATCACTCATTGGTTTCACGCGGAAATTCCAATCAGAAATCGAGCCCAACCAATCGAGTAGATGGTGAGATGGATGATATACACCTTGATGTTATAAGCCTCTTCCTCGAACTCTCAATCATTTTCTTTCTCTCTCTCGCGGTTGAATGCTCACCAACACACGTGTTCTCCTCTCATTCTCAAGGAACATACGAGATTAAAGGCGGGGAAGGGACCGAAGGAGTTACGGGATGCTGTTGGCTGATTCATATAATGAAATGTCTGTGAGATGATGAGCTCGAGGGGTCGTAAGTATAGCGTTGTATCCTGGCCCGTGACCTCTGATATTCGTGCCGAAGCAAACGAAGCCGTGTGTAAGAGAAATAACGAAGAAAACGGATATACAAAGTGTTAATACACTTTTTTTATAATTTTAATCTCCTTTCATCAAAATATAAAAATGCGTATTAATTTTTTTTTCCTTTTCAATTCAATTTATTTTATTACTATGAATTATAAATATAATGAAATGTTATTGATCATGATGATAATAATAAATGTTCTGATAGACAACGAGTTGTACAACACATACTCTTTCTTTCTCTCTCTCTGATTATTTTATAAAATAACTAACGTCATGTTGACTGAGAGAAACCACTGCACATATATATATATATATATATATATATATATATATATGTATGTATGTATGTATGTATTGACTTTAATCAAAGTATCTCTTAATCGGTTGTCGATTGGTTCACACGATCAATCTATTGTAGAGCGAGTAGGACGGGGTCACACAAATGGGGAGAGCACAAACGTTTGTACGCAATCGACGAGATGTGCGAGCACTGTGTGTATATATGCCTTTAATATGTATCTATCCACGCGTATATGTCTATATGTATATGTATATATTTAATGTGTGTATGTATTAATGTTTGTATGTTTGTATGTTTATAGTATGGATGTGTCGTACATAGGTACGTGCAAATGCATGAGTAATCAGAGCTAATGCGTCCCTAATGGTGACTAAATACCAAATCATAGTTCGATGCGTTCCCAATGAGCTATTCTCAACGTGTTAGAGATTCGAATTTTGAGAGAGTGCCGTTCCGGAACAAATTTAAACAATTCTCGCACGTAGTATACACCGCGTTCAACAAGAGTACTCATTCACTCGTTTCTATGTCAATACGTCTTTAAATGAATTTCATTTCCGTTGAATAAATAATTTTGTTTAAGTAATTAATCATTTAAACTAATAGTTTTGATTTGCTACTATTTCATTTTCAAATATTTAATTACTAAAATATATACTGTTTTCATTAATTAGTTGTTGAGTACATAAAATACATTATCGCATTTAAATCAGAGGGTTTCGGATACAGAAGATACGATTGATGATTTAATAATTGCTGCTTTATGGGATTTTGAATATATTTAAACGTTTAATTTGTTTTTTTCTTGGCTTTCATCAACCAATAACTCACAGACATATTATAACCGAGGAATGACGTTGCACGATTGCATGTTATTATATTATACCATAAGAGAAGAGATATAGTCTCATATCTCACGAGCGATCAAATCAAAACCTAATTTGATTCCGAAGAAAGCACGCGCGACCTCCCGCATGTGAATCAAATATCGTCTTCACGATCACGGACAATCTAAGTGCAAGCTATTTGTTATTTTAATGGATCTACCCTCACCATTTTATAAATCTTTAATTCATTAGTGCTGCAATAACATAAATTTGCAATGTAATTAAATTATGTTTTTTTTTTTATCATGAAACATTAGTAGCATTAATTTGTAGATGTAATTTAAAGTAAAATTATATAAAGTTATGTGCATAATACTGAGCGTGACAACAAAAAAAATAATTAAACAAAAAAACATTTGCCACGTTAATGTTGCATCTCTTACAACGTAAACGTGGATCTTTTTGAAGTCTATAACGAGATACTATACGGGATTTCCTTTCATTTTTTCTACTCATTACTTGCTTTTGTCTCGCAATGCTTTTACAGAATTGTAGAAATCTCGTTTGTTTTAATTGCGGTTACACTTGTATCTACATATTCATTATTTTTTTACAGAAAACATATATTTTCAATAGATATAAGATTTTTTACAAACAAATATTGAGTTTTTGGAAACAATTAATTTGTAAATAATTTTAATTAAAAAATTAAATTATCTGTCAAAAGGCAGTCTGGTAGAAAAATGTCCTCCCTTTTATGGCGAAATCTCGAAACTACATAATTATAATTTTTTCATAAATCGGTTAAAACATGTACCTGAAAATCGGAACCTTTTTTGCAGAACGAAAGTAAAAAAAGAAAACGAAAAATAAAAAATCCACTGTACTATTAACCGAAAATTTCAGCCACCCCCAATTACCCCTCAAGTCACCCTTAAGCAGTGGAACATAAATTTTTCAATTTTCGTTGCGCAAAAAACATTCGGATCTTCAAGTACATCAAAACATCTATTCTGCAGAAAAAAATGTCGTTACGAGGTTTACCCAAAAAAAGGAGACAATTTTGGTATTTGGTCATCAAGATCGGACTAATGTGGAGAAAAAAAAATTTAATTAACTAATTTCTGGTATCTTTGCGTACAAAATTCTTTTATCTCCCATATTAAACAGTAAAAAAAAATGTTGTTTGAATAATCTCATGTTTTTCATGGGATATTATAAAAAGTTCCGACTCGGTCCATTTAAATGGTTCATAAACTCCCGCCGATTGTTGGCATAAAACCGTAACGCGCAAAAGTATCACCGTGTGTCGTACATGTAGCATAATAATGTCTTGGATAAGTGTCAGATATGAGACGAAAGGATATACGAGTCTAGTTGGTGATGTTGCCAAACGTGTTTCAGATATAACGTAATGTATACGAATGAACTGATCGTAAAACTTACGATTCGAGTTTCCTACAGTACAGATGGATAACGCAGAGATGATAACCACTATATATATATTTTTTTTTCTGCTACATTTTAAATATCCTCAACGTCAAGTATATGGTCATATCAAGGTACTGGATAATGCGTCTATTCGGACGATATCACTGAGAGCAGTAAGTAAAGATTAGGAAAAAAAAAAGATTCATTTTTACTACAGCACTCGAGCTTACTTTCGTTACATTTTAAATATTAAACCAAAAAAAAAAAAATAGTAGCTTTACGATTTATTAACAACTATTATACGACCAATGGTCATATCTTCCATTAGCACCCCATATGTGGTTTTACTTTTAAAAGCTTATTTTATACTTTATTCATATATTTACGGCCGACAGCGCGAACACCATTGATAGAATAAAATTACTTTTTTAAAACTCAAAAAAAAAAACTAATTAAGAAAAATAAATTTATAACTCAATGATGAGTAAACAAGCGCACGACCATAAGTGAGGATCGATGACGTAGAATAAAACATATCAGGCTATTACCTTAACTTGCCGATCAAAGCAAGATCTCAGCTCTTCGATCAATCGCAAGCCAAGAGCTCAAGGCCTTAAAACTCGTTTGCTAATTATTAATAAACTAATTGCGGCTTCTGGTATAGACACGCCCATGCTGCGTAAATCAAATCGCGGCGCACGACGCGACTAACCACCACCGTGGGTTACGCTGCCTTTACTTTCATTTCATCTTATTCTTTATCTTTATTATTTCAAGGTTGTTGATACTCGATACATCAAGTTAACATCTACATATAAGTATATATGTTATATAGTAAATAACGAGGGTGTAGGTCACATGGCTTCACATGATATTACTTGATATATATATATATATATATCGTGGGGTTAAAACGAAGAAAGTATGTATTTTATGTAAACTATAATATCTTCCACCTTTTCTTTCGACAAAACCCAGGCATCTTTGGTTGCTCCCTTATATTCATCCAAGAAAACTTCCCTCAACCAACCATACATGCACAGACTTTTTCCTCGTACACTAATATCCAACATAATATTGAATCTTATATGAATTTTGTGGCTCTTGCTTCTCTAGTCCGTTAGTATGAAGAAAAATTTAATTTTCAACGATTTGAAATTGAACGCTGGCGCATCTCACTCTACATCTATATGCATATACATATTAAGTTAATATAGATATGTAGCGTCAATCGACACTTTTAATACGCGGTATTATTATAAAACTTAATCCAAGAAATTTTTCATTGCATCTTAAAGAATTTTCGTCCTCCGTCTTTGGATAAAAGACTGAGTTTTATTCTTACGCTGCAGCAATTGTGCTCAGACTCGAGTGATATTAAAAACGATAAGATTGTAATATATATTTTCAATAGAAAATATCGTTACATCAGTGTAGACGGTGACCTATATTAAAGGCTCATCTAGTTCTCGTCGATGAATCATAAGTGAGAGTTTTAAGAGATCTACAATGCTATTGTGAGTGATATGAATATAAGACCGGCGATAGATATGAAACGAGGAAATAAATGTAATATAAGTGTAATAGGTCACTCTTGAAGGATTTTAAAAGAGCAAGAAAAGGAGAGAAAAAAAGTTGGTAAGATAGATGAGTAGGTAAAAATATGAGGAGAAAGATGTATTTATATTGAGAAGACTGAACGAGGGCGAGAATATTGGCTTGTAATGCCGAGAGTAGAGAAGACCGAGGGGTCTCTGCGAATATTAAATATATTATTACATTCATTCTTATTTCTCCTTGGCTTCAGAATCTTGCGATTCATTTCAAGCCCAAGTGTAAGGATAGAAGGACTTGAGAGCATGAACAAATTTAAATAATGCGTTTACAAATCTTTTATATTTGCATTGACTACATTGCAAGTAGTATTAATTTTCGAATGATGGAAGAGGTTAATTTAAAATTTATGAAAACAGTTTGTAAAATTTCTGGTATAAGTGTAATTGATCTTGATTATTAGGACGAAACAATATAGATACAAGGCATATAAACCGGAAGTGTTTACAGACCAAACTGGAGTTTAGGTCACCTCGTGGGACTCAACTGACAAATGTGTACGGTGCAAACACATGACCATGGGTATTAAATGTAATTATCTACCTCTTGTAACTACCCTAGCAAACCCTTTCCTCTCATCCCTTTATTCTGTGAGTAGAGTACCTACTGGCGACCTATCGATAGAAACGATCGATATGTTCGTTGGCTATCCACACAAAGGTGTATGTATATAGCACACTATATTGCTAGGTACTTTCCATTAGCATTCTGCTGGACCGACCACCACCACTACCACCCTCTTACGGATCCTTCCCACTTTCCAACCCTTTTACATCCGATACAACTACATACACTTGCTTTCTCTGTCTTTTACGTATCCTCTGCCCTATTATTTGTATGTATAACCTGTTCTGCCTGCCTGCCTGCCTGCCTGCCTACAAGTCGAAACATCCATTTCAAGGAAATGGATACATCGATTTTTGTCTAATTGTTTCGGTTGCCAAACTACTTCACTAACAAATAAATATATATATATACATACACTCACCCACTAATGGCACCTTGATTTTGCTCCAATGCTCGAGATGGTCTGTGACAGAAAAAAAAATTTTTTTATAGTAATTTAAAAAATCATTGTGGATATTTTAGGACATTCCCTTATAAATCCCACTAATTATAGTTTTTTTTTATTAGTAACTAATTTTAATAAATAATGAGATTAGCAGAAGTTGAAATAAAAAGGCTCGTAATTAGATTAAAGAATAATAACAAATGTATACGTGATACTTATTACGATAATATTGTGATAACCTGGGTTTAATCAACGTATTACGGATGAGATTTATTTTCTATTGTTTATTTGGTTTGTTAGCCTCTAACTGTATGACGATAATGGAGTTTACACGGTTTAATGTGACTCGTATTTACGGACTAATGTATACTCATATATGAAATCAAATAGTTTGTTGTTGTTTTGTAACAAACTGTATAATAGAATCGGTCGTTACATTGTTGATGGTTGGAATTATAGATTCTCTGAATTTTCAAATTTCCCCTATAATTTCCCTTGCAAACTAAACAGTTACATACGATGTACGTCAGCGGATGTAATCGCTTCAGCTTATAGGATATATCATGCGAAAATTTACTCTGCCAACTATATTATTAAAATACGCATTTTAAATTTACATTAATGTCAAACAGTTAATATATTTTAAATAGTGGATTAGTTTGACTAAATTTATTAAAATTTAAAATTTATAAGCAGCACTGAGAGTTTTTAAAATATGTGACAAACATAAATAGCGATAGATAATTTAAATTCAGTGTTTAGATTTTTATCAGCATCAAATCCTGACAAACCGCAAAAAGCTATTTGTTTGGTTTTAAAAATAATTTCCCTTAACGTAAAACACGGAAGCGTAGTCGATGGATCACATCGAGCATTGGACTACACTATTATATGTCAAAACAGAAATGGCGTAAATTCAATATCCCGATTCGGAAGTCCACGCTTGGATTCTCACGACCTCCACTAGATATAACAGGCGTATTATTGTTAAGCAAATACATATAGTTAAAAAATATATATAATTAAAAAATTTGAATTTTTCATGAGTTAAAAATCTGAATTATCACAACAAATGAAATAGTAGCTTTGAATAGTGAGTAAAGTTTATATGGGAAGTAAATGTAGCATTAATTCTAAAATGTTTATCTCTTTATCACCAGTTCAGACTTGGCCGAAATAGTTTGCAGAGTGGAGGAGACGCATTACGATATTGGGTAAGCAAACATATCCGAGGTATGAGGCATTTATAGCGTGAGGAAGGTAGCGCTAAATAGAGTGAGGGGACGTTGTGGATAATGGAAGCATTCATAAGGGTTGGCAGGTCCTTATCTTTGAGATAAGACCGAGGCCGCCACAACCGGCCGGCTCGCTGGTCTAATCGCGTGGAGGCCAAAGCTCAATAGCAAAAGCCAGTGACGCTTCTGCCCATACTATGGACCCTTCCGCTTTTATACTCACTCCACCTTTCTCCTGCACTTTGGCTCTTGGGTGGATGTCAAAAGCACCCTAATTACTTGAGAATCATCGCAAATGCTTCCAGTAATGTACCCTTAATAGCGTAACCCTCGTAAATAATAAATAAATTTAATAGGAGTACAAAATATATTACTCTCATATAATTAAAAATAAATGAAATATTGATAATTGCAGCAGCAAACTTACTAAGTACAAAAAAAATTCCATTAAAAGAAAGTCTATAATTTTACTAATTTCGTTAATGACTTTTTCTCAAGACAAAAAAAACGTTGAAATTTCTGCAAATAATGAAAAAAATACAAATAATTCCTTGGATCTCGAAATATGGGTATGTGTTGGAAGAACAATCTTATAAAATCGTACGAAAACCAATAGCTTTAGTATTCACGAAAATTTAACGTGGGAAGTTAAAAAAAATGTAAAATCAGTGAAACTTGCTTAAGGCGGTGAGAAATCACTAGCGTTCCAAGGATTCACTTTAGTATGATAATTAATTCAATTTAGGGGGATGAATCTACCTCTAACGAACGCTTCACGACGATGGGGTTGAGAGGCCAAGGGAACCGTAAAAGCGACGGCGTTTATTCGAGACGATGCCAAAGGCAAAAGGATTAAGGAAAACGAACAAGTATATTCTCCGAAAACTCAAAGCAGATGCTTATATGATCATCATTTGTAAACGATTATTTGACAATATTTTTATTTCCATGAAATAGACATCCTGTAAATGACAATGCCGAATAGAAAGCACGATCATCAGAAATTTCCATTCAATCCTAGAATCATTTTTTTTTTTTTTTCATAATTTCTCATAATTAATTTGGACATAGAAGGGTAAAATTTCTTGATTATAATAATAATGTTTTATTGAGGATTTATGTAATGTGTGTTAAATAAAAGCAATAGTAATTTGACGATCGGTAGTAATGCGAATGACAAGAGTGTTTACTCACAAGGGGAAACTAATAGTAGACTGGTCCATAAAATGGTCTAGTGGTGTGTAGATAATAACTAAAAGTGAAAGAGAGTGGAGTGCGAATGGAACGGTCGAGAAGGTGGAAAAGCAGCACCGAGAGAAAAGAGACAAGGGGTATGGTAGTAAAATCCACAAATCACCGTATAAACCAGAACAATGACGACGCGAGTGTGGGACAGCAGAGGGATTGGGCTCGGGAAGAGCCCGTGTGCGGGGGTGACCAGAGAGCCTGCTGGATTCTGAGGGTGGGAAACTAGGAGGCAGTAGGGATTCGAGGGCTCGCTGGTATACACCAAAACGCGCACCGGCCGACGATAAATTTGTCGACGGAGTCAATAACAGAGGCTGTTTCTGTGATTTAATGACGCCTGCTCGACGAGGCCACGCTACTACACAACCTCTCTGTTTGCGTGTTTTCACTTTCCCCTTTCCTGCTATTCTATCCTCTATACTACACCCCCTTATATAATGTCCTGAAATCTACTATGGAAAACGAAGAACCTCCATTTGTCATTTGCCTGCGTATTGTCACTTGAAATATTGTACGACCTGCTATTCATCAAACTTAATTATCATTACTTTTTGTATCTTCCAGCGATTTTTGCTCATTTCGTTACTTTTTCTCTAATGTTAGAGACCATTTCGTACCTTTTTCAACTAAATTGATACTTGGCGATATTGACGGAATTACAGATGAATGAATAAGCCACTAAATTATTAAGTTACTAAAAGACTTGCACGATGAAATAATTATCGAAAATTGTCTTGATGGACTGGTGGGAGCATCAACGATGAGAGACAAAGAGAAAGAGAGAAATAGTGATTCGATGGGTAACCAAGTGAACGTGGAATACACACCCGTTTGTTATACGAAACGACGTTTATCGGCATTAACGTCAACCGGGCGGAGGCTTGAAACGCGTTTTATCGTGAATGTGCTAAAAGCAAAATCTCCTCGATACACCTCGAAACCTTTTAGCGTCTCCCACCGGCTACAACACTACACAGTACCAAGTCGAGGGATATGGTTTGTGCGCTTATGTTATTTTTTTCACTACTTTTTTAATTTTTACTTTTTTCATGCGTTCATCGTAACGAGCTGAAAATCACTGACAATACTTTACACTTATAAACAGATAGCTTTTTAATTTTTAATTAAAAAAATTTCATTTAAAATACACGGCAATATTGCCTCGCTGAATTTTTTTTCTGCCAAGTAAGCGTCATATCAAATTTATCCATTCATAAATATATATAATATTAATTATTATCATTATGTAGATATACTTATAAAAAGCTTTTTATAAATTTCGACGTATTTTTAAAATTTTTTTAATTTTCCTCACTCTCGTTCAATAAAAGTTTGATGTATTTTTATTTTTATGCTTGAAAATATATCTATATGACTAGCATTACGTAAATAACGAGCGATTGCTATTAAAACAAGAACGAAATGGACGTGAGGCACATCATCGTGCCGGCACTTAGGCCCGGCTTTTAATCTTCGAGCCACAAGAAGAACTCTAATTAGAGCCGGCGCCGAGTCTAGCTCAATCTCGCACGAATGCAAACGCCAGTATTCACCAATAATAAAGAAAAAAAAATAATAATAATGATAGAAAAAAAAAAAAAAAACAAAGACTTTTACTAAAAGTATGCACAAATATAAGCTATAAATATTCTCTGCAGTACTTGTAATTAACTAATACATATATATTTATATTTAATTTAAATAAAATAAATTTATATTTCTCATATTTTTTCGGCATTTCAATTTTCTCAGCGAGCTGAGATAAAGCAACATCACGGATAATTAAAATCTTGATTAATGCACGTGTCCATCACACGCTGGCTCTAATGAACTTTCACGTCGGCACTTGTAAAGTGCAGAGCTGGATGCTACGAAACTCCAGCACCAACTTCGTACCACGATTGTAACCTCACAACCGTGATCCTAATCGTCCTGAATATACAACACGATCGTGAGAGAAATATAGCAATAGCCGACTTGTTAACGATTTCTAAATCACTATTTTCTAAATACTTTTATTTAGGATAATAAATGGCACTAAAGTGTCAGGATTTTAAATAAAATACATTATAATTTATACTTATAGTTTCAGAGAATAAAGTTTGATATATAGGTGACACAGCGAACGATAACTAAATTCAGGATGATAATTAAGCTGAGTAATGTTTTTTGCCAATTAGTATAATCAAGAGTAACGATGATAAATTTAAGATAAAGTAACGTATTAAATATGTTCTCAGAACGGCTTAAGAAACTGACATTCCAATTAAAAAATAAATTAAACCGGTAAATATTAACAATAAATTATTGATGGATTATGGAGGCCAAGTAAATCCGATGGATATATCGATCGACGGTATCAAAGTATTGCTACCAATCAACGAGTGAGTAAGTGAGTGTGCGAGTGTGTCAACTCTCGAGATGATGATAAAGAAGTGGAAAGTGATAGATGTTTAAATTCAAATGCAACGAGGCAGACCTTACCTCATTACCCACTATCGAGAAACCAATCACGACATTCGCACGTTCCAGTACTAGGTAAACGGCTTGACTTCTGCGATGAAGTGTTGCCACAGCAGAAGCAGAAGCAGCATCACTATCACTGCGACTATCGTCACTTAAAATATACGTCGTGAGTGACTCTTTCTATAGCATTTCGTCAGCTGTGTGACGTCGACGGCAACGATAGGGAGGCATCAGCGAAAACACTACTCTAAACTTTCCATCTAAACAGACACGCGTTCTCTTGCTACTCACCGTCGACTACGTCGGGTACTACTACGTCTCTAGTATGGTGAGGACACAAAGACAACTACCAGCCTAAAGGGAAATAATAAACGAGACGAGAGTTAGACTGACAATTAAAAAGCTTTAGTCTCGCGAGAGCAAGTTTAACGAGCCGATAAACGGTGTCTCCAAGTTGTGATCGGTGAAAGGAAGCGCACTCTCGATTTGCTGATTAGTAAAACGAGTAACGTTTAATTATCCTGCATACACCAGTCCAATTAGTTGATGCGTCGTTGTCGTATAATCACAGTAGTAATACTGCTAGTAGTTGTCGTCGTTGTCATTGAACTAAGCTTTTACATAAATATATAGATTGTTTTACGTATAAAATGTATATATATGTATACATACATATATATGTATACATTACAAAGATAATTTACAGAAGGACAAAAGACTCGGGGAGTTGCACTGTGATTTCACCAAAGTCGTACATAACTTCAACGCGCTGTAGCTTGAACGGATTCAATCTATATGCAAATCAATTATAATAGTAAATTAACAGAGAGAAGGTGTACATATATATATATAAAATCAAGTCCTAGTATATTCGAAGCTGTATTCTCGCAGCGATTATCCGGGCCTCATCGCCCCGTTTTGGTACCAGTCTCGCAATTATGATCTCTAGTCGTTATAATGACTGTTTAGTCACTGCTTGCTCCGCGGAGCAATTCAATTATCATCATCCCGCGAAACCCGCGGTATTTAAGCTCATCCTAACGAGTTTAATATCTTGATCCAATATACAAATCGTTTGACTCAGTACATAATAACGTAATTTAGTAACATCCACGCTGGCATTGATGGCGCCACAAAATACTCGAATAGCTAACCTTAATTTTCTGACAATTGCCTTTCAAACGAAACTGTTGCACATAAAATATCGTTTGAGCCAAGTGTGATGATAATTGTTACCCAGTAAATATTTTTAATAAAAACAAAGAAGGAGTAAAGAAGGAAGTAGATAAGATAAGAGTTCATTACAAGCACATTGTGTAGGCTTATTTCGATCGTTTAACAGCAAGTGCAACACGCCGGAGTCCATTCAATCTAATACTTCTAGCTGGGGTTCGCTAGTAGCAACAACCATTTGAACCAACACAGCCAAAGGGCTCGACACGGACGTGGTTAGAGGCAGTTTAATATCGGATAATTGAATCCGACCTACCAGCTCACCCCCGTTTTCTCTCTCTCTCTCTTTCGGTGCAATTTGGCTTACTGTTGGATGAGGATAGAGTCGCGCGCGCACAACAGAGACGACTCTAAGAGAAAATAAGGGAGATTGATAAAGAGAGAATAAGCAAGAAGGTTGAAAACCCGATGGCTACTCGGCTCTTATTGCAACTCTGTTAAATGAGAGAGACGGTTGGTGGTTGTTGCTAGAGTAGTATTAGTATTAGTTGTTGCTGTTATTCTTGTAACAGTAATGGTAGTAGTAGAACATCCGGTAGCTACCTAATTTCTGATACGGGACATCCCAGAGAGTGGCAAAGAGGAAGCTTTCTTCACCACTATATTCTTGCAGTTTGCAATCAAAGTAACGTTTTTCTTTATGTACTATCATTAACATTTAATAAAACTTTTCTAACGGATATTGAACCAATATATGTATAAATTATTACTATTATTATCATTGCTGTATATATGCAATGGAAATTTTTAATTAAATTTGTTTTTTAATTAAACTCGTAATAAAAATTTGTTATTTATTTTTTATAAATATAAATAAAATATCTCATACTGCTATTTAACTAACGAATAAATTTTTTTTTATATCTCTGTAGATATAATTCAAAATGTAACCTTTCACATATGCCATTTTAATTAATTTTTTAATTACAAATTCATTCGTTTGAATGATGAGTAGTTGGGAAATATTAAAAGGACAGAAAATGAGGCAATAGGGGTGGGAAAATTTTTAAAATGGTATATATTAAAACAGTCAAATGAGATAAATATATATACATATGTATATATATTTATAAATATATAGATTGATGTATAACATTGGAGAGTGTGATAAAGAGGCTGCTATTTATAGTAATATTATTAATTTCCGGGCAGTCATTTAATATATCGACAATATTTTGCTACCTACGTCCGTTGTGAATTTTAAACGGCACACAGAGCGTTGCTTTTTTTTACTTTTATTTACATGTCCACAAAACCAGCCACGTATGTTTTATTAAAATTCAAGCTATATTAAATCTGACCATTACAACGGGGTATAATATTAATAAATGAAATATCATATATCAAGTATATGCAGTTAAAAAAAAACCCATTTACTCATCATACGTTTATGGATTTAAAGTAAAAAATTTTCCAACATTTCATCAAGTTAAAATTTAATTACTCATAAATGAGATGACATATTAATAAATATATTTTAGTAACCCATTTTTTTTCTATTATCAAGTAATAAATTATTTAAAATAAATGTATTAACAGTAGTGTTATATAAAAAAAAAAAATGATTCACAAAAATTATTCAGCAAAGAGAAAAAGCTTATGTATTATGGAAGTAAAATGTATTTTCATAAGATGTTATTTTAACTTTTTTCATAAAACATCAAGCGGCATAAGTGTGAAACTTTTTAACTCAAGTTCTGAAATACTTCATCACAACTATACAGGGACCCTAGAACACTATATGTGTATATATATTATATATAATGCCGTGGTAGTGATGATGTTGACGGTGTGACTGGCCTAGGGGATGAATCGTACACATATATATACATATATTTATAAATATGTGGGGTCGAATAAATGTTCTTGAATACAAGCGCTTGGAACAGGATGCCAAGAATACGGGAGGAGGTGGAAGCCCTAAAGCCGGAGGCAGTTTTTTAATAAAAACTAAAAAAGAAAATCGCTTATTCTTGGAATGCAATATTTCGACAGATTCATTTGGTGGAAACATTTCTTGCTGAGGAAAAAATTCAATCAAACTCTGTGTACAAGGTGAGAGGATAGGGGCGCGAGGGTTTAAGGAGAAATAGAAAAGGATAATATGGACACGCGAGGTATACTCAGGAAGAGAGGAACAAACTGCTGTGGAGGAGCTGAGCAGAAAAATAAATCGGGGAGAGGAGAAGGAGAAGGAGAGTGGTCATGAAAACGAAAAACGTACGAATAAGTAAGATAGACTTTTATATTATTCCTTCCGCCAACAAACATTGTCGACAAGCACGAACTTGATTGTGTTTGTTTCATAAAACAAACTTTGTAAACACGCATCAGCAGATTAATTTCTCTTTGAAACGTAATTTCACAACGA
This sequence comes from Microplitis demolitor, assembly GCF_026212275.2. NCBI lineage: Eukaryota > Metazoa > Arthropoda > Insecta > Hymenoptera > Braconidae > Microplitis > Microplitis demolitor. Next base: position 22,932,762 of record NC_068547.1, read on the forward strand.
TAGTCACGTAATACAGTAAATTAAACCTCGAAAAATGTTCAATCTCATTCGATGTAAGAGGACAATATCATTTTTTATTTTTATTAACTCGTTTTTTACTACCTCACACAGTTTCTGTAGTTTGATTTTACTTTTACGTCAGTCTCAAGCGACAATTTCACACACAAGTCGGTTAAATTTACTCCTACACTCGCCACTTGCTGTAATGCTACACTGTATATACGTTGATCAAACTCGTAAATTTTTTTCTAATACAAGATCTTAATTCAATACCTTTTTACAACGCATTGGAATTGAAAGCGAGTACAGATTTACGCTGACTGTATTTCTATCAAACTGATAAACTACATGAAATAATTTAATGAAATGTACATTTTAGTAGTTGATATAAATTTTGTAAAATCCATTTAAATTATAATTTTATAGCAACAATAAAAACTTGGCAATTTATCATCGCGACTGGTTAATACTACTTTATCATCAGATCAATAAATAAAAAATTTTATTAAGTAAACAATAAAAATAAAAAATAAAATTATTAAGTATGAAATTAAAAATTTAATATCGAAATGGAGGTCAGTATAAAATGAAATTTAGTGATGGGAAAAAATAATAAAAGTGATGAAAAAGAAAAGAAAAAAAAAACATCTGTTAAATCGGAAAAATTGAAATTACAAAAAAGTTAGAACGAGACTTGGCGTCTCGGAGATTCGAAAGTGTCTTACGAAGGGTTGTAGAACATTGCCACTAAAATATAAAGTGGTTTTTGGGGTGGCATAGCAATGGGGTGCCACCGCGAACACGCGGGCTCATGGAACGGGAATGTCGGGGTGATATTGATCGACTGGGAGAGCACACGGTTAACCCACTAGGCCCAACACCGTACAGTGCCCGCGTTTATACCTCTGCTAAACGGATTCACATGCGTGCTGTCTGTCACATCGACATTTCTTATTTTTTCCTTGCACTCTTTTATTTATCTAACCTGGTGTTCAATAGTTTCAAATGACCACTCATTTTCCCGGTCAATAAATAATTTTTCATCACATCTCTGTCGTTATTAAAGAAAAAAAAAAATTGATTTTAATGTATGCGCGGCTTTTATACAAGTAATATTGTTATATCAAAATTAATTTATGTATAACGCAATATGAAAGTTTAAATTGTAATTTTTGTCAAAAAGTATTTTATTACTTTTGAAAATTATTTACTGCTTTTATGACGATGTAATATAAGTTAGATAGATGGGTAATAATGAGAAAATATTCATCACTTGAAATTTAATATTAATTTTAATTAAAAAAACAAAAAAAAAACTTTCCCGTAAAATTAAATTTTTATTATTATTATTATTACTATTTTTAAAAAAGTCAGTATTTAAAAATCGCAAAGCATTCGTTTGTGTATAGTTGGTAGGTTAAAACATATAAAAGATTGGGTATATAGAGTCCGGGCAAATGTCCTTGAGCCAGAGTCTGAAATCTCGAATTCGCAATATCGCTTTCTCTTTGTCTATCTCACATAGCTATTGGAGCTCTCGCTCATCTCTATCTTGCCCACGTCCTCTCTCCTTCTTCTCCTTCGAGTTTAGTCCTGTGCTACCTCTTGGCTCTTGCTACTTTCCTAATCATGCCAGGATCCTTTTCGCGCCTCGCAAATTCGCCCGTGGCGTTCAGCACACATACGACCATGAACCTATCAAGCCGCGTTAAAATAAAAAATACAAAACGGTATTCGCAAGAGGTGGCCGGTCCGGGACACACTGCCGAGTCACTACATAACAACCTTGGACGTGGAAGAGAAAGAGAGAGTTCAAGTTAAACACTCGGTTCAAAAGAGACAAAAAAGAGAAAGTTTTAATTCGCTTTAAACTCACAAAATTATCCTTTGCTAAAAATATATTACCACTAATATTTAATCATTTTTTATTATAATCAAATAATCATTTTTATACGCTTATTAAACTCTCCATTATATGATTTCATTTTTTTTATCGATAAAAAAAAATCCACTTTAAATTTCATTCTCTTGTAAAAAAAATCCCTTTTCGATTAAATGGCTACAAAAAATATTTTTATTGCAGAAAAAAAAAATAATTTTTCCTGTTACCAAATTTCGGTCAACAAAATTGAATAAAAATAATTGAAATAATTTAAGAGAAACTGTACTGTAATAAACACAACCTGACCACAATATTATTGATGTAAATGAAGAGAAATTGTATACAATGCAACATATATGAATGCACATACTAATAAACTCAATAGAAACTAGAGAACCAGGTTGTTGGTATCGTCAACAAGATAACTTGAACAATGGCTTTCATTACCAGCAGAAGCTGCATTGGTTCATAGGCAAATTGTCCATTGACTCGTTTAAACTTCTCAAACTTGCCTACACCAATGTTGTTTCATTCAATAAATATACACATATTACCCCCTAATACTCAATGTAAATTTATACAATTTTATATAAATAATTCATCATTTTGTAATTTTATATTTGAGAGGAATATTTATCTGCAACTGTCCGTAAATATCATTTCCAATTATTTGGGCAAAAAAATTGTTATTTTATAGGAGTGTTTGTATATATAGATATATAGTAACTATTACTTACAAGATTGGGTGTAAAATAATAGTAAACTGGCGTTGAAAAGGCCAGATGATTTCTAGCCTATCAGTGGTAGTAACTTGATCTTCCCCTTCTTTGTTGATCCCTCGTCTACCACGTGGTAACCCCACGAACTCTGTTTGATCGTGTACACGCCAGAATGACAATAGCACGAGCAAGAATTTTTTTTTTCTGTTTTTATTTTTTCGACTCAATTTAAAATTCAATATCTCGAGGAAAAAAATTTATATCATATTTTTACATCAAAACAGTATATAAATATGCTACTAAAAAATGACAAATGAATTTTTTAAATTTATTCAATATTTACTCGACGAGTAATTAATCATTGACACAATGTATGTAAATTTTTTTTTATATTAATTCATCTAAAATTTGAATAATTCAATTCCTCGACACAAAAAAAATTTCAGCACAAGTGTTTTATTCTCGATTAAATTTATCAAATAAAATTGTAATTCAAAAAATTTCGAAATTTGTTATCGTTTTGGACAACAGATTTACTGAAGTTCGATCATAGATAAATATTGGAAGTGAGGAAATAATGACTCGAGCGTGGAAATCGCAGGAGTATAAATGACGTGGTCGTCGTCAAGGACAGTGACGATATGAAGGACCAAAAGTTACGTGACACTCGCGACGCTCGTTCGCGGACGACTGAAAGCTGCGAACACGAGCGTGCGCTTCGCGAATGCAAGGGGGTGATTGCCCGTTGAACATTGCCGCTCGAGGGTGGCTGCACCATCACTAGATTTTCGTCTGGGGATGATGCCGAGCTTGCGAACCTCTTAATGTTTGTTTTCGAAATCAAAATATTTATATGCATACACCTTATCTAAATTTATTTCTTCCTCACATCATAATTTCTTTTTGACAAAAAATTTAATTCTCAAAATTTCCAGAACCGAAAAAATCATTTTTTGATTTTCAAAAAATTTTTCATTAAGTCATGGGATAATTTTGAAAATAAAAAATTCTATAAATAAAAATCAATTTTCCTGACTCGGAAATTTACTCAACTTCTGTGTAAAAAAAAAAGAAATTCAATTTAACCAGCTACTTTTTTTTATCCTCAATCAATTGATTAGACATAATCGGTAAAAAAAGGAATTTAAAATTTAATTATGTACAGAACATCGAAATGTCGACTGAAAAAAAATACTAGGATACCATGACTGTAAGAAGTAGAGGTACGATAGATGATCATCTGCATTACAAGTACTTGAACCGCCTATAGCTAAAGAATTTTTGTAATCATTCTTCGTTCTCTAAACAGCTAGTGCCCCATAAAAGATTATACCAACGCCATCTACCAGCTACACTAATATCAAAAATCCTAATGACATCACAAAAATAATTCATTTACAAAACCCAAATTCCAACCGTATCCAAAAACTTTCTAATAAATTTTCTCCGTCTAAAACTTTCCAAAAGAGATTTTCCGGATTTTTTTTTTAAGCGCAGCACAACATAAGCGCGGGAAAGTTCCAGATGTGATGAGGCGGAGCAAACTAACGCAGGCGCACGATAAAGCCACTCCCCCGCAAGCTCAGCGAAGGAGGAGCGTGTAACATTGATGTTAAGAAGTCATTTACGATTGGATTCCACATTCACCTGTTCTCACACACTATTCCCGCCTTAACTGGCTATTAATGCATACACACACCTGCCGAAGAAGTCTTAATCATTATCACGAGAGATAATTATCAGCAGCGAACCACCAGCCAGTATTTCCATCAAAATGTACTTAGTCTTTTGTCAATGCGCCGTAACTACTTACGCGGCGTACATTAACGGCATTATCTACTTCAAGTAGTAATTTCATTCCCAATCAGCCTGCAGATCTAATCTCCAGGTTAAAAAATTTAAACACAAAACAAATAACATGTTTTAATTATAAATGTAACCTACAGAGTAAATAGAGTTTGAGGAAAAAAATTAAGTATGGGCTTGGAAAAAAATAATAATTAATCATTATGAAAAGTATGTTTGATAAATGTATCAAATAATTTGCTCGTCAGTCACAGAGGTATTCGCTCACACAAGGGACGAAGGTTAAGCATGCGGCAATGTTTACATCAACGATAAAATAACGCTTTAGTGACAAGTAATTTTTCTTCTCGCATGTTGCGCGGTCGTCCGAGGCATGCAGGAAAGATGTTAAGCATACAAAAGCAGTATACAAAAGTTAGGTTGTTGGCTTTACTTATGGGCCCGTTTGCTATTGTATAGACTAATAAGAATAAGTATACGAGCATTAACACTGTCACAGGTACCGCCACTACCACAAGGACAATCGCAAAAGTTAAAAGCTAAGCTAAGCAGTAGCAGTAGTAGTAGCAGTAGCAGCACAAAAGGGAAGACGTTAGTTCGTGGGGAGGTAAAGAAATAACGTTTCCACGGAGTTTCGTGCCAAGGTGAATGAGGGGAGAAAATTAATTACCCAGGAAGCCTTGTGGAACGCTTTGATGTCCAAAAGGCTTCCGACGGCTCATGTAAGGTCCACTACCAATGACTTTACCCCGTTTGAGCTCGACTAACCCATTCAATTATTTATATTATTTTTTTATTACTCCCGGTAACTCTAGATTAATCAACAATTTAAGAAACTGGCATTTTAATTATTTTTATTTATAAAGTTAATTTAGTCGGGCGAGGTTATAGTATGAGTTTGATATTATGTTTCCAAGTGATAACGGTCATTAATGGTCGGGCACTATCTGATCAAGCTATTGAATAAAGTATGATTAAAGTTGGTATAATAAAATACATGAGGTGAAATGAGAATTAGAAATTCGATAAGATTGAGATCTTTTTTTCCCGGTGTTTGTTGAGTGTGTGGTCATCGAGCTGTACATGAGTGACACATTCAGGTAAAACAGATTAAAGATAACTTGAATACATATAAATTTTTTATAATATATGTCTATGTATAGAGGCAAGTAGAGGGTTATGACGCGAAATTCAAGACCCTTTGGGTTTTAGAATCAATAAAATAAATAAAGCCTTGGTAAGCCGTGTTTACCGAGCACTGGCGACACAATAATCTGACTGAGACACGAAATGAATGACTAGAGACACGCGAACGGTGCTTCAAACGAAATCGCTTCTTTATCTGTATTTTAAAACGATTCGCGATGCCTTTTGTACTCCCTTTAGCACACGATTTATTGCCATTAATAATTTGTAATTATAAAGCTTCTTTTTTTTATGAAAATAATTTTCATTGCTATTATTATCATTATTGTTATTATTAAATTTATTAATTTAACGTAATTTAATTTTTTTTCGGTGGGTAATTTAATATGCAGACCGCGGAAAGTAGAACTTGGGAGATTTTTTAAAGTAAAATAATTACCCTAAGTAAATATATTCGTCTGCATACTCAGTGGGTATGTGCAGTTGATGGGATAAAAGTGTATGAAAGAATAAAGAGAAAGCCTCAACCCTTTTTTATAATACAATAAAAGCCATTTGAAATGAAAGAGAACTCATGAGGATCAAGATTTACATAAGAATAATCTAATAAAATTTGTCTTTTAACTATACTTCGCATTCACTTTTTCCATTAGAGAATGACTCAGATACTTTGTTCAATAATAATAATAAACAAAAAATTATCAACATGAAATAATTTTAAATGAATATTTTACACTGAGACAAAAAGTCATAACCAATTAAAAAAAATATTTATTATAACCAAGATCGTTACTCTATAATTATATAATTATATTTCGCTAGTATATTAACTCGAGCATAAATAAAATAAAACAAAAAAATATGAACATGAATAATTGCATTACGTATAAAGAGTATGTATCGGAAGAAAACAAATGATTTATAGGAAGAACATGGTACTGAACGACGAGATCTATCATTAGCTTAACGGTGTGAGGCGCCAGGCGCTCAAACACTATCATTATCCTGAGGTCAAGCCCTTATTCGCTGGGCCCTCAGGCCACATTAAAACCGTCTTTTTTCTTCTTCCGTTTTGTGTTAAAACCCAATCGTCATTTAAATGACATGCGTACACGGTACTCTTTACTGTCCGTGATACATCGAGTGTAACGCACATATATGCCAACAATATTCCTTGTCTTGGAAACTGACAAACTTTTAGAATAAAAAAATCATCAACTGTAAAACGTCAATCACACAATGGATGCGCAACCCACGACTGAGTCTACAATAAGTCCAAAGAGAGCATAAATAAAAAAAGAATTGGAAAAATTTTTTTATTTATACATTCTGAGGATAAGAGAAACCTGAACAGTCTCTCCTTGTGGTACGCTAATCTGAGGTCATGTGTACACCCTCAAATGCACTCTTCTATAATCAGTCTCCAACATTATGTGTATGACATTGTCTACATCCCTTATATATTTTTATTCACCCATTTTCCAACTTAGCTGCCGTTGAGAAAATACTACTATTTATCCCCTGGTTGCTTTTTGTCTCGATATTAAACTCAACCAGCGTCACATTCGACTCGTCGTCGTTTCTCCGTAAAAATAAAAGAGCCAAAAAATAAATAAACCCAAAAAAAAAAAAAATACACTTTGGCCACTCGTGGATGTCCTAAAAATATTTCGTATCCTCTTGGACATATTTAAAAAAACAAAAATAAATAGATAAAGAGGACGGAAAAAGATAAAAAAGTATGGACAAGAATTACGAGGATTAAAAAATACAGCATAACGATGATAATAATAAATATGTAGAGAAAAAATAGATAAGCACTGACATATTACTAAACGATTAGTGAGCTATAGAACTCGAGAAGGATTAATGTAGCGAAATATCCTGAAAATATTCAACTATTTATACAAACATATGTTCGTTTGTATATATAGGTACATAAATATCGAAACGAAACTGAAGAGTGAAGAACAACGATGAGAGCTTTCGTCAAGGACCATTGAGAGATTAAAAGCGCGCAATATATACTCGCACATGTATCTGAAAATCTCGTGAATTTGTTAATAATACACACTAGACTTGAATTAGTACGGATCAACATGTTTGATAAGCGTTCAAATATTTTCCAATGCAACTCTGTTAGACAATCCAACTTAAATATATGAAAATATATATTCTATTATTCTATGCTTAATTTTGTTTTGCAGTTAATTATTTTTGTTTTAAATAAAAGTCATAACCGTCAGACTAAGAAGTTAATTCCAATGGAGTATTTTGTTTCAAGTGGAAAGCTTATTTTCACTCGAAATGAAACAAGAGCGGGAGGAAAAGTAGGAGGAAGAGAAAAACGAAGAAAGGAATGAAAGGAAGTGGTCGACGGACTCTCTAACTCGCATTCGCGGTACCGCCGGTATGTACTTGCTCACGGGATAAAATCTGCCTATTGTTCTTCTTTTCGTGGAAAGAAAAGCGACGAGACCGCGCGCACACTGCCGGCTTAGTTTACATGGGATAAACCGAGGGACTTTCGTGAGCGCTTAATGTCCTCTTTTCTCTATACTATGCTACTCATTCTCCCCCTTTTTACTTCTATACCACCACTCATCGTCTCCATATACTCATCCTCACTGCACTCGTTTTATTTCGCTCTCTCATATATTCGCCGAAACCTATATCTATATCTATATATACAAATCTCACGGTGTGCATTCTCAAGTACACGAAAATTTCACTATTTTACCCACTTGTATTGTACTTGGGAAGATAATACGAAAATACGTATGTACATATATGTTTTTTGTTAATTTATAATCTACTTATGTACAAAAGTTAAAATATTCTGCATGCATTATGAAATTTTATTCCTATAGAAAAAAAAAAAAAAACATTTAAATCTGTTAATGTGAAATAATGGATATTCTCATCTATACATTTTTCATTATAAATATTTTTTTTTAAAGTACATAATATATATAAATACTCAGAGCATTTAAAAATAAGTTTTAAAAACTCGGACTTTCTAATATTTTTTTTTATCATCTGAGGAACTTTGACACATCTATTAAAAATATAATTAAATTACCAAAAAATATATTTATATAAAAAATGAATTTTTTAATATAAAACTGAGTTTTTATATATTTATGTAGAATATGTAACGTTTTTTTTTTTTCGTAACAATATGTTACGACAATATGTCCGAATGTCCAGGACATTAGAAGGATCCAGGTAGTATAATATAATAATAATAATGATCGTAATAATATGTATGTTGTGTATGTATTCATGACGACGATACAGTCTTAAAAGCGGAATATGCCGAGTAGGGAGAGCATAAACCGAGACAATAGCCGCCCAAGGCGATCCTGGGATGGCCGCCATTAAAGGCACATTCACATTCTCCATCTATGTTTCTCCTCGGTATACAGCTAAGCCCAGAGGTCCAATTTATCTCACATAAAGTCCTACCTAAGGACATTTCAATACCCAAAAATTCCGAACTCACTACCCAGTTTGGAAAACTCTCAGTCAATATTTTATCATGAAAAGTATTTTTGCATCACTCAATTTAATTATTGCTGCTACTAAATTTATACATCTCATTAAAAATATTAAATAGATACTCTTAAAATAACTGAAATTTCAGTTAAATAATTTACATCGCATATGGAATACCAAAGTATTAATTAAAAATAAAATAAAAAACCAAAAACTGTAATCGAGAGTGTAAATTGTTCCGAGGAACGAATTTCAACATCGGAATGCCCTAACTTTGTACATTTATTCGAGGAAGGTATAACCAGTGTTACTTTTTTTTTTATTAGTCTTCGAATAGTTTATAAAAATTTTTTAATTAATCAGTCATGACAACAGTAAAATTTTTTTTGTTCTTGTTATTGTTATCATCATTAGTTTTTTTTATAACACGTTCACAAGGTGATAAATATTGTTATGAGAAAAATATATGTAACACCTGCTGTGGATCTCAATTGCAAACGAATCAAAAACTTTCACCACATCACGTACTTTAATATCCATATATACATATATAGTTATATAGATACAAATGGAATTAATCGACCGCATCATATCGATCCACAAGTGCGAGAGATCTATTACGGTTATTATCTGTCACGGCAAGTGCTGGGAAATAAAAATGTACATATGGGGATCGAAAATTGAGGCTCGAGGGGACCGAAAACAAAAACATGTACGTAGATAGAGTGTAATGTGAGGTGTATTGCATTGTATGGTGTAGGGTAATACTCAGACTGAGGAGGCGGCCGACTGGTCGAGGCGGAGAACTCTGAGGATGACCTGGGGGCGAGGGAGGTTTTCGGTCAAGAATATATGGATGGTCTTGTCTTGAAGAATGCGTAAAAGAGAAAGCAAGTAAACGAAAAGATAGATATGTATGAAGATAATGAGAGAAAGAGAGTAAGGCTAAAGGGAGTTCAAAGTAAGTAATAAGCACCTGCCCGCCTTTAGATGCAAGGCACTTGATTCATTTCGCGGTAAGTACAGAGCACGTTCGTGCGACGCCTGGGGCTACTTTTTGGCGCTCGTAAGCCAACTCCAGGAATCCTTCTTGGTATGCTAATGTCCTCGTGTTGCGACGAGTAAACAGCGGGCGTGCACGTGCATAGCAAACTTCTTCATCATCATCGACGCTAAATAATCTTCTGCGTATACAATATAGTAATTTTTGTTTATGCGTAAATATTTGACTTGTACGCACATAATATCTACCGTGTACTGCTAAGACTCTGTATTTTTAATGATCGAGTTTTTAAAAATAAAAATAGACAAAAACAGTTTTCAGCGAAGTTTCATTTTTAGAGATATTGATTAAATCGACACCTGAGACTCGAAATTTGATCTAGAAATTTTTTGGATTTATATTTAATATTTGTCAGAGAGTACTAGGTTCAAAATGAAGATTTGAGAATATTTCCAAGCTCGGCAATGGGGATTTTCAGGCTGACTGGCGGAATCAACTGTTCTTAATATTTTTTCTCTATATCACGTGCACATAATGCCTAATCCAAAAAGTCTATAACTACTGAAGTACACGTACGAATGTAGGATAAATCGATTTATCCGCCGTCGACGGGAGGAAAACGAGTAACGAGGTTATCATTTTCTCTTGTGGGAATGAAGAGTAGAAATGAAACAAAAAAAAAAAAGGTAAATAAATAAAAGCGTTGGTTTATCAAGTAAAAATGACGTAGATCTACAAGAGAAATTGCTAGAGTGGTTAGAGAAGATAATGGCCGGACAAAAGTGGACGTGGAAAACGTTTGACAGACAAATATTTCCCAAAAGTTTCCGATCTGTCAGTTTACGGAACATGTCGCGTATGAATTACATATGAAGTCGCGATCAAATGTCAGACCAAAGTTCAAAATGGATTTACCGAGAACCTATACATTCAATATATAGATATATAATTTACTAGACATTTATATCGCCTGTACAGTCGTATATATTTTTAATTAATCTCAATCATAATGGCTCAACTGTCACATTATCTATGTAATTATTATACAATTATTTGCTAGAGTGTATATCATTTTTTTCATTTAATAAAATTAATAAATAATCGAACTATAAAATTTATTTTTCTTCAATAAATAATAAGAAAAAAAAAAAACCGGACAAATTTATGTTTGGAAAATGGAGAATAATCAATAAAATAAAAGTTTCATACTGTTTTATTTCGAAATAGACAGTGCAGTGTGTACGGTAACGGTCGTAAAAATTCTTATGTCTCGAGAAAAGTACTCGTGTGTCGGACGTAGTTTTCACTGTGAAACAATAACGTCAGATAGAGGTTGCAGAAAATATATAAACAGAAATGGTTTCACGGGCGATGCGCAAATAAGAGAGGCCAGAGTAGGGTAGCGAGAAAAACATAGCACAGAATATGTGGTATTGCAGCACAGTACTTTATCCTTTTACGGGCAACAGAAACAGCAAAGCAGGTGTGGTGTGCACGCCGGAATGTTGTACGTCGAATTAAATGTTCCATGGACTATACTCTTCTTTTTACTTCGCGAGTGCGAATATTTACGCCGCAAGTATATGAATTGCACACTTGCATACTCACACATAAATTCACACACCAGGAGCATTTTATTTCAGCATAAAAGTACCGATTAGGCCAAGTTCACACAGACTCCCGTAAGTCAAATGCCAGAGTAATATATCCGCAGTTCGTCTCTTCTTGTTACCCCCCAGACTTTCGTATGTCAAAATTAATTCACCAAAAACTTCCATGCTTTAATTTTCCCAGAATATATATCCGAGTATTTCTGCTGCTTAATATTTCCACCCGACATAAAATTAAAATTTCTGCTCCGAAATTCTCTCGTGTAAAATAAATAATTTCGTTAAATTTATAATATTTAATATTGAAATCCCTTGTAATTAAAAATTAAAAACCGCCTTTACTTTTATATTATTAACAAATATTCGCGAAAAATAAAATATTTATTCATCACAAAAATAATCACCATAAAGAATATCGAATTCAACAGTATTAAATTAAATAATGAATGATTTAAAATGAAAGTAAATAAAATATCTATACTGATTTAACGTTATATTTAAATTCTCCCACTGATATATTATTTTATATCCAACAATACATATAGATGTATATATATCTCAAAGCAGTGCATCAGTAATAATCTACTCGGATTGGCATTTTAAAAAGCCTTGTACAAAAATAATAATAATAATAATAATCACTATAATGATAACACAGATACTGATAGATCAAACAAACGGGACGATTGGATTATTTTTATCATTGTTAATGGCGAGAGTATGGTCAGGTTTGGTTTCACAAAGTATCCACCAGTAAAATCAATTCTCTTTTATTCAGTACGACACATAACAAAATACATTCATCCACGTGCACATGCACTCTAACCGTGATATCACATGTGTGCGAACACCCTACATACTACCCCTAATACTCGCCGCTACTTTCTAGTATGAACTCATATCACACTACCTATCGATACACCCGTTCAATATGCACTAGTATCGAGTCGTAGTTTCACTTTTAGTATGAGTATTAGTATTAGTATTGTAAGCAATCACAGAAACGATACAGTATTAGTAATATCTCACTGTCGATCGAAATTTCACACGAATCTACCGAATCGTTTGTCCATTAGTATGCCAGTCAACGATTCCGACAGTCATAACGCTTCAATGAGACGAGATTGCGATACCTTGTTAAATTATTCCCAATTCAATACTGAAATTTCGTACTACTTTTTTTTTTTTTTCTTTCACTGAATATTAATTCTTTTTTAATTATTCAAATAAATGATATACAAATTAAAATCATGATAATAAATTTTTTTTATCGGGAAATATTGCTTTGAATTTATTATCAGAGCATAAATTAATAATATTTCAATACGAAATTATTTTTATAATTTATTAATGCGCGAAAAAAATAGTTATTAGAAAATCATAAAAAATATATTGAGAATTTAAGCTTATAATGGTGCAATTTCTATAATTGTACGTGGGGAGTTTTCTTAATTTACTCGTATGCTAATGACTAAATAAAAGATAAAGGGCCACCCATTGAGTGCTTATGAATTATTAATTCGAAATCATACCCAGCAACATTGGGAATTATTCATTCAGCGAAAAGACCACATACAGATGATACCGAATGGCCGAAAATTCAGTTGAAAAGTACTCAGAGTCAAGTAAGTAATTTTTTTAATTAGCCTGAAATTGCAATTAAAAATAATAATTTTTTTAAACGGTTTCTAAGTACACCGGAGTGTGTAAAAAAAAATAATTGGCAATTGGTGATTATCAGTCAATTATGGCGGTCATTCGACTAACATTGACTAATTACGTTTACTCTCAAAGTCCGATAAAAGACTTAAGAGAAGTTGCATTCTCCCGGTCGAATTAATAACGTGAAGAGATATCGAAACGCCAGAAAGATCCTGGTTTATTCTCGACGGCAATTATCGTAGTTTCTTATTCTACGGCTTAATGAGGTCGACGAGGAGAGACTAGGCATGATACGTTGAACTGTAGATGAAAAAAGCCTTAAACATTTTCCCGTGGCTTACTCAAGCACTGTACATTTATCCGTCCTCCCACACATACGCACATACACGCGGGCGTCAGTGCTAATTAAAACGCCGTACTCATGAGTAATTAAACAGCAACACATATGCTTTAATATAAAGAATAAAAAAGCCGCATAAAATAAAATGTATAAAATAATAAATCTTAAATTCTCCTTACACGAGATGCTTATAATTATACTTTTTTAATGTTGCTAAGTTCATTATAATAAAAAAAAGAAAAAAAAGAAACAAATTTATCTAGGATTCAGAAAAGTCACAAAAAAAATAAATAAAAGCTCAAGGAGCTCGAAAATAGCGGGAAGTTTTGGGGCTGGTCAACTGGGCCAACCCATGCCCTGATTTTTTTTTTAAAATAATGAACGCGTTGAATTTATTTATGAATACTATATACGTATTATTTTGAGAAATCCGAAGTTAGATTTATATTGAATAACAGATAAAATAAATTAATTCAAGTGTGAAACATACACTCGAATAATTTCGTACTCATCGTGTTAAATTTAGTTCATTAAAGCCTAAGGTAGTGAAAGAGCTTGGGACACAAAATATCTTAGAGTATAATCCACTATTCTACAACCGTTTCTAATTCAATTCTCCTTTCTCTTCTCTATTTTACTCCTCTGCTAGTATCTACTGTTAAAATATAATAATACCAAGCCGCTTACGGTCTACACTATTGACAAATAATATTCTCGTGTGAATTAGCAGTTGTCGAGATCTAATCTCGTATTGTTAATCGCTCTAAAAAAACTTTATTAAAACACTTCATATAAATGAATAAATAAATAGCAATTTAATAATTAATTTCTAAAATCAAAATCGTCTCCACTAGCCGAATCATTTTCGGACTATTTGATTTTTGAAGTATAGCGGAAATACTTAAATTTAAAATAATTTTATTTGCGACACTTTCTGGTAATACTATTTGAATAAAATTATTCAGTGAACCACAAGTTGTAAAATGTTTATGCATGAAATATTTAAATATTTGAAGTTAATAAAAAAAAAAAAATATATATATATATATTTCCGATATTACCGAGAAAAATAAATGAAAAAAGCGAAGGGAAAATATACATCGATTGTAGCTTTATAACAAGTAGACTGTAAGCTACAATACTTTCCCCAGTGGGAATCGACAGGTGTCTCACAGTAGTATCGTTTCACCCTACCTCAATCCCTAAGTACTTCTTACCAGGGAATTATGTCTGTCACGTCTGTCCGTTTGCTCGATTCATTTCAAATCGTCCGTATCTTCTTCACTAGCACTTTCAACTCGAATTTTCTTTCGCATCTTTCTTTAACTTTTTTTATATACATTTTTTTTCTTTTTATTTTTTTTTCGCGCCCTTACACTTGACTTCAGACACAATCGAGCAAGTAACCCAACTAAAGTATTCATTTTAACTTCAAATAGACTTTGCTATTTAAAAATCACGAGTAAATATTTCCCGAGTTAATTAAATTTCCAAATGATTAATTATTACTAATTAATATGCAATAACTAATTTTAAATTAATAAGAAAAGCATAATAATAATAATAATAATAATTAAAAATCGTGATAAAAAATTTTAATTAACTATAAACCGCAATAATTAAAAATAAAATATGCGAATAAAATTTATAAATATACCAAGACTCGATCAATTAGTGATTAATGATTGCCATCTTGGGACATATCTCGCTGTGAGTGTTGACAGGATGTGGACATATTTCAACGTCCAAGAAATATCACCCACAAGGACAAACGTCAAGTCGTATTCGCTGACGTATTCGTAGTTGTCGTTGTCTTGCTCATCGTTCACGTCCACCACTCAAATGCCGGTGCCATTAGCGTAATTGCATTTTATTTAGTAATTACTTTAATTAGCGAGTGGCCCAAACGACTTTAGCGCTAAGAGTACGGACAAGACTCAACTACTGTGATCGTTGAAAAGGGCTAAAAGAATATACGGAGGAAGTAGATGAGTATAACCAAGACAAAGAATAAATGTGAGAGATAATAAAGGGAAGAATGTCAGTAGCTATATATACATATACATCTATATACATATATAAGATTAACCAAGGTGAAAGAATAAAGTACGCGAGGAAGATGAGAGCGAATAAGAGAGTGGTGGTGGATTGAGAAGAAGGAATTAATTAATGAATTAGCCTTAAGGGATAAAGCGTAAAAACAAGTGGAGATTGGTAAGAACCGTAGCGATTAAAGTAAGTGGAATAAGAACGTAAGTTAGTAACTAAGTAGAGTCTAATAGGAATAAGAATAAAGGGATGAGGATTGTAGACGCGGCGCTAAAATGAAATGAATTAATGAAGCCTTTCGTGAATCCTTTCTGTCGACGACCTGAGAGACTAAGTTTCATTATATTAAGTCGATTCTATGCAAATCAAACAAACATTTATTCTCAAATTTGTTTTTTTTTTTTCGACTATTCAAGTCCGCTATTTATGTCTATGATAATCCAATTGATTGCATTAATTACAATTGGATAATCATCTCGATAAATGAAATTAATAATAATAGAAATTTATTAAATGTTTTTGTTAAAAATAACTTAACTCAGGAATTTAATAATTAATTATTATTAAAATAATAATGATGATAGAACGTGTGGCAAAATGACATTATTCTCGTGAGCCGAGACAATTGACAGTAATTAAAGAGGGTTAAAAATGAAATTAAGTAAACGAAGTAAGAGAAAAGAATGAAATTAGCATGTAGGGTCTCTGTGGTGTCTGGAGTTCTGAAGCCATAAAATAAATTTACATGCAAAGAGGTAACTTGTCCCGGTTAGGTGTATATATTTTGTTAAACTTAAATGCTCAGTCATTCATAATGTCCACTAGCATCACCTCACAACGTGTGCTCGCATTATAATACGTAGTTAGCCGGAAAGCTATATATTTTTAATGACTCGCGCTGTCGTGGTCAAAACAAAAAAATAAATAACAAAAAAAAGAATTTACATCAATTTGTTTCAACGTCCCTGATCAAAAGCAGTATGTGTTTTTTTTTTTTTAATTAACACTCCGGTAAATATTTAGCTCAAATTAGTGATAAAATTTTTGGGAAACCTTTGGGACATTTGCAAGCATGAATAAACAAAATGTGTATCTAGCTAAAATATATATACGAAGAATTTTATTTTAAATTGGGTTTCATAAAATAAAAACATGAAAATAAATAAAAACAATAAATAAAATAGATAGATAAATAGTGAGCTAGATAGATAGATAAAATAAATACAATGTGTATATATACATATATATATATATATATATATGTATATAAAATAAAAATAAAACGGCGTAGAAAACCTCTTCTGCATCGATCAGTTCAATTGAATTAGTTGGGGCACCAACGAATGTTGGGCCAACCTCCCACCGGTACCTTTACCTCTGCCTCTAGCTCCACCACCTCCACTACCAGTACCACTACCACTCCACCAGGACTGGGTAACAAACCGAGGCAATTAACAATCAATCACAGGTGTCTCTCGCGTCATTGAAATGACGTCAAACATTGTATTTGTGTAATTGTCCATTTATTCCCGTCTCTCGTCTACCACCTGACAAATTGCGAGGCTACTGATGAACCCTCTCCTACTACTAACCCCCTATTAACCTTCCTCCCCCTCTTCCTGGACAACCCGCCTGCCCCTTAACACCGCTTTATCACAATTTACCAGAGTGGATACAAGAGAATGACAGAAAACTCTCACGCAACTTCCAAACGCATTTTCCTGTCAATCCCAAACGAAATTATCCAAACGGTTATATTAATTAGCAGGACGTCCTGCGGGAATCGTTGTCAGTAATTGCGATTGTCTAAACGATTGACGGTGACTATATTATGGTATATATATATAAATTTACCTTCATCTACCCTAGCTCACTCATTGAATGTGTGCGCTATTTATGTTTACGACTCGACAAGAGTTACCTTCGAGACTGTGCTGCTCACTCGACCAAAAACACCCGCGACCATCATCATAATATTTACCAATTGAAAGCATATGTATATACCCCACACATATCGACATACCACCACCGAGATTCATATTAATACGGTTCGTTAACTATATTTTACTGCAGGAGAATCGAGTGCGGAGCTTTTCACATGACGTGTCATGATTTACTTAAATAAATTCAATTAAAATTAATATTTATATAATACAAAGTAAATAATACATATAGATATATATGTATATATGTATCAACAACAAACGACTCTATATTATCCTTTAGCAACAACTCTACCGGATAAATTTATCACGTTTAAACTGTGTGAGTATGAGTAAAACTTACGGTTTATAAACAAACGAACATGAGTTTAGGTATAATATTAAACAAACCAATCTGATGCAACAAGCTTTGCACCACAATTTACTTTATGATCATGAAATTACCATAAATAAACCTATGTGTGCATATGTTTAGCTTTGCCAACTATGGCACCCAGTACTACGCACGATATCATTCAAAAATTACCCATTTGCTGTTTGCATTGTTCTTTCATGAGTACCTAACAATTTTATATGATTTCCATAGCAAATGAGCTAACCCTTCCGAGTAGCTTACTCTCTCTTTCTTTTGTTCCTTGAGGTCTAGACTCTGGAGTCTTTAAAACTCCTTGGACGAGGCATCTACTCCGCCTCAACGCCTACTCTTGAGCTGATTCTACGATAACATGCAGGTTCTTTTGTTTTTAAATTTACATACCATCATACTAATGCTGCAAAGCTCTGCTTGGGGAGAATACTTTTGTCCTGGTATTTTTTTTTCTGCCTAGGATATCATATATTTTTTATTACGATGAAATTGAATTCTGAAAACAAATTAAATAACTTG
Source organism: Microplitis demolitor (assembly GCF_026212275.2). Lineage (NCBI taxonomy): Eukaryota > Metazoa > Arthropoda > Insecta > Hymenoptera > Braconidae > Microplitis > Microplitis demolitor. The sequence goes on from NC_068547.1 coordinate 22,951,306, forward strand.
TCTTATTTTATTGACTTTTTTATACTATATGTACTTAATTATTGACAAAAATTTACCTTTACACTATCTATAATTATTTTTATGATTTAATTTTCAAAAATCTCTTGTAAAATATTTTTTTCCAGCTGCAGAGTTAAGAAAAATTAAATAAATTATTTTTGCAACAAAAATCATTAATTTTTCAAGTTTAGTTTCATAAAAAAAAACATACCAATTTATTTTATTTATTTAAAAATTATTGCCATAAAAAGACCATGAAATTTTATATTAAAACACACACACACACTTCACTTATCACTTAAACGACCGATTTTCACTGACGAATCACAAATAAACGAAAAAAAAATATATAATATGTAAATAAACACAATTATCACGTTACTCGCGTAGTTTTTAATTTTTTAACAACACTTTTTAGAGTAAATTACCGATAAAAATAAATAAAAGCACTCCCGTACAAAAGCGCGCGAACCGTTACCGCCATATTGTTTATTTATAATTTTAAAAAATATTTTTCACCATTTTCTACTCTCAATTAAATATTTATTCTACTAAAATTACACCATTAATACTATTGATCATACTTTTTAAGTATTCACACACGAGCTAAAAAAAATTTCGTAAAAGCAACAAAAAGTAACTCCACTCTCCGAACGACAACCCATTATTTTATTCAAACTAACGATGTAAAAAAATCTATCATTATTTTACCGGCTTATCATTCATTCATTTTATTTACTTACACGAAAGATTATTTATGCATTTATAAACACGCCAGCAACTACTTTATGCTAAAAAAGTTCAATAAAACTGTACTAACAGACCCGCGAACTGTTACTGCCGCCATCTTTGATTGAACTAATCGAAATGTTCATCTATTTCACTATCTCGATTTTTAAATTAACTATCGATTATAAATTCAAAATCAATATAAACTTCATTTCTTCTCCCAATTTAATCACCGTAATTAATTTTGAATTATTAGTAATAATTAACTAAACAAATCTATAAATATTTAAAAATTATTTCTCAAAAAATATTAATCGATATCAACACGATTCAAAATAAAATTATCAAAAGCGTCCCTCATTTAATTTTATATTCCGCAACTATATAAAAAATATTCCCGTCTAATTATAATCAATCAATTCATTAAAATATTTATTTAATTAGTATAAAATATTTTTAAAAATACCAAGAAATTAACCCGCCACTATATACTTCAAAAAGTTTAATAATACTGTTCTAAGGCTTACGAACTGATACTGCCGCCATCTTTGATTAAACTAATCGAAACGTTCATCAATTTCACTATCTCGATTTTCAAATTAACTATCGATTATGACGAGTGTGAATGTAGCAGACTTCAGACAAATTTAAAATTATAAATAAATCGAGTAAATAATTTTTAAAAAAGTATTTATAAAAAATGCACTTATTAATTTAAAAATTTTTTAAATGCGCATTTTATCAATTAATTACTCTACTTGTTAATTATTTTATATTTCTCTGTCTGCTACATTCGCTCATAATTATTTTTTAAAAATATTAATCGATATCAACTTCAACATCACGATTCAAAATAAAATAATCAAAAGCTTCCCCCATTTAATTTTATATTTCCTAACTATCAAAAAATTATTTCCCTCAAATTATAATCAATAAATTTATTAAAATATATATTTAATTAGTATAAAACATTAAATAAAATACCACGGATCGAACGCGCTAACATACCGCCGCCATCTTGATTTAAATACGCAATGGCACCATCGATAATGACAATGACAATAATAGTCAAGTAATAATCGAGGTATCCAATATCGATTTCCCTGATTCCCGCTTCCAGCTGACCAACAGTTCAACAACAACACCACCAGTTACTCAAGTGCTAAAATGTAGTCAAACTATTCTTCGTGTCACGGATTTTAAAGATTTAAGTAAGGAAAAAAAAATAATAATTATAGCTTATAATTATATACAATCAACAAGGTTTTTGTATGATAAAACTATAGGTACACTAGACGACGGCGTTTATTCAGAGGTACGAATAAAATTTGTCATGACAGAAGGACGTCGTGATAGCTGCTTGCAAGCGGACTTTGGATATGCAAATCAACGAGAGATAACGGTGAGTGTGTGTATATGTAACTAACCTCCTCTTACTCCTTTCTTCTCTTCTCTTATATTCTATATATATATACATATATATACATATAAAAGGGTGTCTTGACGATGTATTTATAACCCCTTCCTTCCTTCTTTGGAGGTATACGTCTCAGGCTGCTCTGATGAATGCTCACCCTCTTATTCAACTTTATTAAACTTACTTGCTTTAAATTATGAATAATTCTAAGCCATTGTGCTCTATTCCGTCACGCCGCAACTTGGAATAATTATCTTTATTTTTTATTATTACTTTTAAATAATAATCATAACTTTTTTTAAACACCAATTCATTTTTTCTAACAAAACAATCTATCAGCTCGCTAAATAAATAACCAACTCTATCAAAGACGTCATCATCGTAGACATATGAGACTTTATAATCCACCAGGTTGCATTATCTGCAGTGTAATGCGGTTAAGGATGTAAATTTTATTCCATTGACTTGCTACGAAGCTAAAGTGTGAGTCCTTTGCTGTGAGAGACTGTCTCACGCGGAAGGTAGTACGTTATGCTATGAGGTCGTCTTCTTGATAAATTTATCACTAGGCTTATGCGAAATACACAGCAACCTCGTGTTTATCTTACATTTTCGTTTACTCGTCTACGCGCTCTGACACGATATTGCCGGCTTTAAGGATTTGATTTCTCGTATAAATATTAATGTACCAGTTCTCTATTTAGTGCCAATCTAGCATCTTACGGTAACACTAAATTGACATCGCTTTAAAAAAAATTTATTATTTTAAATTTAATTAATTAATTATTAAAACTAAAAAATTTATATTTTTTAGTCCAAGTAATTTTATAAATTATTACAAACTGATTAAATAAAATTGATGAGTTATAAATGGATCGACAATACCTAGGATCCAAGAGAAGATACATTATGTCGTGACGAGATTTCCGCAGCATCACATCAGAGTTGTGATTAGAGACCGGTCGGCAAACAATGCCTAATTACATAATTATTGTGCCGCCCGGCATAATTAAGACACATTACTCCTCTCGGCTGGTAATTCATTAAGCTTAATGTCTCCAGCGTTACAGCAACGGGAACCGTTTCATCCTGGATGACAGTCGCGCGACGTTTCAACTAAATACCGTTACTTTGAAATATTGCTCAGTGCATCATCACCATCAACATCTAACTCTTCATCTACATCTACATCTTCCTCTCAATTACTCTCCGCCAATCCATTGTCTTCAATTAATCAACTATGCATAATACTCGTCTATGTACAATCGCTCTTCAATCTCAATCCCGCTAAAAATTTATAATTTATTGAATGTACCTCAATAGTTTGATTGCAAACAGACTATTACTGTCAGAGATCGGCTACAAATCGCCGAGGGAAAAACCAGATAATTATTTCAATTTTAAATACGCCAAGTCATCTGACGTTCTATGTTGCGATCCTTGTATATATATATCTATAATGATTTTTGTTGAAACAGCTCTCATTGATACACGAGGACGAGAGTAGACAAGAGCTAGAGCAGTTGAGAGTTTGAATTAGCAATGGACCTGTTTGCACGAGTGCGCAAATAGTCTCGGGAAATCGAAGTCAACCGAACCGAAGAATTGATAAATTAGTTATTCCGTTAGTCGTCTGTCGTGACAGATATATAAACTGGAGAACACAGATCACAGTAGGTTATTTGATCTGAGGTTACCGCGACATCAGAGAGTATGGAGACAAATATATCTATACATATGTACTGCGTTGAGCTTACGTCCTTTCGAACTGCTGTAACCAGCTTACATTTAACCTGCTTGCACACATACGGTATCTAAACAACTTTTCACAAAATAAATACGTTAATTTACATAACAAACTGCACAACCTCAACCACTGCTTGAATAATCGTATCAGAGAGACAGTTTACTGCCGAGATAATGATTAAATTAAAAACAAAATAATAATAATAATAATATAGACGATTATTTAAACAGCTTTATAGAAATGAATATTATTATTTTATAACAATCAAATATTATATCTTGTGCTCAAAGCTGTTTGCTTATCGTTAAGGCACCAGCACCGGCACCACCACCAGTAGCAGCACGTTGATTTTCCATTCCTCGTTTATCTAACGACTTCAGTGCCTATCCTCATCCCCAACTACAATATCCTCTGTGTCCAATTAACTCTCTAAGAATCCAATTCCATGGTCGAGATAATTCCAAGATAGTACGGTAGCTTGGCGACGGATTAGACTAGAGGCTAATATTTGTCCAAGAGATTGTCACACGCTTCGTGTACACACTACACATGCACAGACAACCACCCACGTACACACCGAGCTCTAAATAATATTAATACCATGCATTGTTGTTTATTTCGCCGATAGGAAATACAGAGCCTCGGTATTTTTTAAAGTCTACTCCAACTGGGTGTCTGCAATGACTCTACTAAATTTACAAACTAGTTCTTAAAAGTCCAGAGAATAATTTCGGACCACTTTGAATCTCAATAGTCTCATTTAGAGGACTGGGAGAAAATAAAAGATAAAAAAAAATTGAATGGGTTTTTTTGGAGTGGGAAAAAATGTATAAATAAAATTCTGGGCGATAGTTAAAGTTGTGCGTGCATGGATTTGCAAGATCTCGGTGTTAAAGGATGTATAATTCGGCGTGTGATTGTAGGCAGGATGAACCAATCGCTCGGCGATTGTGCTCTCTTGAAGGCCTGTTAACTATTTCAAACTAGCCCCATTCAGTCCGCAATCTCTATCGCGCACGCAGTCTCACGATCTCGATGATTTCTCCACATATTCACATGTTCAATTTCAATCATAAGTCCACACAGACACTGCCTACATACAAAGATCCACCTACACATGATAGCAAAACCAATTGACCGAATCCCATATTTCTGGTGCTAACTACAGACTATTCTAGACTATCCGCGCCACTCGTTACTCGAAAATTTATAATTTAATTAATCTACCGAACTCTATTTGAACTTTGAATTATATAAAATCAATATTACTAATACTAATAATAATAACAACAATAACAGGAACAATAATTTGATATTATTGATATTTATATAAATGATTTATTATCGATTGATGTTTATTACTAAAAGCATGACGTAGAGCCGAGCCAGTTAATTGCATGGTGACTGGTGAGTGAGTGTTGTGCTTTTGAGTGACCGCACTTTGGCTGGCGAAAATTCAATTAACAAGGGCAAGTAAACGGTACGTGAGACCGACCTATTTGCGTCACCTTAATAAGGATGTTTGAACGTTGCTTTGCCTTATAACAAGCCGGTTAATATCCCGGTCAGAGTCTAAAGGTGTAGACGTACAAGTACACACCGGAGCTTTCACTGTTTCTGATGTATCTCACCCAGCGCCACCTCTTCGGACGGTCACTCAGAATTACTAAAGCTTGAAAATCAAACAAACTCACTTAACAGAAACTATCCTGGCTTCTAACAACGTGTCAAATTAACAGGACCTTTAATATTTTACCTTCAAGTATATAGCTTTCAAATTTATTCAATAATATATATTGAATGCTTGATAATACAATTATGGAGAGTAGAAAATTTTTATAAAATAAATTTACTAGTAGTAATTAATTTAGTTTATTAAAATAAAAAATATTTATTAAGATAAAGTTTCATTCAATGGAGCTGTGATTTGCGGTCGGTCATTTAAAAAATTTGTTGTTGGAGTATTAATATCTACATTTGATCTTTGCTGCCATTTTCCCATTTCAAAATTATTTTTTGGATTCGGCAGAAACCTAAAATTTAAAAAAAAAAATTTATTTTTTAAAATCTTAAATATTAAATAAATTGATATTTAAAAAATTGAATTACCTATGAATCACAGGAGACAATAAATCGCGATTGACATTTATTATATCCTCTGGTCCTGTTATCCAGGTCACAATTACTCCCACTATTAGTACTGTGATCGTTCCCAAGCCGGCGAACCAGTGGTAGGACAACCGATACAACGGGAATACATCATCCTCGCTGTTGAAAATTACACTGACAATAAATTACAGAAAAGAATATAAATTTAATTTAAAGAAAAAAAAAATTATACAAACTTGTGATCAACCGGGAATTGATCTATAAAACTTTGGCTCACATTTCCGGAACAGTAACTAAAATCTACTGGAAGTTTCTTGGGAATAACAGCGCCAGTACCAATCATTGCATTGGCTCCGAGACTAGACCATCCGGATATCAGAAATCCTGCTATCGCACCCACGAGCGCGCCCTTTAAAATAATAAATTCATATTCATTAATAAAATAAATACGTTTTCATTCAAACGACTTTTCAATGCTTTGCTCGTCATTTCTATATATATAATTATATAATTTGTATTGTAAAAATTTAATACTCCTCAGTAACGGAGTTTGTATAGTGAAGCCTTTATAAATTTAATATTCATTAACACTCTAAAGTAAAAGCTAGGGAGGTATTGAGCGGGAAAAGTAGAAGGGAGATAACATAGAAGGGTTCTATAATTATAAAATCTTTACAATAAAGACTGTAGAAGCTAATAATTATGAACAAGCCATCGAAACGTCACTTAAACCGATAATGGTTATTATGTTTGTTATTAATTCTACAGTATAAAGTTAATTACTTTTGAATTAGCCCAGGGTATTAACATTCCCAGGGTAAAAACCCCGAAAGAAGTGCCTGCAGCTATCGCGGAGAGACTTCCAGTGACCTTAAATTACAAAAAAATAAACATTAACTAAAAATATTTATTTAAAAAATAACAATAATAGTGAACTAACTGCCAATACACCGCCAAGTTTTTCAATAACGAACAAAAAACCCATGGCGAATAATCCGAGAAATATAACGACAGTCTTAACAAAAATCGTCGAAACGCGATCATTGGGTTTCATACGAAAAAATCCTTTTACAAAGTCTTCTAAAAGTACGACAGAGGTTGAATTCAAGCCTACAGACAGAGTACTGTAATAATAATAAAAATTAATTAAGATAATTAATTTTAACGGATGGATGGTGAATAAATAAATAAGTAACCTCAAGGCGGCGCTGAATATGCCGGCAGTAAATAATCCGGGGATTCCGTACAAATGACCAGCGATCTGCATAACATAAGCAGGCAGCATTTGATCATCTCTTTCAATTAATTTTGAGGCTCTTGGATCACATTTTGGCGGTGACCACCATGTTAATAAAACAAGACCGCACCAGCATGTCAGTGAAATAAAAAGCATTATTCCGATGGTGAAAATTCCTATTGCTCTGAAGTACAATAGTAAAACAAATAATTAAATATAATATATATATATATATTCATATAATGGAATACTTCGTTATAAATTCAGTATTATTATTATTATTTACATTTTTGAGACTTTCATAGTTGGGAGCGAGCTATAACGCTGCACTATTGTTTGATTAACGGCGATGTAGGACGTACTATAAAGACAAGATCCAATTAAAACCGACCAAACAGTGTGCCTTGTGTACGGCGAAGGATCGAAGCTGTAAATTAAATTAATTAAATATTTTGCTAATTGAAATAAAAATAAATTAACTAATTAAAAAGAAAAAAATTATTTTATAAACTTTAGAAATTGTATTCTCTTGGCCTCCAGTGCTTTTTTCCATACTTCTGACGGACCACCAACTTCATAAGTACCCAGACTAGTGACTGTTAGAACTGCGGCAATCATTATTCCAACTTGAAAAGCATCTGTCCATACGACAGCTCTGATTCCGCCCTTCCAAATAATTATTATAGATAAAATAAAAGTTACTAGCTCATTAGTCATACTAGTTTAATTGATAATCGTAAAAAGTAGTCTTGGAAAAAATAGTCCTACAGTATCTTGACTTTTTTTCACAAAAAAAAAAAAAATTATTTATGTACATTCAGAGTTCCGGAGTTCCGGAGTTTTTAAAAAAATTACTCCGCATACGGAGTAAATAAAGAGTTTATTTTTTTAACGCAGTGATTTCAGAGTAATTTGGATTTTATTTCATTCCTCATTCGCTCCGATCTGTAGTTTTAACATCAAAATAAACTTCACTCCGGAGTAAATTCCATAAATAAAAAAATCCGCGTTCACTCAGAAAATTTTCGACAATTAATATGACTCAGAAAATATAAATCATGCCTTATTTATTTTGAAAAATGAATGAAGTACTACTTTATTAATTATTATTTAAAAACTAAAGATTTTATAAAATATATATTTAGTCATTAATTTATTATAGCTAATGTATACTAAAACTAATTTATCGAATTTATTTCTATGATTTTAATCATAGAATCTGTCATAATTTTCCAAGGCTATTTTTTCGATCAATCAGTTTAATTATGAATAAATAAATATAGCGTCTTATGTAATAAATAATTTACTATAGAAGATTCTTAGTTTAGCAACGATAAATAATCATTAATTAAAAGTTTAACAAATAATATAAATAATTATTTAAACGAGTAATTAATCACTTTAACTCGCTGGTCGTTCACAAACAACTTACAGTAGATATTATTATTATTATAATAAAACTTTATATATATACATATATATAAGCAAGGCCAACAACAGGCACTCGATGCTCTTGGCTATTGTATCTCGGTCTCGGGGTCTCGGGTATGCGCTATTGTAAGTACGCCCTTTCCGTTCATAAACATTTCAACAGACTCCTTAACATTTTCTCACAGCATTGTAATCTCCGAGACGGTAAATTATTTTATCATCATTCTCTACTGACTTATTTATTTATTCATATATTAATTAATATATTTATAATTAAATTCAATATTATTAACAATGTAAACTTACCAAAACAGTGTAAAATACGCAAACGAAACACACGATCCCGCCGATTAGGTACACATTTATTCCCGTAACTGATAACAATAACGATAAATTTATTATATAAATGTATATAATTACATAATAATTATATATAATCATATAATTTACCTTGATTTAAAGCGAGCGCTGGTACGTAAACGACAATTGATTGATAAAGTACCTGAGATAAAAATATTATTTTTAAAAATTATTATTACAGTAACTTTTAACGAGCAATTTTTTTTTCACTTACCACATCAACTACGAAAATTAGTGAAATTAATAATCTAACTGACCTACTAAATCTCAATTCTAAGTACTGGAAAAAAATATATTACTAATTACATCCCCATAAATCAAAAGAATCTTTAACTTAAATAATTGTGATATTTTTAAAATTATTTTTTTACTAATTTTCTAAATTCTTCATACTGATGAAAATTCAAAAAGTCCTTCAAATTTTGAAATGTGAAATCTTCAGTAGTAACTTTTTATTAATTTTGATTTTAAAAATTATTTAAAAAACGATAAAATATGGTGTTGTACTGTAAAAAATTTTGGGAGTAGATTCAAAGTTTATTTAAATCCGCATTCACTCCGATTCGAAGTTTTAATCTTAAAATAAAATCCCCTTCGGAGTAAATTTAACTCCAAGGAGATTGTATAAATAAACAGTAATCCACTCCGCAAATTTTTTACAGTATAATAAATTAAATAATGAATTTAAAATTTATCACTAAAATTATTTAAATTAATAATCCATATAAATATCAATAATTATTAAAATACCTCATAACAAGAATTTAAACGTAAAGTCATAAATACTGGTAAATAAACACAAGTAACAATAATTCCACAAAATAAAAGTGCTATTATTGTTATCCAATACTGTGTACCGTAATTATAAATTTCAGCAGGCGTTCCCAATATCGTAACTCCAGATATAAAGCTGAAAAAAAAAAGTATTTTGTATTTAAATATTTACTCACAAAATTCAAAATTTTTAAAACAACAAATTTACCTGGCGATAAGAGAAGCGGATACTGTAAAAACATTCAAACTTGTTCTGCCAAGCAAGTACTCGAGTGTCGTTGACTGACTAGCTTTTTTGAAGTGCCAGATACCAGCTCCTGCTGAAAAACTTAGCATTGTACCAAACACCAACCAGTCTGCCCAATGGAAGTACCATCTTTCAGAGTTTTCCATCTCAAATTTATTTTTTTTTTTTGGCTTATTATATATAAAAAAAATTGTCCGGATATTTTATTGCTCCAAGTCTTTGAGAACAACTTTATAATAAAAGAACTTGATCAAGCGCTAACGAGGCGTAATTGATCAAGTAACACCAGGTCATAAGTCACTAGCTAGTTGATGCGCGTCAATCATTAGTTAACTATTTTAAAAGTTTTTTTTCACTATCTACCATTTGCTTAGGAGAAAAATTTTAGATTTAACTTTTTTCATGATTTTGTAAACCCACAAAAATAATTTTGAATTTTATAAGACTGCCGGCAAACCAGAACTCTTCAACCGCCGCGAGAACTCTCAGTGTAATCAGTAGACGGTTTTATATCTACAGTTATTTAACAAATATATAGGTATATATTTATAGATATGTAGCAGACGGTATTTTTTATAGTGTACACAAGACAACAAGATATGATCTCGATTAACGATTGGTAATATTAACACCTGAGTAATTAAATCACATAAACTTTAACAAACATGTGTTATTTTATGACACCATTATTTATTAAACTTCAGCTCCATTTTATTATCATATTTTAAAAATAATATTATTATTTTATATAACACCGTTGCGATATTTAACACGAAACGAGTCACTGTCTGTCACTGCTAAGTCATGGCTCGGCTCTAAGTTCAAAAATTTATTTTCGATCCACAAGAATGTGGAAAGAAAAAATAAAGAAATAAAAAAAAGAATTTACGTTAAACGAATCCTCTTGTGATAGAACGTCAGTCCATACTGCCGCGGGTTGTGTGCATCGTCGATCAACAGCCGACGATTAACGGACTTTATCGTATAATATCAGATCCAAACGCTTTCTCCATCACTTTCATTCACAATAATTATAATATGTCACTATAATTAAAATATTTACTCCCGCTCTACTTCCTCTACGCATTAATTAAATATATTACAATTAATTAAAAGGCCACTGTCGTGAAAAATTTTTTTTTAAATAAAAACTCATAACTCGAAGTAAATCTATATAATATGTCGTCGAGTGTCAAACAGTAATTAAATAAAAACTTTAATAGCCTTCGCTAAGATAAGAGATAAAATTTTTTTGTGCCGTTTAAAAATTGTTTAAATATGTAAATTTATTTTAACAAATTACATAAAGTTTATTCAAAATATTATTATTTTAATAAATTAAAGAGTAAAAAATTGTATGACCTCAAAATACTTTTAATTGTGAAATGCATTTCCAAATTTGGAATTACAGTTTTTATTTAGTTCACAAACAATCATAGACTTATTTATACATTGATCATTTAAATTATTAAATCTTTCTTTTTTTTTTTTTATTAACATAAAATTACTTTACATTCATTTTTTAAATTATTTAAATATTTTTGATGATCACATTGACATAAATATAATCATTACACTCGTATACTGCATTTTTAAAAATTATAAAGTACATCTATAACTTATGACAGCAAAACACAGCACAGTAAATTATAAACAATAATTATGTATTGTAATTATATACGAATCGAAACAAAAAACCAGTTTTACCGGATAACCAATTGGTTATTATTATTTAATCATATTCATTTGCTCGCGTAAAAAACACTAAGTCGAAGATGATTCACTATAAAATATTTAAATTGACAAATAAAATGGAATGTCTACTATTCTTATAAATCAAATCTTTTTATAAAATTGTTTATTATTATAATTATTATTATGGGTGTAAATGTATCAGATACCAAATTAAAAATTATCAATAAGTAGAGTAAATAATTAAAAAAAAAATATTTAGAAAAAATGCACTTATTAATTTTTTAATTTTGTAAATGCCCATTTTTTCAAATTTTATTTTATTAATTATTTACTCTACTTATTGATAATTTTAAATTTGTCTTCTATATTCACACTCATTCATTATTAATATTATTATTATTTTAATAGTAATGATTATTTGTTATAAATATCGTCAGTTATAAATCCTTCGGTTAAACATTCACAATTTTTATGTTTATTTACTTTATGTATCTTATCATCCGCCGCACCGTATCTCAACAAATTAATTTTCCTTTATATTTTTTCTTTGCCTAGAATTTATACTAATGAAAACAATAATTATTTCATTAATAAAAAAAAATTTTCTTTTAGTTCTAATCTGCAATTTTAATTAAATCACGAGTGTAATGACATTCAATTACAATAAGTTAAATTAATAATTTAAATTAACTTATAATTTTTTTCTCTTTTTTTTTTTTTGAGCACTAAAATACTTAAATTACATAAATAAAAAATGTAGTTGCCGATTTGAATTTATTTACATATTTTTAAAATTAATGAAAAAAAAAAAAAAAATACTATCCGTTTAACAGAAAAATTGTAGAGTAATTAAATAAAGGTCATTACACACGTAAATTAATTATGAGACCATAGAAAAAAATTATTATCTAGCGAAACTCATGGATTCGTACGATAAAATTTAATTAATCGTAAATTTAATTGTCTATAATATTTATTATAATGAATGTATCACAATTTTTGTAGACTCCCTTCACCAAACAACCATCTGCATGACCTGTCAACAACGTAAGCCGCGACAAAATTAATAATTAAAACGGCAATTAAAATATTACGAAACTCCGGTGGGAAATCGACTATTTTAAGAGATTCCGCGAGGGGGGAAATTCCAAAAGCCAGCGCCAAAACTGCTGCGAAACTTCCGCTCAATGAATAAAAAAGAGCTTTGTTTTCAAATAAACTTTCCATGAACGGAGTACCGCGATAGTTTATTGCGAAATTAGATATTTGTAATGCCATTGAAATAATATAGACCGCACTATTAACAACATTTGCTTCCACTTCGTTATCTTCATCTCCATCAGCATTTGTTGCTCCATCAACACCCGTACTGTTAGCAATACTTGCTGGCGCCAATGACAAGTCGGTCAGTATGCCTCTCAATTTGTCATCTGGCGATGAATAAACAGCAGCTTCTCTAACTAAATAAATAAGGCAGCAAAAATGAACAGCAAATTGCAACAATACCGTGAGTATTGTGTACAAATTGAATATATTAGGCAGTGGTCTTTGTTTGGACAGGGTCTTTAGGGGTTTAGAGCGCGATATAAACAAGAAACAAAGTGCCAGTAAAAAGCTTTGTATCGTTGCTTGAGCATCAGTGAATCTTATTCCCGATAAGTAGAGAACTGACTGACTGTAAGCCAGCACAAGTGCATTTAGCGCCAATATTTTGAACATCTGCAGGGTTGTGACCAACGTACACCTTCCCTGTTTGATAATATGGCAAATACACTGTATCGATGACAGTTTGCTGGTGAATGGCGCGGCGATTGACGCATCGCCTAGTTTAACAACCGTCTGATCTTGTTCTTCCATTTCTTTCAACAATTGCTGTAGCTGCATGTTGTTCATTTGTTGCCGCGTCATATTTTGCGGCCGGTTTTGATTGTTTGTTAGCGACTGCGGTCCATTTGGATTGTTAGCTGTGGCAGTAACTGATGCTTGAGAATTATTGGCTTGATTGGGCTCGCGGTTTGGTGATGAGGATTTCTTTTCTCCTGGTGGACCGCTCAAAATAGCAACACCAACTTGTGCGTGCTTCAATGCACCAACGTCATTGGTACCGTCACCACACATCAATGTAACGAAACCCAACCGTTGGAGGGATATAATAATAAATTCTTTTTGTTTAGGCTCGCAGCGGGCAAATATTACAATATGTGGTAATAATTCAGTAAATAAATAATTATCGTAATCTTTTAAATAATCCAAGCCTTCGCCAGTCAAACAGAGCGCATACTTTTTCCAAATTTCTTTGCCTTCTGTTTTTATATTCTCAAGACCAAGTGAGACCGTTGTCTTTTGATCAACGCTCTCCCAATGCCAATTTTCTTTATTACTTTTAGTCAGTATCAAAGTGACAGGTTTTTTTGTAAAATGTAATTCTCGGCTGACATGACAAGCTGTCAGTGGATTATCACCAGTTATCATAACGACAAAATGAGATGCGTTGATTATTTCTTTAATGACAGCACTTGAATCGGGTTTTAAAGGGCAACTTATTATAACAAAACCAACGAAAATTAATTCTGATTCCAATTCATCTCGGGTTAATGATCTTAAATCTTGCGACGTCACAACTTCCGGTAATTTTTTATATCCCAAAGCCAACACTCGTGCGCCCCGACGTGACAACGACAGATAAGTAGATTCATAGTTATCAGGTATTGATGAGTACATATTTTTCAAAGTTTCCGGCGCGCCTTTTACTGTAACAATGTAATTAGTTTCGGTGGTATTGGGTGAATTGTAACCGACGACAACGCTCATTCTCTTTAGCGCAGATGAAAAATGATGTCTGTGAACTATTTTTAAAGGGCGCGCACGTCCTTTTTTCGGTATCAGTACGTCATTTTTAGTTAGTGTCCAGTTCACAGCTTTCAGAGTTGCTTTTTCCAATGGATCTCCCACAATTCCATCGTCCAATTGTACCAATGAATGACAGGTAGCTAATACCTGGACACTCTCTATCGGCGCATCTTCAACACTTATTACCTCAGTAGTACCATCAATGCCAGTTACTCCTTCCACGACTAAATTGTCACTCGTCAGCGTGCCAGTCTTATCGAAACAACATATTTCGACTTTTCCAGCAAACGGCATTCTGAATGGCTCAGTACAGTACACACCTAAAAACATATGAAAATTAATTTTAAAATCCCTGAGCAAGTTTTTCTAAAGGTGATAAAAATTGGTGTCAGTTAGTTCCAATCAACTTGATGACAACTTCACACTTCGTAACTGTCGGCCAAAATTTTGATTCAACGATGCCAGAAATTTGACATCAACTTGTTGCATTAAACTTGACGTCAAGTTGCGGCAGTAAATTGACAACAACTTGACTATCAGGGAACACTTAAGAATAGTTGAAAAATTTTTACCTAATTTTGATAGTGCAATCAATGATGAATTAACAGCTAGTGACAATTCGATCGGTAATTCCGGCGGGATGACAGATGTTAGAATTAAACAACATTCTAAAAATAATTTATATCTGCTTCTTGTTGGATCAGCGATACCTGAATAAAATAATTAATAATTAGTTGAAGCAGAAAAAAAAATAAATTTCATAGTAATACCGTTCATCCAGACGTAAGCGGCAGCAGCAATCGCAAAAATAAGTAAAAAGAGTATAAATCCAAATGTCTCTAAATTATTCGCGGTAACACGTTTGACGCCAAATAATATCGTCCTCAGAAGCTTTCCTTGCGAGGTAGAAAATCCTGTTCGTAATACGTAACCCACACAACCATTGTCCGTTGCTATCAAAAGAAAGCATTTTATAATTAGTTCATGGTAATTTTGCGATTTTTAAATTAATTTTTTCAAAATAATTAAATCGTAAATTAAATTTAAAATAATTACATCGTAAACCGGATGTATTTTTGCTTGGAGGCGTGTGTTGGACAACTTTAGTACCACCAAATAAAACATGAATTTTATGTTGTCTTGACAGATCTAATTCTTGATTACCATCAATATCTTCAATGGATTCTTTCATTTGCGGTACAGATTCGCCTATAAAAACATTAAATATTTTTTTTTAATAAAAAAATAGACTAAGTAACTACTGGGTCTCCGACATCTTTTGAGTAATTACTTTATAAAACACAAATAATTCATTGAGAAAAATTCAATAAATAAGAAAATATAAGAAATATCCCATACAAAAAAAAAAATATTTCTTGGCACAAGAAATTTTTTATGCCAAAAAATCATTTTTTTTTTTTTATGCAGGTAAAACTAGATGCTAGCAGAGGCTAATGATTAAATAATTACCTGAAGGTAATTTATTTTAAAAATATTTTTACCTGTCAGCATACTCTCATCAACAACGCACTGCCCTCTCAACAATAAAATATCGCAAGGTACAATATTATCACTCTGTGTTCTCGTAATCGAAACAATATCACCCGGTACTAATTGATCAGTCAGCATATTCCTCCATCTTCTATTACGGTAAACATTAATCATGTAGGGTTTGCTTCCCATTCTACGAATTTCAGCCATGTTACGTATCTGCTGGTGTACCAGCATGTACTCAAACATAACCAGCATAAATAATGTGAAGATACTGTAGTACCAGTATTCATCAAAGCACCACAGGAACACGCAGAACACCTGGAATACAAAGAACGGCGCGATAGCGCGTTCTTTAAATAATTCCCATGCCTCAGGTATCTCCATCTCCAGCCTAAAAAAAAATTACCAAATTAAAATTTGCTCACTTATCAACTTCTTTAGTCATCAAAAGACCATACATATTTTTTCCATATTTATTTTCCGCCTGAGCAACATCTTGGTCATCAGAATATCCCTTCCAGTTCGAGTAACTTTTTATCACCTCATTGATAGGAAACTCAAGACATTGAAACTGTTTCTTATCCGGGTCCCAGCAGTACTTCGTCTTTTGGAAAATAAACCAAGGATTCTTTACGTCCTTTGAATGATGCAGTTTAACCAGTTCCGAGCTCCCATTGTTCGGAGTTGGCACGACTTTGACAATTGTCGCTCTATATGGATCTTTGGCAGAGCTGCAGTTAAGGAAACAGTACACGTGAACTGACCACTGACAGCAGAGACAAAGAAACCCCTGGAGGAGACCAATCGCCGCGATACCAACGAGACCCTCGTGGAAGTAGTCATCAAGTCCGTAAATAAATACCCAGCTATAGATCCATATTGTTTGGAGGGTTATGAACGGCAGAATGTACCCATTGAATATTAATGTACGTGGATTATGCAGGCTTACTGATTGCACCAGGTCATCTACCTGCGGTGACGATGCAGTCGCCATTATTGGACTTCTTAGTCAACCCGGTTATTATTTATCTTCTAATACTTTTTTTACCCACTACATTCAACTAAATTTACTGTCCTCGTCGGTATTGTTCACCAGATTTCGGAATTCGTCAACTTCCTGGACACGTGTCCAAATATTACTGGAGTTCTTTTAAATGATAGCCACTAAAAAAAAAAAAAAAATAGTCATTATCAATTGAATACACAAACGATCACGTGGAATAATTTATGATCGATTATTATAAATTATAATTAGTTTTGTTACCGTACTTACTAGTACTACTATACTTACATTTATTCTACAATTGTAAATAAAAAAAAAATATTCCGTATGTTTATCCTCAAATTATCCCAATACTTTTTAATTCCACAAGTATGACAATCGATGGAGTTGCTGATACTTTTCGTATCGTCAATAGCGGGATCTACTTTCACTGTCGGCACCCAGGAAAAAAAAATAAAAAAATGCGGGGATTTTTTGAATTAAATAGATGACTTTAAAGTTTGAAGTACGCGGCATTAAAAAATCATGCGTTAGTTCAAAGTATATTTACAAATAATTTTTTTAAATATTTTTACACCTGATATACAAATAATATTTTTTAAATTATTTTACTAAAATTAAATATTAAAATGATTATCGCATTAATTACTGGACTAGACGGTGGAAATAATTTATAAAAATAAACTTAGGACCGGTAGTAAATTATTTGAAATGGGACTAGTGCAAGCGTCAGTGAGTAAACCTAAAGAAGAAACATGTGTGCCATGTCCGGACGGTTATTGGCCTGGTAATCCCGGTACCTTTGAAGAAATCCACAAAAAAGTCAAAGACATGCACCCGCGTAATTTTGAAGGTGCCAGATTATTTGTACGTAAATCACTGAGCGATTATTTCAATGCCTATCACACGATATCACTGAGTTCATTCATGCCGTCTGGTTACAAATTCGGCGCTTGTTACAAGGGATCAAAGCACATCGGACTCTACGAAAGATATCCGCTGATAAGCGGTGACATTATGCCTAATGGTAACCTGGCCGCAAGTTTTGCGCACACGATTGGCTGCCGTTTTCGAATTAAGCATGTCACGCAAATGGTCAAAGGCAAATGCGTGACGGCGAGTTCGACAGCTGAATACAGATCGGATGACTCAACGCTGTCATTGATAATCGCCGATCCGGATATTATGAAACAGTCTGGAACTTTTGTATTGCATTACCTACAAGCGCTGTCATCACGGCTGACCCTCGGCACGGAGATTGCGATACATCGCAGCAAGTATGTGCCAGGAGGCCAACAATCCATCATGACATTTGCGGCGAGGTACAGCAGTGGAGCCAGAACATTAGCAGCGACTTTCGGGCAAGTTGGACTACATGTTAGTTATCATCATAGAGCGAGTCAGCAGCTACAGCTTGGAGTTGAGTTGGAGTCTAATCTACGGACACTTGATTCGACAGCGACTTTGATCTACGAGCTTGATGTCCCGCATGCAGACATGATTTTCCGCGGACTTGTCAATACTGAGACTACTATTGGCGGTGTGTTCGAGAAAAAATTGTACCCGATGCCCGAGACCTCGTTGGTACTCAGCGGGATGTTGAATCACAGAAAACAGCAACTACGAGTTGGAATAGGACTCAACATCGGATGAAGGAAATATTATACTGTAGTTTCTTTTTTTGCTACTTTTACACTGTGTAATTTTAAAAGTGAGATTACTGAGCTTAGATTAGATTAAACAATCAAGCCTACTACTAAAAGAATTATTGTACAACATTATTTATTTAGAGAATTAATATCTCTTATAAAAACAAAATTATATTATGATTATTTATTATTTATTATAAACTATAACTCATCGGAAGTCCTCTTTTTATCTTCCACTTCTTCTTTCTTTGGAGATACTGGTGTGCTCTTAAGAGAATCAAAGTCAAAGCCAGCTGACTCATTGATAAGACCGTTTTCATCAGCGTGCTCGAGTATATTGCAAATAAGAGGTGACTCAACTCCTAGAATGTACTCACAGGTTTTGGGTTCTAGTAAAAATAGCGACACACTCGAAGGGCTGCCAGAGACTTCAACACACTTCAGTCTTACCTACAAATAAAATAACCATTTGTATTAATTAATATTTAAAATTTAATATTTTTAGTTATTTTCTTTACTTCAGTCTGTCTCCTCTTTTTCATTTCATCGCAATAACTTCCGTCGCTGTAAAAGTGCGACAGTTGTTTCCGTTGCTCCAGAGGCTTGGGTCGTTTCTGAGGATGAGCCTCAATCCAGTCAATGTGTTTTTTTTTATCAAACTTTCCAAGATCAATTGTTATTTTGTTACCGCTTTTTTCAACGTGATACTGAACTACGGATTTGCCGTAACAAAATTCGTACTTCCACCACCCGTCTCCCTAAAAATAATTTATTTAGCTAAACACAAACAAATTTCTTGACTT
This sequence comes from Microplitis demolitor, assembly GCF_026212275.2. Taxonomy (NCBI): domain Eukaryota; kingdom Metazoa; phylum Arthropoda; class Insecta; order Hymenoptera; family Braconidae; genus Microplitis; species Microplitis demolitor. The sequence continues at coordinate 22,970,851 of NC_068547.1, forward strand.
GAAATGCAGTAAATTATTAAAAATAACTAACCCCGTGCAAACATTGTTTTCCACTAAGGAAACTCTGAACAGGATTAGTATCAGATGGTACAGAACTCATGTCCAGCAATGAATTGAGATACTCTTCTCCGTTTTTCTCAATGGCGTCAGCTGGATGAAGCTCAATACGCAGCTGTGGTTCTCCATCCTACAATAAATCACTTGCGTTATTTAAATTATCAAGATATAAAAAATTGACAGAACACTCCAATGAAAGTCTAATGATGTCACCGGGCTAAAAATTTAAAGTCATGCATCCATCACCGCAACAGAGTGAATATAATTTAAGCAAAATAAAAAAATATTAGTGTTAGTGATTTAAAATAAATTAATGTGAAATAATTATAGAAAGTAGCTCTGAAAATAAATGAATGATTTTAAAGCCCAATTCCCTTAATTACAAAATAATCTGACCTGAGTGTCCTTATTTACACGAAGAATCGCAACGACTTTCTGTGGCTTCTCTTCCTGTATAAGAAATAATTTATAAATAAACAAAAAAATAATAGCAATAGTAATTAATAAAATAGTTTCTGGTATCACAATTTGACTCATAGATTTATACTAATTTTATAAATTTACTCGTATGAGAAGCCGAAATTTTTTGACATTATTTATCATTTTGAGGGATGGGCTCTGTTTTCTTTAAGAAAATAATAAAACATGCAGTTATAAAAAAAAGCTTTGAAATAATCTACAATTTACGGTAAAAATAATTAGCTAATTGCATAACGATAAGACTGGTTTCCATAATGACTACCGAAACTTTTTGGTGCCGGAGTTTGAGACTTTCAGCTTCTAGAGCAGCAAGTGCTTTAGGTTTCTTAGGTGACTTGTCCTCGGGGATACAAGTTATTTCATCTTCATCAGTAAGACGTGGGTCGTAGTCAGGATGACTGCAAATGAAGGGCGACAAAATAATGGCCTCGTATTCACAGCTAGATACTTCTTCAAGTGAATAAATTTCATGCTTGCCCATTTGATGGCATACGTAAAGCAGTTTTATTGTGCGGGGCTTATTGCTCAGATCACAGACAGTGCCATCAGTCATTTTCACTTCAACATATGGCATTCGTATTCCCTCAAATTTTTTTGTCGGTACTTCATATTTTTTCTCAGGATTTTTTGCTTTTTCATCGTACTCCGCTGACAACTTTGATCGCTGGAGTTTATCAAAAGTACCAAGAAAATATTCTTGCTTTTTTATCTTTTGACCTCTTGCTTCTCTCTCTTCGTGATACTGCTTGACATATCTACCATGACAAATTTCATAAGTCCAGTATGATTCCAACTAGAAAAAAATTTTTAAATTAAAATTTTTTCTTTTAATTAATGATCCAAGTTAACAGACAATTAAAAATTTACAGTATCATATTAATTAGATATATTCAAGCTGACAATTAATACCTTGAAGGAACATAATTTTTGATCAAACAGAGGAGCTAGTAATTCAATAGGATTAGGTCCAGTGTAAGGCTGCTCAGTTTCTTTCTCTTGTTTCTTCAACTCAGGAATTCTACATGTGTATTTTTCATTACCAGCTGTCACTATCGGATACTCTTCAAAATTATTCTGCAATAAAATTATTTAAATTACATTAAATATCCATAAAAACCAATAAATATAAATTGATAAAAAGCTTACAGAGAGTTCAGTATCTATTTTACCGGGCCAATTTATTTTATAAAGTATTTCGGCGTCAGTATTTCTCATAAAGGTACAAACAATACCTCCAACAATTGTTTGTAGAACAATTAAATAAAATCCAAATTTTTCCCACATTTTCACCAATAAATATATCACTATTTTTTACATATCACTTATGCATGTAATTTACTAACTACTTATTTATTGTAACCATTTTTTCAACACAAAAACTTCATTTTCTTTTTTAAATGTTTATTTGACATTTGTATTTTTTTTATTTTTTCAAATTACAAAATGTTAGTATTTATTGATTTTATATTTTTAAAAATTAACATGCGACACGTGTAAATATTATTTATTTAAGTACACGTAATGTCTTGTAAATGGTCGCCATACTTTGACGTTTGTCATCATCGAATCACCTGACGACAAGTAAAATCCAAATACAAATGAGTGACCGTTTGAAGGTACAGTCATTTCCCGCCGCTTAAAGGTTTCAAAAAAATCACAGTAGCGCTTCAATGATCCTGAAGTTAGCAGACGATCATTTCGAAATTTTTTTTCTCATAATTAATTACAAAAAAAAAACCAAAAACCTAAAAATTTGCACTTGTAGAAAATTTAAAAACCTACAGGCGCAATTATTGGAAATTTTGCTTTATAATTTTGAAAAATTCAAAAATTAAACGTCAGCTAAATTCACATCATGGCGTTTCAGTAGATTGAGGTCTGGGTTTTTTATCTCATACATATTTAAAATTTTATTTTTATTCCAAATTCTAAATACTTGTTGCTGAAAATTTTTTCTTTTTCAAAAAAGAAAGTTTGCCGCAATTTTTTTTTTAAACAGATTTCTTACAAATTCAAAAAAATTTCTCAATTTCAAATAAATTTTCCCGGATATCTGAACAGAATTTTAATTTTCGAGTAGCAGTCAGCTGATGACGAACACACAACATTGTACCGGCATGTATACACAAAACTCATATATTTAAACCTAGATGTTCTTATTGTCGACATATTAAAGCAAACAATTATATATTTATTCAAAACAATATTTATTTATACACAAAATAATTATGAACGTATGGTTTTTATTTATAACCCTGACGTTGGTTATAACAACAGACTGTACGTTGTCACCACGTACTGATAAACCAAAAAAAGACAAAGGAAAAACAGAGATCAAGGTACTAATCACATATTTAAACATATGAAATATTAATATATGTTTTAATGATAATTAATATTAGATTTTATTATTGACAGAAAGGGCCAGTTGATGATAATGTATTCGACCGAGACCTAGTTGTTCAAGACCCCAAGATTCATGACATCATCAAACAATCTGGTCTTTATTACAAAGACACCAAGAAGAGACACTTCAACAATGACGTCCTGGGCTACATAACTCCAGTAATTTATTTGTTTTCTCGTATTCACTTTATTTAAATTCATAAGTAGGCTACTTTTTAAAATGGTTTAAAAATTTCCAGTGGAACGGTGAAGGTCTTGATGTAGCAAAGACATTTCATGGTAAATTAACTCTCGTATCTCCAGTATGGTTTACTATACCAAGTGCTGGCAAGTTTCAAATTCCTACTCATGATGTACAGAAGAAGTGGCTCAAAGATATGAAAGCTGCCAATGAAGGAAACCATACTGTCAAAAGTATTTAATCATCTCTGTTAATTACCAGCACTAGAAACTCTTTTATTATTATTATTTTAAATAATTTAATTTATTATTATTACAGTCCTACCCCGAGTTTTGTTCGAACAGTGGTCAGCAAGTGATATATCTTCACTGAATTCTGATGTTCAAAAAAAAAATCAACTTATTTCTGCTCTCAGTGAAACAGCTAAAGTAATTATTCCATAATTAACAATTGCCAGCAATTAATTCATTTAATTAACTAAATTTTTTACTTTCTAGACATTCCAGTTTCATGGATACGTACTAGAAATATGGAATCAATTTATTTATACAGGAGCTAAATCAAAAGTTGTTGTAAATTTAATAAAATCATTAGCTAAGAGACTTAAGAATAAAAACTTGCAAGTAATTTTAGCTATTCCACCAGCGCAAGGGTAAATTTATTATCATTTTCATTATTTAGTAATTTATTTATTTAATAAAAATATCAACTTTATTTAGACCTCCAGGGCAAATATTTTCACAAACACAATTTGAAGAATTGTCACCTTCCATTGATTATTTTTCGTTGATGACCTACGACTTTTCAAGCGTCCAACGACCCGGACCGAACAGTCCCTTCGAATGGGCACGTGATTGCGTCGAAAAATTAGTACCCGACGATGACGATCCAAAACGATCTCAAATTTTAATGGGTCTGAATTTCTACGGCAATAATTACACGCCGGATGGCGGTGGTGCTATTTTAGGATCCCAGTACATAAAAATACTCGATTCCTACAAAGGAAAAATTCAATGGGACGAACAAAGTAAAGAGCACTTGTTCGAATACCGGTAAATTTATTTATCAATAAATATTTTAATTAATCCAACAAATACAATATTATAATTATTATTATAATTTTTACAATTTAGATCATCAGCAGCCAGTGGTTATATATTTTATCCCACGCTCTATTCACTTCAACAACGGATAGATTTAGCCCGAGAATTAGGAACAGGATTGTCCATTTGGGAACTTGGACAAGGTCTAAACTATTTTTACGACTTATTATAATATGTAAGTACTCTCAGTCTTCACCACTATCAATAATTATTAAAATTAAATCAAAAGTTTAATTAAATCTAAACTTATTCTATCAATATTTATTTATACGATCATAATTGTGCATGTTCTCGTTTTTCTGTAGCATCATCATGGTCTGTGGTCCTTTTATGATGTTGTACATCAAAGCCCAACAGAGTTTCGATGGTAGCCAGCTAAAAAAAAATATATTTTCTACATTAAAAGTTACTTTTAACAAAACTGAGTACACAAAATATTATTTTTTCACCATACCTGCGCCGGAAGTTTAAATTCCTGCCTGTTTCGAGAGAACAAAGTCATTCTTTTCTCTTATCAAAGCAACAGATTAAAATAAACTTCGCGCCATTCCCACAAACAGGAAAAAATTTAAACTTTCAGCTGCAGATTGTGAAAAATTATCTGCACACCACGGAGAAAGGTACGTTATCCCAATTCGCGTGTTTGCCACACGCAGGCAATTATACACGTGGATTGAAATCTCCTACTTTCCTCCCTAGGTGGGTAATACACTACAAATTTAAATCTTTAAAAGTCTTAACCTTTTGAGCGGCAAAAAATATTTAGTACTTATTGGCATCGTAACATTTATTTGATTAGTCAGTATGCCAGCAACGACTTCATCTGCTACGTACTCAGGCTCGAGCATGGGTAACAATCTAAAGTAGTGGGAAATTATTACTATTTGAAAGACTGAGTCAATTTTAAATAATCCATCAAGTTACGCAATGTGTTATTTACCTCGGCTTAACACCTGGAAACATTCCTGTGTTTATAAAATACGGGCAAACTAAAGTCGTATTAATTCCATGGTATCCGTGTACCTTTTAAAAAAAAAAAAAAAAAAAAAAAAAAAAAAAAAAAAAAATGAATAGAAATTTAAAATGTTTAATTTAATTACACAATAATAATTTTTTAAAAGTCGCTTCATTTTTACTTACTTTCAATTCTGTAAAAAGACTCTCGTGGTAGCCAATTGCTGCAAATTTAGTCGCTGAATAATCAGTACAATTATAAGTACCCAGTAATCCCGCGACACTTGCAATAGTGACAATGTGGCCATGGTTTTCTTTCATCATTTCTTTCATAAATGATTTATTTATCTGTAAATTATTAAATATTTTATTTCAAAAATGAAATAATAATTAATTTATAAATAAATATTTAAAGAATCTGATGGATTTGTTTACCCAATAATGCGAGAGTATATTAACTTTGAAAGTCTTTTCGATTTCGTCATCTGGGAGGTTCATAAAAGTTTTACCGCACACGTAACCAGCGTTGTTGACAATTATTGTGATCTGCGTGGTAATAAAAAATTGTTAGGAAAATTTAAATAAATAAATATTTATTTAAAATAAGTATATTTATATTTAAATTTAAATCTCCATACATTTCCCACTTCCACTTGCACTGTTTTAGCAACGCGATAAATTTCTTTTTTGTTACTGATATCGCAAACATATCCAGTACATTTACCACCCTGGCTTTTAATTTCCTCTACGACGTCTTTAATCCCTGCAGAAAATATATTAATTTAATCAATTATATTATAATATTGTATATTGATATGCTAATTTCATGCGTGACCAGTTAATTTTCATAACCCGAACGTGTTTCTGAATAGTAATTACTTCGTCAGCAATTATTGTTGCAAAATAATATAGTTAAATATTCATAGCAATTTATTTCTGTGGTCAGTACAACTTTATTTTATTTTCTACTTGTTGAAGTCGAGTATCCGTTTATAATTTATTGAAATCGCCACTTAGAGACAATCGAATATAATTTATCTTTCACTCTAAAAGCGGTAATTCATTTTTTTTCATTAAATAATTTATTCATTAACTTTTTTAATTATTTTTATTGAGATTATCATCGGAAACTTTCACATTTATGGCTCACATCATTAAAATAAAATAGAAAATTATTATACATGGGTATTAAGTAATAATTTAAAAAAAAAATCAGTCTTGAATTTTTCTTTTTTTTTAAAATTATTTTCAAATTCCAGGACGTAATTTTTTATGATTTTATCAAATCTTGATTACTTTTATAGTTTCTTAATGATTAAAGTAATGATACCCTGCGTTTATGCAATTTCAATAAAATTATCTCGCCATTAATGCGCAGTAAAGATAAAAATGTTATTCAATTTATCGGGAATTAGAAACATGAAAATCCAAATAAAATTAAACTTTCGCGGAATATTTATCACAATAGCATGAGCATTGAATACAATCACTGAGATCAACATACAATGAGATACTTTCTCTGTCCTCAATGAAAAAAATCAATTTATTTTTATTTTATTTGCATTTCAAGGATCTGAGATGCGGGTCATTGATATTTTTTTTATATTGATTACTATTATTTTTATTGCTCACCCGATTTATTGATATCCCATATCACGACGTGAGCTCCGAGAGCCGCTAATTTCAAAGCGATCAATCTTCCTAAACCACCCGCACCTCCAGTGACTAATGCGACTTCACCTTGAATACTTTTGCTTCGATATTTTCGTGGTATCAAACTCAAAAAAAATGACTCAGTTATATATACAACCGACAGCCACAAAAATACTAAAGTGTCATACAAAATATTTAATCCTTCTTTGAAATCCATTTTCCAGTAAAATCAGTCGATGCCAAATTTTTGCTAAAATTCTGCTCAAATCAGCTCTTTATTTAAAATTTGAACCTGGTGTAATTTTTACACTTTCAATCACATCACTTTTTGGATATTTAATTTAACTGGTAATAGAAATTTTCAAACAATTTCAATCAGGTTTTCACTAGTTTCATAATTAATTTCTCAATATATTAATTTAAGTTTTATCAGAGCCCGAAAAAATTAAATAAATTTATTCTCCCAGTTTTTGAATAATTTAATTTAAAAAATTAAGAGTAGGCAATTTAAGTAGACACAATAATCAGGGTTGCATTCACTCGGAGTGACAATTGTTGACTGTAGGTCTGCGTAAAGAAAATATCTTGAATTGCCTGGTGAAGATCTCCGGTACCCTGACTTGCCACAGCTCAGGAGAGTTTCGGCCTCGTATGGCAATCGAACATGAACAGAAACCGAATGCGCGTTGCATTGTGCGGCCAAGGTTTTGCATTTGAAAACAATAAAAACAATCTTCTCCAGAATATTTTTTTATTCATATCTTATATATAAATATGCAATTGTATAAACAGATAAGTTGTACTTTAATTAAATAAATGATGGGTTCAGTAAATGGACTTTTCTCCTTTTTGGTGAAAGGAACCTCCCACTATTAAAAGTCGGTCAACTATCTCTATGTATATAATATTTATACGCATCTACTGAGTGCATTGTCAATTGTAGTTTTTAGTTGAAAAAATATACTAATATTTACTTAACTAAATAATCATTAAATGCTTCAATACTTTTTAAATGTAAATTTCTCTCAATTTAAATTATTGACTACTGACAATGTAACTTCAAATGTCAATGAAATTATAATGAGTCATGATTATAAAATACTTAAATTATGCTTCTTAAAATTAATATTTGTATGCTTATATTTATTAAATATAGATATACAAATATATGAGTGATTGGGTACTAGTTCCCTGAAATTAGAAAAATTTAAAATTATTAATAAATAGAGTAAATAATCAATAAAATAAAATTTTAAAAAAATGCGCATTTTAAAAATTTCAAAATTAATAAGTGCATATTTTCCAAATATTTTTTTAAAAAATATTTACTTTATTTATTTATAATTTTTAATTTGTCTGATGTCTGCTACATCACACTCAGCGTACATAGACATTAAATTCATTAGACGATTGTAAAAAATACTTGACCTGTGTTTAAAAAAATAAACAACGAAAATAGTATAACGGTCTAGGTTGAAAAGTCGTGGTTTATTGTCTATAGAATCTACGTGCTTGAATAACTAACGGGTTATATGATTATCGTTACCGTAAAGACGGAATTTCCACGTCTTTTTTTAGATACGTAATGATATGGGAAGAGTTGATGACAAAAATAGAGAACTTGGAAATTTCTAATACTTTGTAGCATAGTAATAAAAAAAATTCCATTACGTTAAATAGATTCCAAGCTATGGGAAAGGTGGTGATTTAGGTGCATGATACAGACAGGTAATGCTAATCTATGAGCAGGTTCGTGGAAATAAGTAGGTCAATTAAAGGAAAGTTACAACTCAACGTGGACTATTGCATGCATGCTCTGTTTATATCCTAGGGTGATATCATTTGTAAACGTTGTCTGGTATTTACAAGAGTGTGAAGTGTCAACTATTTACTTACCAACGAGCTAAGTATTGCATATTAATTACAAAAAAAAAATTATTTCCATATTTATATACACATAATTATAAATACGATCATAATTACACATACGCAAATCTTTTCGAAAGAGCAAACAAAAATCCCGGGTTATTTGTACTAGAGAACTTCTTTGCCAATCACCGATAATTTATCATACAGTGTTGGGAATCACAGGCGATCCTGAAACTCGATGGTAAGCCAGGAAGTTTTCTTTTTAAATATTAGACATTCAACACTTATTTAAATTCAAATGTAATTCAATTGTTTACATTTTCCCGCGAGCTTTCGGATTTGATTTATGAATAGACGGCACGAAATTTCCACATTTTGGAAAACCTTCAGGAGTAGGTGGTAAATCTTTTTGATCACCAACTCGGAAAACTAAAGCCATACCATTGTACAAGTGTGGAAGAAAATGACAATGAAAGAGCCACCAGCCTGAAATAAATTTGGAAAATTTTTAACCAAAAGTGGGAAAATATATTTTTAAATCCTAGTAAATATTCACCTGGGTTATCAGCGATGAATCGGGCAATCGTATAACCTTCCGACGGAACAGCTAACGTGTCTTTGGTTGGCGGTCTATTGTGAGAAGACAGATATTCTTTTCTGTCAAGTTCAATTCCTTGTTTAATGTTACTTTCAGTAAGATTTACTTTCGACAATAATCCCTGGGCTAGTACATGAAAACCGAACCCGTGTAAATGGAACGGGTGAGATATCCCAGTAGGACCTGTGATGTTGCATTAAAAAAATAGGGTTCAGTAATTTATCTAGATTTTTTAGTTGATTCACTTAGAAGTTAGTAGTGTACCAGATACATCCACAAGCATAAGATCCACGACAGCATTAAGCGGAATGTTTATGACATGTGAACAATGACAAATTGGACTATTTAAACATCGGGCAGGTAAATTTGTTTTGTTGCAAATATATCCGTCAGGAATGTCGCTGAGTTGACTGATAAAAGGTGACGGGGGATTGATATGTGAAATACCAGCCATCGTTGCACCAAAACTCTCATCACCACTAGGAACTAAAATAATTTTTTATCTGTTAGATTGAGGCAGATTAATTTTATCAGGCGATATATTAAAATATGGGTAAGACATATTAGTAAAAGTATTACCAATAAAACGTTTATATGTATTTGGTTCGAAAAGATGATTGTCATCATAGAGATGAAAAGTAAACGGCAAATATAACTGCATGTCTGATTCTTTACGGAGAATCCGTGGATGAATACTATCAATGGATTCTAGATTTTTTATGCAAACAACATCAGTACGATTGCCGTGACAAACTTCATTTACTTCATTAAAAATCTATACAAAAAAAAAAAAAAAAAAAAAAAACATCATTAAATATCATTTTTGAGAAGATTTTAGAAAACTAAAATATTTCACTCAAACTTTGTTACAAAAAATAACTTACGATTCCAGAGGGAAGGGGTGAATCATATGATGGTTTTGGAGTTTGTGGTGAATCTAATTCTGAACCAATGTAACGTAAAATCGCATGCTGCTGAACTTTTTTATGAGCACAGACACCGAAACCGCGAAAATGTATCCAATAACTCCGATTTCCTGATTGAGAAGCATTGATAATGAAATCGACGCGCTCAGCTGAAAATGTCGTTATTGTTGTAACAATACGTGGTACAATATCTTCTCCGTCGACTGCAATTATTGTGAGATTGTGATCTTGAATTGTCATTTGGACAGGACAGTTGAAACTGCCTCCGTTTATCAAACGAATACGATAACGCATACCAGGCTTAACATTATAAACAGCTAATGGAGTTGATGTTTCATTTCCCAGTGAATCCTAAAATAAAATGAAAAAAACCCTTTGAAACCATCACTTGGAATCATAATTCAAAAATATTAATGAGTTTACCGTGTATTGTCCTTTGCCATTAACGAGAATATTATCAGGGTCCTGTCCAAGATTTCGGAAAGTAGTACCCGGAAAATAAGACGGAATATTTTTGTGCATCCAATCAGAAATAAACATGACATTATCCAATCCATCATAATCATAGAGTTTTTTGTTCGGTTCCTTTGATTTTGGCTGACGAATGACAATCGCTCCATGAAGTCCTTCGGCTTTGTGAAGACCTGAATGAGCATGCCAAAAATGGGTACCAGGATTCTGTGCTCGCCACTGGTATCTAAATGTTGAACCCTCATTTATCGGACACTGAGTGAGGAAAGGCACTCCATCATAATGTTGCCAGTCTCTTTGATAAATACCATGCCAATGAATACCCAGTGCGTTTCCGGCTACCTTGTTGGTTACATCGACAACTACAAAATCACCCAAACAAATTTGAATTGCTGGTCCTGGGTACATTCTATTTACGGTAATTATTCCCGACAAATCCATTCCATCAACCAAAATACACTGACAGTCACTTGAAACTGATGTATTTGTAGTCGGCTTACATAGTTTACAAGCACTAGAACAATCAGCATTCAAATTAAAATAATTAAATAAAATTCACTGGTGAGATGTTAATTTTGACATGAGTTATGTGTTAATTTTTTTTACTGACAGTATTCAAATTACGCCTGACATAAATTTACGAAACATTCTATCAATTAATAAGATTTTTTAAACTTACTAATGATTAAAATTATTATGGTAATTTTGTTGCGCAACAATAAACAAGTATTTTTTACCCGCCAAAAGTATGATAATATTCTACAGTCCACTGAAAGTGGCAGGTCTTTGGTTTTTTCCCTGGTTTGCAAGGCCGCGCACATTCCTCTGGAGTCGATAATTTTTTCGCTTCTTCGACGCTCAATTCATCGTAATAAATAGTATGATTTTCCCATGAAGATGATGCTTTTGAATACGTTTTCCACTTCTCCATATATTCTGTTGGATTAAATTTTAAAAATTCAAAGTATACCAATACTATACACTTATTTCCAAAATTTCTAAAAAAAGAAGGTCAGCGTGTTTTGAAATAAACTCAAATTTATTCGCTAAGAAAAATGGTTTTGAATGAAGTCTTCAAATTTATCACCAAAATATATATCAGATTAAAATTTTACAATGACGGAAGAAAATACAATATTTCTAAGTCATTTTTTTTTTAAGTGTAGTGTTGATCGCTAATTTGTTAAAATAAATATATAAATTAAATACATACTTTCAATTTTATTGAAATCAGTTTTATAAAATTTAGTTTTATTGAATTCAGTTTTACGATCACTTGCCACAACGATAATTGAAAAATTTATAATCAAAACAAACAAACTAAGGAAAAAAAATTTGGTATTCATATTTGAATGTAACTGAGGATTTAATCGCTACCGAAAAAAATTTATTCAAAAGACACCGATTAAATATTCATCATAATCCTTTTATATATATATTGCCTTGATCATCAAACAAGATAAATATAATATATGTCATGTCTACAGCTTACGCTCACTATAAACAATAAAAATATATTTGTTTGTATTAAAAACAATAAATCTATACATCAAAGCTAAATTTAAAAAATTAACGTCGACTAAAATTTTAAACACATAATTTAAGTAATAAAAATATTTTACAAATATATCATCAAGTAAAAAAATAGCAAAGTCTTGACGATAAATTTTTGGATTTAATAACGTGATTTATTGTACAGGAAAAATAATAAATATTATTAATTTTAAATATAAATACAAAATAAATAAACTCTAATTGTAACCGCACTCAGTGAATGTTGAAAACTTATTTGATTTATTGAATTAATTAAACGATCTTCAATAAATTATTTAAAGTTCAAAACACCGAATCGATAACAATCAAAATTATCTTATCGATAAATTTTTAATTAATCATATAGATTATTTTTAATTAATCATATAATAAATAATTCATGATCCTGAAGTTAGCAGACAACAATTTTCGGATTTCTTTTCCAACAACTCAATTGCAAAAAAAAACTAAAAATACGCGGATGTAGAAAATTAAAAAAGTTGTAGCTGAAATTTTAAATTTTATAATTTATCATTTTTAAAAAAATCCAAAAATTAATAGACCTTGGCTAACTTCAGTATCATAATTATTCATTATATTATTGGTGATGAGATTTGAACCAATACATTCTCGTACATAAAATAACGTCATGCACATGCAATTTAAGTTCCAGTGGCCGGATTTCTGGAGAGGTGAGCGCATTCCCCCAGGTGGTATCTCATCAGCGTTCACTCATCGTGTGGCTAGAATTCTATCCAGAAACAAGCGGATAATAACATAAGTAAGTAACTTCAAATAAAAAAGTCCTTTCAGTATCTTGTATTATATTATACTCACAACTTATATATACTCAGTCGTTTCTGACCAGTCACTCAGACTCCAGCAACCTCAACATTCATCATCTACATCCATCTTATCAAAGGTACTAGCAAATCTAATAAAATAGTTACATAATTCTATTAGTATTGTTAATATATTCATAATAATTATCAATTAACAATTAATCTTCAATTGTAAAGATTATCTATCTCATACATTATTCATAAATTACTTATTTCCTCGCAATTTGTGTTGATGATTTTTTTATAGCTGCGTATAAATTCATTAATGTCACAGCAAAAACAACAAATTATTCATTTTTTTTTAATTTGAGATTTTTCTATTTTTTTTCCAAGTAGATGTGGAACGTCGATTATTCATTAATATTAAAACTATAAAATCTGTGATTAGATATTTTTTGTCCTATAGTTCAAGATCAATTTTTTTTGCTTATGAATAATAACTAAAATTCCAAGAATATTATATATAGTTTAAGGATAAGTTTTTTTTTTGCAAATGGACATGACGAATGAATCGCAAATTAATGGTCTAACCATCTCATTAGAATACTTAAAACTTTCACTGTAACGTTGCGTTGTATGTTACAACAAGTAGAAAAGATAAGCGCGTGCATTGTCACTAAACACTTTTTTTTGTTTCTTTATGACTCTCTCGCATAATAATATCTATAAATATATACTAAATATTCATATTTATAAATAAAATTAACTACGGAATTTAAAAGTTACTTTACTCGTTTATAAAATTGTAACGTAGAAACAACACCAAACAATTCGTGACCTTAGCATATAAATAAATTTTTTATTTTCATTTCGCAACAGCGATTTATTGCAGAGAATCGCAATAAATTTTTTATTAATCGATAAAAATATTTTCGCTGGTATCAGTGCGATAATTTTTATTTTTTGGCATTGAAATCTGGTGTAATTGAGTGTTTTTGATTTACTCATTAATCAAAAAGAGTGAAATGAGTCAGTTTTTCAAATTAGTCTTTTCGCGGGTTAATTTAAAATGTATTTGAATTTTTTTTTAATTTCAAGTTTCTTAAAATAACATATTTATCATTATTTATACACGGTTGAGTGGTTTTCAGTTTTTTTTTCATCTTCGAATGCAAATACTTGATTTTAATATTCTATACTGTATATATTATTATTTTAATTATTATGGTCCACATGTGCATTATGGGAGAATATATTTAAGTAAAAGAGGACAGTTATAATTCAAGATTTTTTTTGCTAAAAAAAATGAAAGTACTCAAGGTACTCAAGATTTGGCGATAGATTATTAGAAAGTAAGTTGCAGAAAATATGTGACATTGCAATGCGAACAAGTGTATTAATATTATCAGGGTAAAGGTAAACAGGATAAATGGTTTTAAGAAAATGTTCTTATATTACGTGACCGTGACACAAAATTTAAATATCTGACACACTTAAAGTACATTTTATTTTTCAACAATCGAATTATTGATGATAATCTTGGGTGGAAATTTTCTCTCTTCGATCGAGCATAATTAGAGCACAAATAATAGAAAAAAATGAATAGTAAAAATAAAAATAATTTCAATTCGCTTGATTTCTCTTTACTCTTCACTTTGATTGCATATCCGGCGATCTCGCGGGCTGTGAGCACGGCAAAAGAGAACGGACTGAAAAATTTTTGTGGCCTTGGCTGTCTCGGAATTACGTTTAAGAGCAAGATATACTGGAGTTTTCATATCATAATCATTTTATTTATTTTTTTATCTCTAGTATCTCTAGTATAATCACATCATTATTGTTTTTTTTTTTTTTTTATTTACTTTAAATTATAATAATAAAACTCCAAATTGAAATTGACGGACTATTATTTTATATTTTAGCCGTCTGAAATTATTTTTTGATTAATGTGCCCAACTTGCCCTTGAAAAAATATAAAATTTGTATAAATTAAAAATATCAAAAGTCAGTAATTTTTTTTTACTAAAAAACTGAACTATTAGTTTCCTCTTAACTTTTTTGCTAAAACTTTTTCATTGCAGTGTAAGTCAAAATTTTTTTGTAGGCATTACATAAATTATAGATCATTATAAAAATGAATATCAGACTTTGAAAACATGTATATAAATTACTAAAAATGTCATGTTTATGACATTAATTACATATACTTATTATTTTTTTTTTTTTTTGTAAATAAAAACTTTTTTGTCCTAGAGAACTGGTACACTTATACAAGCGAGGTTAGATGAACATGGATCAGCAGTGTCTTAGTGAGCGTCCTGTCCGGTTTTGTTATAAATTATGATTACGATATGTAGTGCGAGTACTTGTGCTAAGTGACCGGGAAAATAAATAAAAAAATAATAGAGGTATAGAGAGTAAAGTAGTAAGCACGTGGCGGTACACCAACAGAACCGAGAGCGTTCGAGTTCGCCCGATCACTCGCCACCAGGCTGCCACTACTTCCATCTGGTACCACCTCTTATTGGATAACAACTGCCAGACCCCAAGTCTTTTCTGCTACCACCGTTGATCCAACGTCGTTCAGTAGATACTTTTTTACCCTATTCCAATCGGCCAGCAACTCTCCCAGTATCAGGTTCTTAACTTACGTTACTCGTGGATGGACCAAATAATCGTGATGATTACTTCCTTACTAGAAATTTAATTACAATATTTTAATATTTACTCTAGTGATTTTTAATTTAACTTTTAGTATTCGTATAATTGTTTTTAAAAATGTCGTTCATACGTTCGGCTGGTGATATTATTGGATTTCTTCTGTTATCGTTGATCACAATCATTGAGTCAATGATAAAATCATTGATTCCGAAGAAATATAAAATGAAAAGTGTCGCGGGTGAAATCGCCCTCGTTACCGGGGGTGGCGGAGGACTTGGAAGGCTTCTTTCATTACGGCTCGCTAATTTGGGTGCTACCGTTGTCGTCTGGGACATCAACGAAAACGGTAAATTATTTTAATACTTATTTATAGAAAAACACACATATCATTTCTTATTTAAATTTATATTCAAATAATCAAACTACAGAAATTCGTCCACACTCATGATAATTTTTCTACCTTTATCTATTTTTGGATACATGTATACGCATATTTTTTTTTTAACATTTATTTTTTCACAGTAAAATTTCAAATATTCTGTAACAACCCAAAATAAAATTACAACTTTCCTGTTGTTCTTAAGAATCGTTAAAAAAAAAAAGTAAATAATAATATTTTGTTTCAGTAATTTTTATTATTACAAATAACTAAGACAAGAAATTTAAGTAAACAATTAATTGAATGTCATTACAATGAAAAATATAAATAATCATTTAATTATAACTTTAAAATGAAGATAAAAAATTTTTTTACGTATCAACTAAAAAAATTTCCATACACAATAAAAATGACTTGAAGACAATCTCGATAAAATTATAGCACAAGTACAAAGTACACGATAACCCGTAATTTAAGTATAATCTAGAGTATACACTTGACAATTTATTTATACTTTTTCGCAACAATAACAAATAACTCCATGTGTAGTTGCACTCTCTTTTAAAACTCGGCCTTACAAGCTAATTGTATTTAAACCAATACCTACTTCTAGTATTTTCTGTATTTAACATTTTGTCTCGCGATTGCGAGAGTAAAGTAGCATTTATGGTACACACGAGTGTGTACTCTTGCATTGCTTGCGAGTATAAATTGTGCAAGAAAATTAACTCTCTGTATATCTACATCATTTGACATATACACTTATGATAATTATAAACAATGTGTACAATTAAAATATTTTTAAAAATAAAAATCTGCAGCTATGATGAAAGAAAAAATCACCGACTCATAAATAAATAAAACAAACCAATGAATAATATTTATAAATTTTATATAGTTTATGGTGAGAAGCGCACTTTATTTCATTCAATAAAACACTATAATATTATTGACATAGTTAATGGTATTATAGAGGTAATTTCGATAAAAATATTCAATTCACGTTAAATGTTCAAATAAAAAAATAACGTCATTGACCCACTCAAGAGTCGTTAACATCAATTGACATGACCTTTTCCAGATAAAATTATGGTTTTTTTTTGTATCATTCAAATTTAGTTTATCGCCATATATATAATTCTGTACATATTCTTTATTTATTTTTTTTTTTTACATAAAAAATCATGCTCTATGTTTTAAAACATCGAGTAGGTTTCCAAAATACTTTTTATTCAAAAATTTGTGTTTGAGTATATATACATATAAGGTATACAGAGCTTTATTATCACGAGCGCCGATAATGTTTATCAGACCTCAATTATGTCAAGTTTTGTTTTTGAATGATTTTCTTGATCAAGTTCAAAGATATAATGAGCAGAGTCGGTTGATTACTTTACAAATTATGGCCATTTAAAATTTTTGAACGAGAAATTTGACGTCTTCATTTTGTAGAAAGTAAACTGAACCTCGTAAACAAAACATTAATTTCATTTTTATTTTATAAGAGAGGGTCGTACTTTTCTCTCTATCGCACTCAAGTCGATGAACGGGTTTATCTTTGTTGCTCTTGTGCAGTAAATGGAAACTTTGGCCGAGTTTTTCGAATATTATCAAACAATTAAAGCACACTTGGCTGGATGAGACAATAATCTATCAATGTTCGGTCTGTACTTTGTATTTAAAGATTTTATTTTTGAAAAAAACTCATACGAAATTATCTGATAACCCCTAATAATTTAATGGGATTTTATGGGTGTTCAAAGTTGCCAAAATAAAAAATAACTTCCATAACATTGTTCTTTTACAGCTTTTTAATGAAGTGACTCAACTTGATTCTATAAAAATCACACTAAAATAATTTTAAGTTTCGTTTGTTCAAATTCTTTCATTTTTCCCGATTTTATGTAAAAAAAAATTCAATACTCGATATAAATTTCAATTATTTAATTTTTTTGTTTTTTTAAAAAAATATTAATACATTCACATCTTCATCTTTATTTATATGAGATCAGTAAAAAAATATCGCTAATTTATGGATAAAAAAAAAGTAATTTAAATATTCCGTAATTTTTAAAAAATTACATAAATATACATAACGTTTTGATTAAAAAACAATTATTACGTATTAACCAAAAAAATTATTTTCAATTACAAAGGTTATGCTAAATTTTTTCTTCAATTGTTATAAAAGGTAATTTATTACCCATTAAAAAAAAGATTACAGCTCATTGTATTTTTTTTATATAATAAAAAAAAAAATACTGTTTCAAAATAAATATAATAGCAGTAATGGAGAAAAAAATTTTTCGTACGCATGTAGGTGGCAATAATTGATCACGCGTCACTGGGTGATGGCCCGAGGACGTAACAGTTTACGTTATGTTGTAAAGATTGCAGGCAGTTGCGATCCTGCATAACGAGTTTCCTGTAAAACATCTCGATTACGATGTTCGATGACATTCGCACTCTTCAGTACGAAGGCTCACCCAATTTTCACAACAACACTACACTCGTTCGTCATTTAACTTTTAAATTCGAGTATTATATAATATTATTATGAATTGTATATTTGTATAACCGTGGCGATGTAAATATTTAAGTTAAACTAGAAAATTAATTATTTTAGCATTCGCAATTTGTCCATTCTCACTTTATACTCTTAAAAGAACTTATATATATATACGCGAGTAGAGAAGTAGCACGACGAGAAGTCAAGGCCCTGGTGTGAATACCTGCCTACGTAAGTCTACGCGGTCAACGGTGAAAACTGGTTAATAGTTACTTAAAAAAAAAATTATTTATAAAAAAATAACAACTATTATTAAATTTACTAAATACTTCATAAATAAGTTGCCCGGTTTTTGTGAATAACTCGCTTACAAAATCAAAAGTACAAAAACTTTGAACTTTGTTCTGCAACTTGAATTTTTTACCCTTCGCTCAGTGAACTGAAAGAATTTATTTAAATAATTCCCGCAATTTTTAATTTTATCATTTACCGACAGTAAATTTTATTTATTTTTGTGTAATCGAAAAAATTCGAGCAAGGATAAAACTTTCTAGTAACTACACACACAAACTTCTTATATACTAGCAATGAATTGCTATAAATTATTTATTTACTAAATATTACATTGACAATTAAAATTAATTTATTTGAGATTAAAGTCCACTGAGATTCAAATTATTCATTCAAAATCGGGAAAAAAGCTTAATCACAAAATCAATTAAAAATAATTTTATTGTGATCTTTTGATGAATCGATATATAATTTAAATTTATGGTAATTTATCTATCGACACTTTTCAATAGAGTATAAATTTATTTTTATTGAGTTATTTTGTCACAATGAATAGTAAAGTAAATAAATATTATGAAAGTGGCATTTAATGTTTTTATAATATTTAAATAACTGTTTATCTTCAGTTACCGAAAATGAAAATAAATAAATAAAATTTATTTGCAAATTTAAAAAACATGTACCCAGTATTTTATAATATTTAATATTACCTCCAGATTCCTATCTATGTCGTAATCCACCTGCTGCTAATTGTTGCATCGTGAAATCCCGTTGCGTACTTGGGATGAATTGTAATTTCCTCATCTCTTGCTAATTTGTCTAGAACACAACTAAGCCCAGCTCTTATGCTAATACACTTAATGTCTTTTTTTTACTTTAACTCATGTTATAATTAAATATTTAAATTACAAATTACTGCTCTAATTAAAGTTAAAAGCAACATAATTAAATATACATTTTTTTTCTTTCAGGAATTGATGAAACAGTTAAATTAGTACGCGCGGCTGGTGGAACATGTTACGGATACGTTTGCAATCTCTGTAGTCGTGAGGATGTGTATAAAAAAGCTGAAATTTTGAAAACCGAAGTCGGCGCGGTAAGAATTATATTTATTTAATAGAATTAGAATTAATAAATCATAAAAAAAGAAGCGAAAAAAGATGACTGACCCCACAAGGTCGGTCAATGGACTCTGATGTTCCTGTAAGTCGTCCGAACACCTCTTCTATTCTAACCATAGGTATATAGATACATACATATTAGTATCTATTTTTTTCTTCACTTCAAACAGACCCAGTAGTAGGCACAGATACTCATTCTCGTGACAATCGAATGGAACAACCGCGGGACGATATTACGAAAGTCCCCACGATACTATACCAATGATGTTACGCCACAAGATTGCAATAAGCAAACTTATACATGAATGATACGAATATAAGTTCTATTACTATCTCTGTCTTTTACTTTGTAATAATACACAATACTGACATTACCTGACGTTTAATAATTTTGAGATTTTTTTTTTTAATATTTCTAAAAATTACACCTATAGTTTTTTTAATTTTCTACATGTGCATATTTTTAGTTTCTTTTTTTTTTAATTAAATTGTTAAAAAAAAAATATTGACGTACAAATCAAGACTGATGAGTGGGGGGTCAGCCTCCATCTATCACTATTGTCATTTATATTTAAATAATAATAATATTTTAAATAAATGGTTGACTATTTTTGTGTTCCAGGTGTCAATATTGATCAACAATGCTGGAATTGTTACGGGAAAAAAATTTATGGAGACAGCTGATGAGCTCATTATCAAAACGATGGAAGTTAATACTATGGCGCATTTTTGGGTCAGTATAAATACAATAATTGAATAGATAAAGTAATGAAATTAAGGTCAGCCTGGGTTATATAAAGTACCGAGTTTTGTTAAAAGTAAAAAATACCTGGGGTTTTATATAAATTAAATTATGAAACTCGATACTTGAGACGGATTCATCTAGTAAAATTTATAAATAACTAGTGTAGTATTAAATAATTACAATATATAAAGTTATCCTCTTTCACTTGATGTAATAATGTGTGTTCTGGAGCCGCGATTAGTTCGCTAAAGAATTCAAGGACCACCAGTTAACTGTCCGACTAGAATTCGCGGTGAGAGGCATTGGTTCGGTTTCTTATATGTAAGTGAGCACGACATCTCTACTCGTTGCTATCAAGAGTTTGCGTTGGTCAGGTGTAGCACATGTATACAAACCGGTCAACCTGTAGGCGAAGTATATATACATACATATATAAAACCATTGCGACTTTATTCGCACGTATTTTAAACCTTACGAAATATCCGACCATCCAAATACAGGCACAGAGTTACAGTATTCAGTAGCGAATTATCTGCAATAAAATTTAACAAATGCTCAACAAAATTATTATTATTTTTATTTATGATTTTAATTTTCAGACTGTAAAGGCTTTTCTACCGACGATGATGGAAAAAAATAGCGGACACATTGTCAGTATCGCTAGTCTTGCTGGTCATGTTGGTGTTCCAAAACTTGTTGACTATTGCGCTTCGAAATTTGCTGCCGTCGG
Source organism: Microplitis demolitor (assembly GCF_026212275.2). Taxonomy (NCBI): domain Eukaryota; kingdom Metazoa; phylum Arthropoda; class Insecta; order Hymenoptera; family Braconidae; genus Microplitis; species Microplitis demolitor. The sequence goes on from NC_068547.1 coordinate 22,992,300, forward strand.
ATTTGATGAAGCTCTGAGAATGGAACTTGAGGTATTTCATATATTTATTATCTATTTATTGACTCTGTTAAATTTTATCAGTTTTCAAAGATAATTGGCATGTAAATTTAATCAAACATGAATATCAATTTGATAACATAAGTAAAAAAGTCGAAGTATAATCTTTAGAGTTTGATTTTAATTAAAAAAATTTTTAAAATACAGTACTTACTTTTTTTTCAAGAAACCTTTAGTAGTTTTTTATAATTGTTCATTAGTCTTGCTATAAAATTTTTAGTAGGGAAGATTGGGGCATAATGGGCATGTTAAAAAAAAGGTTTATATACAGACGAGTCGCGTTATAAGTCCGGTTTGTATCTTTTTCTTTTAACCAGACTCGCGTTAACATGAGAGAGACACTAATAGGACTTATAACGCGACTCGACTGTATTATAAAAATAGAAGCTCATTTTGCCCCTCTCCTTTCTCTATTTATTTAATTTAATTAATTGACTTATGGATAAAAAAAAAATTAAAATACGTTGATTTTAATTTTTGACATTGATGACTTGGAAGTTGAATTTATGTGAAAATAAAGTATGCAACTAAGTTATAAGGTACAACGAAAATTTTCAACAGTGAAATTATCTGAGAAATGACTTTATTTGTTTAGGCTGATGGTTACAACAAAATATATACAACAGTAATATGTCCTTTTTTCATTCGCGCCACTGGTATGTTTGAAGATGTCGAAGCAAGGTATAATAATATTCAAATAAGATATCAATATTAAAATAATATTTCTACATGGGAACTTAATAAAATAATGTTGTTAAAAAACTAATTATTTTTCACGATAACTTTTTAGATTTATTTACTTCCTACATTCAAATGTTCTATAACATAACTAATTAACTAACAAATATATATCATCTCAGTTGATATATCTATTTGATTTAAATAAATCATTTTTACACGTAATTGAATACTACGTTTCCATAGTTATATAAATTATTATGTACAAAATCTTAAATGAATATCTCAGGTTTTAATTGATTTTGTAATTAAAAATTAAATAATAACTCCATATAAATAATTAAAAAAAAAATGCGTAAACTTGACGAAGAATTTTATAATTTTATTACTATAGATTTCTGCCGCCTTTGAGCCCAAATGTCGCTGCCGATCGTATTATAACAGCAATAAGATGTAACGAAAAATTTGCCATTATACCAGGCTACCTTCAAGGTCTTCTTGCAGCTAAATGGTAAGTTCCATATAGGATATAAGACGGTATCTTTGGAAAGAATCGATCGATTGAGACTTAGATTTGATCGAAAAGAAATAAATCGGTCGAGCAATTTACGAGTTATGCAACAAAAACTTTAAGAAAACACGAATGGTCGTCCATCCGGAAATTGTCAGAATAGTTTCATAGTACCTCAAAACGTCAAAATAACCAATAACTTCCCTTTGGTGAAAATTTTAAATTTTCACAGTGAGGAGTTGAAAAATTTTAATTTCAATAATGTGATAAAAGTATTCTTGAACACATTTTAAAAATTATTTCATCGCGTATTTTACAAATTATTGTATTCAAATTTTTCGTGACCAAAAACGGTACCTCTACCCTATTTATATACATATATATATAAATATTAACTAAATTCAAATCACACATCGCAGAAGATTACGTCACTGTGATACGTACGCGGACATGGTGTATTATATTGAAAAGTATATTAAAATATATTAAATAAATTATTTTACCATTACATCTAACAATGTTATAAAACTCGACTCGCGTGAGCAGAAGCCAGAGAGCTATCTAGTCGATACTCCGGCAACTCTGTTATTACACACTCCTTTACGGCAGATAATAACTCCCGGTTGAGGCTTTTCCTCATACAGCTCTACCTGATCGGACGTTAAGTTAAATTTACTTAGAAATAAAAATAGTATAAATAAAATAACCTGTATATCTTTCGTTTCCTGTTCAACCTAACGTAAATAACTTTATTTAGTGTAATTTTTTATATTTTTTTATTTATATTGAAGACTAATATTCTTTTATTGCTCTGTGTCATAGGATATTTCCGTGGAATTGTGTTGCGATGTTCCTTCGCGGGTTAGTAAGAGACGCGTCACCTCAACACGATCAACCAAAGAAAGCCTCAGACAATAATCAACCGGAGTATGAAGCATCTAAAGATCCCAATGGCGCACTTCATCAGCAGCTTACAAGACGTGTATCGAGTTCTGAGAGAAAACCATGAAATTACCTCAACTACTACTTCTACTACTTCTTCTTGTACTTCTTCTTTATATATATTACGGTTAATACGTAGAGTTATTTTTTACAATAATTATACGAGGTCTAAATAACAGACACTCGTGTTTTACTTGTTCACAGCGAAAGTAAAGTGAATAATATGGTTGTGATGTTAATAATGACGGGTCCAATGTGTTTTTAAATATTAAAATTTTTAAAATATATTATTATTATAAATAGTAAATAAAAGTAAGAAAAAGAAAATAAATAGAAACTCAGACCAATTACTTTTCTGATAAATGATATTAAACATATATATAATATATATTTAATTATGTTCTTTTAATTTTTATCAAGTCGTCAGCAATTTCCTCAGGATTTAGATTTGATTTTATTTTTTTTTGTATGTAATCAATGTAAATTTTTTAATGATTAATTGAAAAAATATTTGATTGCCTTTGAAATTAGTTATGAATAATTAATGTACATATTTAATATAATTAATATGTGGGATAAATATTAAAAATAATAAACAGTGCCGCCACTTGCCTCGGTGTTAATTGATACCGAACTGGTGATAATTATAACTTATAAAATTTTAAATCAATTATTTATTTCATAAACTATTTTTTAAACTAATGTACTTTCAAACCTATTATTATTTAAATGAGAAAACAACTATCTGGAAAATATTATTTAACGTCGCTAATTAGCGGTGACGATATAAAAATAAATAATTATCATCGGCCTTTGAATTATTATTTCTCGTTTAGCTGGAAGCGTTTAGAAATACTATAAAAATAATAAATTTTAATTAAATTATAATTATAAGAAATACTGAAAAGTGATAACTAATAAAAATAACCAATTACGTGTCTTAAAAATAATAATTTAAATAAAATATTTTTTACATCCACTTGAAAATTATTTACTGTAATTAAGTGCTGCAGGTGAAAGCATGACATGTACAAAATATATATATAGACCAATGTTTTTTTTAAATTACAAAAAATTGTTTCATTCATCAGTCGATCTACTAATTAGTTATTGTTCTTATGATTTATTACACATAATAATTATTGATGTACAAAAAATAAAAAAAAGCAATTGTGAAATTCTAAAAAAAATTACAATTGTAAAAAAAAGTTTATAAATGACTATTAAATTGCATCATATCATGAATTGTCATATAATGTTTTAGCCATTAAATATTTATATGATTTTATATTGTACTATTATATACGCGAAGCAGATGTTCTAATGCGTATTGTGTTGTATATATATATGGATCTATACATCGACATAAATATAAATGTATGTACAAATACATGACAAATAGGCCAAGTGCCGCGAGATTACGTGTTGGCGTTAACGGCAATACCGATAGCGGCATCGTCAACGCAAATACGTGTTGTGTATCAACCCACTCGGTATCAGAGAATATCTGAGACTACACAGAATAGTGTGTAGGCAAGTGGTTTTTGTTTTACATTTAACAATACTTGATATACATTTTTATATTACAATACGTTTATTACAACTGTGCAAAGTACATCCTTGCGTACATACATTCATATATTTTTTTATATATATATTATTACACTAACTGTAATACACCGTCAGTAATTTAATGCTCATCAAGGTGTGTAGGAGCGTGACGTTTCAAAAAGGATACAGAGTAAGAGAGTGACTGCCGCTTTTGTTGGGAAAAACTACCAGACGATAGTTCTCTCGCGATCTATCATACCGCGCATTGCTTTCATTACAGAATCTCATATTATGTATGTCAGCATTACAATTAAACTTTAAATTCGTTTATTAATTAATTACTTACTAAGTAAACAGTGAATTGTTTTATCGTTATCAGTGGCATTAATCCTCCCGCTATTTGAAAAGTTTCAAACTTATCTAGTTTGGCAAAAAAAACGTGAGTGACGTCTGCAAGAAGATGATATTTTATTTTCTAAAATTGTAATTTAAATATTTAAATGAAGAAAAGTTGTGTAATTAGCGCGTTATATTTATTTATCTATTTAATTCTTTCCTCTGTCTATTAGTTCATCATCGAAGAAGAAAAGTGTGTCGTAATATTACGATTACCATTGATAAATAAGTTATTTAGTTAGCGGTTTACTATTTATTGGATGTTGGTTCTATTACTAATTATAAAGGATTCAAAAGATAGTAAGACTTGTGATATTAAACGTGATAAGTGATAATTTATAATGTTTGGTCTATTACATCACCGTGATTGCTATCAGTCTAGATAAACATGAGATTGTTATGATGATCCACCTGTTACATTTAAACGGTTTATGATAACAATAATAATACTAATATTACTATTAACTTGTGAGCTTAAAAAAGAGAAAATTTATCTTAAATGATGGTAATAAAAAATAATAATGGTAATTATAAATAAATTGAATTGCGTTTTAATGATAAAGTGAGACGGACGCGTGTCATGGAGATTAAAAGTCAAATAGTATCGTTATTATTGATACTCATGGACAATTATTGTGCGATAAATGCTGGAGGTTTTCCTGAAGAATCGTTGCTGTATCGTTGCGCGATACAAACATCCTGCAAGACCTGCCTTGAAAGCAGTTCTTCCTGTGCGTGGTGTAGCGAATGGGTAAATAGTAATTATAATTGTATTATAGTTTATCACAAATACTTTAATTATTTTATTATTTAAATAAATTATTTAGTCATATTCGAATTCAACTGTCGGCAAGTTGAGGTGCAGTAGCGCGGAACGTTTGGAAGCATTCGGGTGTCCGAAAAACGCAATTCATCATGCGTCGATGGGCTCCGTAAATTCAATAAGAGACGATGATTTCCAAGATGTTGTTGTACCTGGCCAAGTGCCTATTCAATTGAAACCACAAAAAATCCACGTTAAATTACGGCCACATACCACGGAAACTGTTTATCTGAAATACCGGCCTGCTAAGTATGTGCGCGTTGTATATATATATATATATATATATATATATATATATATATATATATATATATATATATATATATATATATATATATATATATATATATATAATTTTGTTTGAGTATTTATTTATTTATTTATTTATTTATTCAGGAACTATCCATTGGACTTGTACTATTTGATGGACTTGACATGGTCGATGAACGACGACAAAGACACACTAGTAAGTCTCGGTTGGAAAATGGCTCACACATTGGGCACATATACGAGTAATTTCCGTTTAGGTTTCGGAAGTTACGCTGACAAACCATTAATGCCATATGTGTTTCCTGGTCATGAGGATAATCCGTGCAAAAGTGAGCACAGCGTTTGCGCTCCCGTATATTCATTTAAGCATCACATGCAACTGAGCGAAGATGTGCCGCGTTTTATTCAACAGGTTCATTATTAATTATTAATAAAATTAATAGAAAATTTTTAGACGTTATCGCTGTAAATAAATTAATAGGCAACGTAAATTAGGTGAATTCTAGTCATGTAACGGGAAATGTAGACAATCTGGAAGGTGGTCTGGATGGTGTTGTACAAGCAATAGTGTGCAATGAACAGGTGGGATGGGCGCGACAGGCGCGAAAATTAATGCTAATTGCAACTGATGGATTGATGCACTTTGCTGGCGAGGGTAAACTTGGCGGAGTCGTTAATCGTCACGATTTCTCATGTCATCTTGGTAGTAACGGTGAATATACGATGTCTAAAGTGTTTGATTATCCATCACTGGCAGAAGTATCACGTCTGCTGAAACAGCGTAAAGTTAATTTAATTTTCGCCGTTACTGAGGAACGGAGATTTGAGTACGAACAAATTGCTAATTTATTGGAAGAAAAAGCCCGCGTTGCTACTCTCGCGGCCAACAGTTCAAATATACTAGAAATAATAAAACAATCTTATCGAGATATTGTTACGAAAGTTGTTTTACGTGATAATTCAACAGACTTAATAGACATTAAGTACTACTCGAAATGCGGGAGCAGCGATGATAGACCGGAAGTTATGACATCTGAGTGTAGTGGGATACAAGAAGGTCAAGTTTATGATTTTAAAATCGAGTTATCTCTCGCTGATTGCCCGAGCAATGAAAGTCTTTGGGTAATCAAAGTTTTTTAATTACTAAATATTTGTGTGTTTATTCATATATTTATCAGTTGATTTATTTCAGAAACAAAAAATAATAATTGATGACGCATTAGCCTCAGAAGCTTCCGAGTCATTGATAGAAATAGAGTTGCAGTGCGGATGTGATTGTGAAAAAACGAGCCCTCATTGTAGCAATGGTATAGATGAGTGTGGAATATGTAAATGTTATTACGGATGGTCTGGTTAGTTTTAAATATTATTCATAATTATAATTGCTGATAATTAATTACAAGAGTGAACTTTGATTGAAATAAAATCCGAAAGTACTCCGAATTTTTCACATCGTATCTATAAAATAATAAAATTTGCATATTTAACTGTGAAAAATTTTATGCAATTCTTAGTACTATTTTCCAGCAAAATGTAAATTTATCAATAAAAATAAACATTTACATAAATTTTATAAAATTTATTTATGTATTAGGAGAAACTTGCGATTGCGATGAGAGTAGATGGACATTAAATCGTTTACAATGTATAAAACCTGGAGATTCAAATGAATTTTGCTCAAATCGCGGTGAATGTACTTGCGGTTCATGTAACTGTGATCCTGGATATAATGGGAAGTACTGCGAATGTTCACCTTGCGATAAGGTAATTTTATTTAAATAATTAACAAGACTGACGACTTATGATATAATTATCAGCTTGGATCTTGAGTAAATATGGATTTTTATTTGCCAAGTAACGGAGTATATTTATAATTTAACTGCGGTATTACTTTTGATTTCACAAGTTGGTTTTATTTTCAGACCAACGGAATTGAATGTGGTGGAAGAGGTAGGTGTGACTGCGGTGTTTGCACTTGTTTAGATGGATGGCAAGGAGATGTATGTGAATGTCCGACAGGCAATGAACTTTGTATAGCACCTGGGAGCAATGATGTCTGTGCTAATCATGGATTTTGTGATTGTGGACAATGTCGGTTAGTTTTATATATCTATTCACAAAATTTTTTACATACATTTATAAACAATTAATCATTTTATTCAGATGTAATGTAACTGCGCCAGGAGATGGTTTATTGTATCGCGGAACTTATTGCGAATCATCGGCAAGTGCTGGCGGACGTGGTCTCTGTATTTTATATGAATCCTGCGTTAATGTGACGGTTGAAACACCTGAAAAAACTGACGAGTATTGTCATCGGAATGGTACTTTTAAATATGAAATAGAAAAAGTCGACGCTGTTGATACCAGCAGCGATCATTATTGTATTGTTAGGACTGTTGATGGTTCTACTGTCTGTACTATCCCGTATGTTTATCAGTTTACTGAAGACAACAGAGTCCTACTTATTATTGGTGACAAGGTAATAAACACAATGTAGTAAAATGTATTTTTGTAAATTTATAACTCGAAATATTTTTATTTTAGTTCTGTCAAACTCCATTACCAGCAGCCGTATTTCCGGGAGTAGTATTTTTAGCAGTTGTTGTCCTTGGAATAATTGGTTTAATAATATGGAAGTAAGAATTGCTGATGTATACTAAAGTTATTTGAGAATTTTGTTGAATTCAGTCTAATTATTGTTTTCATTGCAGATGTTGGACTGCAATAAAAGATCAAAGGGAATATGCTAAATTTGAACTAGAACGTAAAAAAACAGTTTACGCATTAACACAAAATCCGATATACAGGCCAGCGACTACTGAATTCAGAGTTCCTGATTCTTATAAAGAAGATTGAAAATTATTGGTCGAAATATTTAAAACCCAAAGCATTTATTTTTTTAATTCATCAGTTGACAAATTGTATATTAATTAAATTTTAATAAATGTTGAATGAATCATAACGATAATGGTATAAATCAGTTCTTTTATTTTGAATTAAATTTCCTTAAAAAAAAAAATGTTTTTATCGGGTTAATCAGAGATTAGAATTTTTGAAAATACAAAATTTTTAGCCCTTTGTCAAGGTTTTAAAAAACGCTAAAGACTATTTTATGCTTCCAGTTTATCTTTAAACCCTGGTAAAAATAATCCCGGTTTTAAAAACTGACCTTTAGTGTCAATAATTTGAACTTTGCCTTATTTTTAAAAATAAAAACTAAAAAATCCCAATTATTATGTCACATGTTACGTCACAAAATCCATAAAGAATCACAAGACACCACCATCTGCTGAGGAAAAACAGAACCCAGATGTCAAAACTAATGAAGTAAAGAATCCTTCGTAACCTTAGCACACCAAACACAAGTGTCTTGGGTTCGTTTAGATTTTTTGTTCACCAGTAAAAAAAAATCAAAAGGATTGTAAATATTGTATAAGACATTACACCTATCGAGCATATAAATATTTTCATTGATAAATAGTGATAATCATCCGATTATCACGTGACCTTGTGGACGACCTCTGACTTGAAACCGTCCCAACGTGTTGGTTGTGTTGCAAATTGTTAATCACAATCATCACCAAGTAATTGTCTTATTCAAATTTAACCAACTCTAAAAAGTTTGTAATCAACAACAGGACCTCGGTGACAATTTGTAATTAATAGTAATTAATTAAACATATCGATAACTTATTAGATTAAACGAAAAAATAAAGAAATTGGAAATGTTGCTGCGAACGACTGCTCAACTTCGTAATGATCTGGCTCGTGTCACACTACGTAATTCTATTCGTACAAATGTCGTCAGATGTTTAACCACACGATGTCTTCACAGAAAATCACTCCAAAGGTATTATTATTTTGGAGAATAAATATTATTAATTAAATGTCAGTCAATTATTTATGTCAATCAATAATAGACTTGTAGTTGTAGTTATCAAATACAAGTCTTAGGTTAACTTTAAATAGATTATCAATCAATTGATTGATTAATTAATTGAATGAATTATTGTAGGTATCAAGGATCCAGTGGAAAATTCATAGCTGAGCCATGGAAACAACAATTTAGATATTATGCTGATTATCCAGATCATATTAAAGTAACACTTCCTGCTTTATCACCAACTATGGAAACGGGAACTATTATTAGTTGGCAAAAAAAAGAAGGTTATTATTTATTTATATGAAGCGTAGTTTCAAACTCGGGGATCCCCAAAAAATTAAAGTTTAAGATTTTACATTAAATTCACTTATTTCAAAATTTTTTAAACTGAAAATTGTCAGCTACATTCAGACTCACATTTAATTTGTCTAAATTCATTTTAAAATCCAGGATTTTGTCACCAGATCACTGATTATTAATTTTTTTCACTAAATATCTACACTTGCAATTTATCAAAAGTAGATATTCAGTTTCTGACGGCAATAATTATTTATTTCAGGTGACAAATTAAATGAAGGTGATCTGCTAGCGGAAATAGAAACAGACAAAGCGACGATGGGTTTTGAAACACCAGAGGAAGGATATTTAGCGAAAATAATAGTACCTGCGGGTACTAAAAACATCGGAATAGGTTCACTGGTGTGTATAATCGTACCCGATGCCTCAAGTGTGACAGCATTTAAAGATTTCAAAGATGACGGGTCAGCAGCACCAGCTCCCAAAGCTGCTGCTGCAGCTGCTGCGCCTCCTCCACCTCCAGCACCAAAGGCTGCTCCACAAGCAGCTCCGAAAGCAGCAGCACCGCCTCCATCAATCCCCACTGCTGCCGGAGACAGAGTCTATGCAAGTCCTATGGCCAAAAGATTGGCCGCCGAACGGGGAATAAGCTTACAAGTATTTATTTTTACCTTAAAACTCTTTGACACTTTAATTCATTTACAATTGAATCAATTTTATCCAGGGCTTAAAAGGTTCGGGCTTATTTGGATCGATAACGTCAAAAGATTTAGAAGGCGCAGCTTCAATGGTTGGCACTGCTTCCGCCGGTGGTGTTGATATTCCAGTTTCAAATGTCCGCGGCGTGATTGCGAAACGTTTGCTCGAGAGTAAGCAAACAATTCCTCATTATTATTTAACAATCGATGTTAAAATGGATGCTGCATTGAAAATGCGCGAACAATTTAATCGTCTTATGGAAAAAGAAAATGTTAGAATTAGTGTTAACGACATTATTATAAAAGCCATGGCCATGGCATGTAAAAAAGTACCAGAAGGTAATACTGCTTGGCTTGGAAATGTTATCCGACAGTAAGTCAATTGTCATTCATTATTTTTAGACACTTGATTGGTTCATTTAATTAATTGATTAATTTATTTATTTATTAGATACGATAACGTTGATGTGAGTGTAGCAGTAAGTACTGAATCAGGATTGATAACTCCCATAGTATTTGGCGCTGACTGGAAAGGTATAGCCCAAATAAGTAAAGACGTCAAAGCACTTGCTGCTAAAGCAAGAGAAGGAAAACTTCAGCCACAAGAATTCCAAGGTGGCACGATAACAGTTTCCAATTTGGGCATGTTTGGTATTAAACAATTTTCAGCGATTGTTAATCCGCCGCAGTCGATAATTCTCGCGATAGGTACAACTGAAAGTCGACTTATTCCTGCTGATAATGAAAGAGGGTAACTTTATATTTATTTATGTATTTAATTAATTAAGTAATTAACTATTCATTGATATTTTATTTTATTATTTTGTTTATTAGTTACAATTCTGCCCAATTCATGTCAGTGACGGCAAGTTGTGATCATAGAACAGTTGATGGTGCTGTTGGTGCCCAATGGCTCTCAGCATTCAGAAGTCTCATGGAAAATCCCATGACTATGTTACTTTAATTATCATAAAACTATTGATAAATAATTGATTAAAAAAAAAAAAAAATAGTTAATGCACATACGAGAATAAACGAAAACGATAAATTATTCTCAGGTACAAGATGATACTTATTCTGGTAACAATTTTATTTTGAACAAAACATATTAATTATATGTCATTTTTAATTTATTCTCAGTTTCATACTGACGTAATTACGAAAATAAATCAAAGATGTATCATCCGAAGTACTAATTAGTTAAAAATTTTAGGAACGGAGAAAATTTTCGTGCGAGTGAAAATTGAAAGTTATTTTTTTTTCCTTTTTTAGAGTTTGTAAAATAATAAAATGACTTTATTGTAAAGTCTGTTATGAGTCTGTTGACATAAATAATTTATAAATAGATCGTTATTGCTACTGTCATTTAATTAAAGGTCTGCGAGCAACATATTTGTTGGCCTGTTTGTGTACATAAAATTTCACTGGAATATGAATCATAAATTATTTAAATAAAAACAGTAACAAAATATTATTATGCGACATGTGACTAAGGCCAGGTGTATCTGATAATGTAAAAAAAAATAAAAAATAATAAATTATAAACGAAATTAATATAAATTCTCAGTAAAACTCCCAGTTGCATGCAATTATAAATATCTTCTTATTCAAACTTCATTTATATTTTTTTTTATTTAGTAAATTATTTAAATTAAAATAATCAATACAAAGTTGTCTCAGTGCTTCTCAAATATATACCCAATTTTTTGAAAATTTTTGATTTAGAAAAGACTCATTATGAATGTAGCGAACGTGAGACAATTTATAAATTTGAATTAAATAAATGAATTTTTAAATAACGCGCGTACGGATTTTGAATTTGTCTTTATGCATTTTTTAATATCTACTCTTCTTACATTTTATGCAGTTATTTTAAAATTTTAAAAATGGTCTGCTACATTTACTCATAAGACACTCAAATATTTAAAAATAATTTAAATTTACGCGGTCAATTTAACTTTGCGCGCCACCTGCCGTAGTAATGAAAAAACATTTATAAAAATAATCACTGTGCCATCGGAGTGCACAGAATACCTAATTTGTTAAATAATAAATTAAAAATTTACCAAAAATGATTCTTTCACGAGGTGTCAGATTATTAAAAAACTTGTCGACTGTTTCCAGACAACGTGTCGCAGCAAATAAAATCCAAGTTCGCAACTCGGGTCATGGGTAAGATATTAATTATATAATTTATTTACATATGACAGGTTAAGATCACTTGTAATTTTATTTTTCTTCTATTTATTTATTTATTTATTTATTAAATAAATAATTAAATTGCACAGAGTGGTGTATCGTTATATACCAGATCCACCAAAGTCCGATATCATATTAGCAGAATTAGTAGGAGGGATAATGTGGTGGTGGATCTTGTGGCACTTGTGGCACGACTGGGGACACATCGTCGTAAGTTTAAATAAAAAATATATTTTTTATATTTTTATTATCATATATTTATGTGGACTTTAATAAAATACTTTGAATCATAAAGATAAATTTGAAAATGTCATTGACAGGGTGAGTTTCCTTATCCAGAGCCATCTAAATGGACTGACCAAGAACTGGGAATTCCACCGGATGATTATGATTAAAAAATAACTGTTTTGTTATTTATAAAAATAATAATTTAATAGATTGGTGTATTTAGAAGATATTAAATATGTACTGTAAGAACAATAACATCAATAATAATAATAATATTTAATAATAATAATGATGAATCACAATGCACATAAAATTTATAGTCTAGAATATAAAATAATAATTTTTATTTTAAATTATCTCTACACTACAATTGTTTATCATTTCATTCAATTGTCGCTTATCAAAAAAATTAAAAAATCCCCGATATTTATTATTGGATATTTTTTCCGCGTTTTAATTAAACAACCGCTAATCATTTATCAACATGACCCATCGCAACGTAATACTTATCACTTCCCAATAATCTCTTATAAATTAATCCTTATCAAAACACGCACACAATTCTTACAATAAATTTATTTAATTTATCTCAATTGAAACTTGCATTCAAATCTCGCGGGCAATAGAAAGTTTTATTTCATTTTTTAAAAATTTATGATTTATTTAAAATTGAAAAAAAAATAATAGTGTGCGTTTATCAAGATAAAGATTATGATTATGATCAATATAAAAATTATTAGCGCAAATTAATCTTCATTTTATTAAAACGTAGTACTCATTAAATTGTGATCCCGATTGAATTGTTATTTTTTAGTGTGTTTTGATAACAGATAACAACAAACTGGCGCCGTACGAGGTCATGTTGGTGGGGGAATTAGTACAGTCTGGTTTAATATCCACATAAATATATATACATCCACATATATGTAGAATGAAATCTCTGTATATCATTTCTCCTTCAAGTCAGAGAGTCAAGTCAAGTAAACTTTTTTTTTACACCACATTACATTAGATCTCTCTTTCATTTCATTCTACTTTATTACGTATTACTCATACATTTACAAACAAGTATAATAGTAATTAAAAAATATAATCGTACTGTTATTAATACGAGAGAGAAACTGATAAGAAAATAATAAAGAGCGAGGAAGAAAAAATAATAAATAAAAATTACTAGAGTAGGAGAATCTTGTCTTATAATCACATATATAAATATATGTGTCATACATGTGTATATGCACATATATGATTAATATATATCTATAGTTATCACACATAGAGACAATACACATAAAAAGTATTATCCGACTTGGTGGTAGAGAGGAAAAGAAAAACGTAAGCAGCGCCGCTTCGCAATTCTCAATTCTGTTCTCTGTTACCGCTTCTGTTTGGGGCAGTACTGCATCTACACGATCGCTGAGAACACTAACAGCAGTAAAAAACCGCGTATCATGATAACTTTCAATATTTATCAACGTAATATACATTTATTACTTTCAAACCCTCGGCAAAATAAAACGTGTGTTCAAAAGACTTTTTAAATTTTAAATAATTATTAATTTATTTAAAATATTTAACTGTGATATAAAAGTTATCAAATGGACCTCAACTGATTAAAAACTAAATTTAAATTTAAAATTTTTTTTTAAATCAAAAAAAGTGAATTTATCATTTTACCGTAAGTAGTCTAGGTATTTAAGTGTACAGACACTAGTACTCATTTAATAATAATATTTCTTTATTTATTTACTATACATTATAATCATAACAAAAGTAAAGAGAGTAAAACATGATAGTAATGTGTACAAGTAGTCAGTAGTAGTGTAGTGTCTGTGTTACCGCGACAGGTGGCTGATGCCGGTAAATTAATTCTCGCATGTGATCCATTGGCATTCATTTAATATATACATATATATATATATAAATATAAATATACCAATGTAATTAAATTCAATTTTCTACAATACAATAAAATATCAACATAGTATTTTGTATGAAATTAAATTAAACAACAAGTACATGGAGCAGCGCATTAAATAGTTATATTGAAAAGTTAAATAATGAGCAATGCATGTAAGTGTTAACGTATTCGCACGCGCGAGGTCATACACGCTCGTGCCATATGAACTTGTTAGTAGTGTCGCGTAGTAGCTTTACTTACTGTACGCACGCACGCACGCATGTATGTACATATGTATGTATGTATGTATGTATTATTTGTTATTACAACAGCCAATAGATGCATTTAATGATATCGCATCGTAATCAGTACATTAATAAATAAAATAAAATTACAGTAAAAATGATAAATATTTTTAAATTTAAAAAATAGATACGCGCCCGTGACATTAGAGCTTTTGTAATTTGAAATACAAATACTAGCAATATAACAGTTGTCAAAATACTAAAAAGTTTGTATTGTGTAAAAAAAAGTACAAGCTATCGTTTGTACTGCCGCTTCTATTCGGCGAACATCCTGAAATAACGTACTTCCGGATCCCTCCCTAATTCATCCTCACTACACGACTACAAAACTACACTCTTATCCTATCCCGCGAGCCGCGGTATCCTCCCTGCCCCTACTCCTATCCCTATGTATGATCCTCTCTTCCCGCAGAGTAGTCTTCTACTCGTTTTCCCGTTACACTCTTCTGTCTTCTCTGTCCTCTCTTTCACTCAACATCAACTCCTCGAGCGTCTCTTCTGCTCTAAACCAACCATTCTGTCACCATTACACTCTTGCAATATACTTTTATATACACTTGGCTATTTATTTGTTTATTGTATTGTATCTTGTCTCTCTCGCTTTAACTTATTATCATTATCATTATTACTAATATATAGATATATAACAATATGACGTACAGTAATGTGTCTTTCATTTAATTCTGGTCTGCTACACAACGATAACTATAACTACGAAAAGCGTCTACATGATACGATAAATCGTTTAATATATGTATATATAAATATATATATGTTATGTGTGTGTCTAGATATATACATATAATAGGCGAGAAACGCGCTTCGCATTCAGTAACAGTCAGTCGACTTTGGATAGTCGATTGTAAGTGTACGTCATTGTCTGATGTGTGTTAATGTGACTATTTATCAACAATATTTATTTATTTATTTATAAAATACAACATTTTAAATAAAATTTATTAATTATTTAAATTAACCAGCTACAAAGTGGACATGTAATAAATCAAGCCGGGCATATGTATGTAAATAATTTAAAACTTAAAATTGGAGCCGATAACTGAAAGGTGATTTTTAAAATAGCGAAGAGTGAATTGAGGACTTGGTAATCGGTAACAAAGATCGATCATCAACACCTGATCAAGGCCATCGGATGCGATCGAAAGCGAGTCGGAATTGTGGGAAGCAGTTGCGGGTGCAGCACCTTAAATTTTTACCAGTAAGTTTTTTTTCAATTCTTTATTATTCATAAGCATAAATTATTTGAATGAAGATAATAAAATAAATTATATTTTATAAGTAAGACAATGATTAATTTAAATTAATAATTATTAACTTTCCATTTTATTATTGCTTATAACTTATAACTATTAATATATTCCTGATACTTTTGAATACAACAATACTGTGTTACGGCAGTAAAATACGCACTTTTATTCCCCTTGATAGCGGACGATTTTGAAAAAATCTAGGAACTCGCCGGCACAAGTCCGTGCATTTGGCCACCCGTTCATGGCGAATATAATGCATGTCCTAGCCATTGGCTCTTAATCGATAGATTTCAAGTAGGTATGCCCAGACCTATTGCAATTTTAATCACAGTCAACAAAGTATACCATGAAACTTTGCGGTTTGTAATAAAATTTGTGCAATTGTTTAGATGACAAAAAAATACTAATACTGTTCATTTGAATGACTGTTAAAAGATTAATGACATGTATCTGAGGAGGAACAGTCTGGGCGCTCATGCGTCGCTTAGCGGTGACTCCTGAAACTACGCTCTTCTAGTCTTGGAAACTTTCAGCAGTTAGATTTTTTAATATTAATGTCTACGCGCTTTGACACGATGTTACCGGCTTCAAGGATTTGATTTCTGGTATATGCAGATTTTCATGATATCTGTAGTGGGCGGACGTATAGAATCGTGCGATTATCAGTGATAATCTAACGAAGGCCAATGGCTAGGAATTATAAACGCCTATATTCTCGAAGAGCGGGTGGTTACTCATCTGAACGACTTCCTAGATTTCTTGTAAATCGTCGGCAACTATGGGGGAGAAAAAGGCATAATTTTTTCCCGTGGTACAGTAATGTCTACTTTTATTATTATTACTATCATTTTATACTGCTAGCATTAGAGAAAATGAGAGAAGAATAGAAAAATATGGTATACCGAGAGGATTATATTAAGTTGGTAAACATTTACCGGTTGACTTAAAGAATGACTAATATAAGTAAAGTGAATAAAGTTTAAGACGGATTTTAGTACTTGAGGCAACAGATTATTTATTAATAATTAAATGCTAGTTGATTGAGCAACTGGAACATTTTATCCTTAATCAGACTTGTCATCTATTTAACTTTCTTGTAATGTTTTATAATTATTCATCTATTTACATGAAGCGTAAAATAAATATAAATATTAATTACCACACACGCGCGCACACTTACACGAGCGCATCATGATAAAATAAAGTAAAATGAAATAAATATGATGAGCAGTGAGCTTGTGACTTACATTACTTGTCATCGATCATCGGCCCCTACCTTATTTTGTTCTTACGATGATCGATGTTACTTGACGCACGACAGCACGTACGTCACTGTCAAGACACGCTAGAATATTCTGATACATAACA
The DNA here is from genome assembly GCF_026212275.2 of Microplitis demolitor. NCBI lineage: Eukaryota > Metazoa > Arthropoda > Insecta > Hymenoptera > Braconidae > Microplitis > Microplitis demolitor. Next base: position 23,009,677 of record NC_068547.1, read on the forward strand.
ATCGCCAGTGTACATACTTGATAGGATCATTACATTGAAAAAGAAATATTGATAAACGTCTGGTGTTTAAAACCGTGCCCCCAACCACGCGTTTGTATTATCTACAGTTCTTACACTCTTTCATTTCGTTTCTTTTTACATTACATTAATACAATACGTTTTGCATACATACATACATATATATATACTTGTATATATATTTACATTATTCCTTTTCTTATTTTATTAAATATGTATTTCCTTCACTACGGCTCATTGCTTTCTTTATTTTACATTTAACAATTACATTTCTTATTCACTCATTTGCTCATTACATTACTAATACTCTTCACTTTTAACTTGTTGGCGACTTTGCAATGTACGGATGATGTTTTCGAGTCCGGTGATATGTTCGTCGAATACTTGACACGGGATTTTCGTGTATATGCATATACACGTACAATCATACAGACTCTTTGCTCTTTACTTTACTACAGACAATACATATATATATATATACTGTAAAAAATTTACGGAGTGAACATGGATTAAATTCGGAGTAAATGCGGAGTAGATAGCTGTGTATTTATTTAACCCCCTTGGAGTAAAATTCACTCCAAAGGGAAGTTTATTCTAATATTTAAACTCCGGTTCTTAAATATCAAGAAAACATTTTAAATTCTAACAAATCTTTCCATTAGCCCTCGAAAAATGAAGTAGACATGCACTGCAAATCAGTGGATAGTCACTCTTTCTATAGATGTAAGTATACCACTAATTCAACCAGTGGTATACTAATAGCGGGTCCCCAGCGAATATTCACTAATTCGAATTGAATTTCACTGATTCATTTTTAGAGAGAGTGTGAACGGAGTTTATTTTTATATTAAATTTCGAAGCGGAATATATGTAGACTTAAATAAAATCCAGATCACTTCGAAATTACTCTGCTGAAAAAACAAACTCCCTATTTACTCCATATTCGGAGTTATTTTTTCTAAAACTCCGAAATTTTCAGTGACGGAGTAGATTCGAACTGAAATTAAAGCAAAAAAAATTGATTATAGTTTAACATAAATAAATATTATTATTTATTATTATTATTATGTACAATACTCTAATTTTAAATGGTTAGAATTTACTAAAAGCTAATAAGACAAAAGTCTTGAGTATATACCGTTATCGTAATATTTTTATCTCCAAATTAATCTGACAGCTTTTATTATATAAAATACTCGTTAGTTATTTTACTATATATGTATATATGTATAGATTTCACGTGGTATTGATATTAAATGATTATTGATTAGAGCTTAGTAATGACTAATAAATAAACTTGACACTGATTTTTATCTTACTTGTAACGACAAGAGAATAAAATATTAAGAATAATAAAAATAAAATAGAAAAAAATATCAGCACGTGGGTTGAATTTTAAATGTAAACTAAAAAGGAAAAAAGTTTACGAGAAAATGATGAGTAGAAAAAAAAAGTTTGTATATTTTTCCATATATATTTATACGTAGTAAGAATTTAAAATGCGGAAATCCGAGTCACTACATACGCTGACATGTTTTAAAAATTTCTTCTCTCCAAGAGATGGAAAAGTCATGCAGGATAAATTTCCTTGCGTAGCACGAGTGGAAAACATCCCTCACGGGATTACAATATAAAGAGTAAAATAATGGAACAGCTCAAGGGAATGTTTTTTTTTTTAAAACTCAAAACGTCTTTTGCCTCAGGCTAAAAACAAATAAAAAACTCAAGAAGTCATTTCTTCTATTTTTTCTTTTATCTTCATTTTATAGTTGGTATTTTTTTCTTTCTTTTTTTTTCATATTTTATTTGCTTTACTTTTTTGATCTTGATGGTGAGATCAGACAGGTATTTTACATGAACTCGTTCTCGAGAATTGCAATAACTATTATATGGGTTCGCCCTCGTTTTCACTAGAAAATTTTTCGGTGATGACGACGTACAGTCACGTATACCTCGTTAACTATATACGTATATGTTACATAAATCTTCATATATATATGTAGTTTATAGTTAAAACTTGGTAGTAGTTGTAGGTTTAGAATTGTCGCTCTCTCATCGACTGGCGCCAAGACCTAACGGATAAGATTCTCTCACTACATACTTTTTTTTTTTATTTTATTTAATTTTTTTTTGTTATTTAATGCCTTACTTGTCAATAGCAAAATAAAATAACTCGTTGGTTTAATGTTGATGTTGAATTATTTATAAGATTTAATCCTACTATTCTCGTCTTCAGTATTGAGTTCAAATCTCAATATAATTTTTGTCAACAAAAAAAAACCATTTTAATTATTTAATTCATAATTTTTTTTATTATTCTCTAATGAGCATTCGATCGTACTTGACAGATAATATAATTTATCAATTTAATGATTGAGTTTGAAGAAAAACAAAAATTCATTAATTATTTATTAATCTAAAGAGTCATTAGATATAATGAATGTGAATAATTTAATGATTCATAATGACATCAGATTTTTAATTGTATCGAATGCCGAAAATTTCATTAATACCAGAAAAAGATAATGACTTTAGACTTTAATTCAAAACACGCAGCTCTCTTAATGTAAAATCAATAAATTTTCAAAGGCTAGAAAATATATATGTATGTTTGGAGCCTAATGATTATATATTATCCAAAATCTCGTGATAAATTGTATTTAAATGAGGCCGAAGAGATTCCGAGGGCTGGGAAATGAAAATAGAATATCTTAGGTTTTATAAATATATGTGTATACTTGACAGAAGTAAAAAAAAAAAAAAAAAAAAATAATAATAATAAAAGCGATATCTTACATAAGAGGTAATACAAGTTTAGTGTGCGAACGATTATGAGGATATAATCTCTAGAATCGGATATTAAATCTCGGCTGATGATTTTTAATATTTTTCATTTCCTATTCGTTATCTCCCTTCCACAAGTGTAACAATATCCTAGCATCTTAAATTTGAATTTAAACCGGACAACTCTTCCGATCCACCCACGAAGAAGCTCGTGAAAAAACTATTTATTCATTCAAGCGTGGGAGTCACCCCTCGTTATTTTTTATCTCACGGAATTCCCGGATTTCTTTCATTTTTATTTTTTTCATTCATCTAATTTTATTTTTTCCTTCATCCTATTTTATTATTATTTTTTTGCATAAAGATAATAACCTCATTTTTTAGTACTTCCTTTTATTTTATTGTATTCATCATTATTTTATTTATTCATATATTCGCAGTAAAAAATAAAATTATGTCTGCAGTCAAACTTCGCTAAAATAATCATCATTTGTCATATTACTTTTTTTTATCAGAGGAAACCAAAAAATATCTTCAATAAATCCTTAAAAAAAAAAACTTCCTCCATCGTTTATTATCAACGCGATATGAATTTGCGGCGTAACACTATCATTCAACAAGTTAAAAGCAAAAAATAAAAAAAAGATTATTACTAACCTACTTATAAAATTACACTGTAAAAAATCAGGAGTAAATTCGGAGTGGTCACAAATTTTTTTTCGCATTCACTCCAGTTCATAGTTTTAATCCTAAAATAAACTCCCTTTAAGGGAAATCGGAGTTTCAATATTTAAATAAATTTCCTTCTTAGTGAATTTTACTCCACACTGTAAAAAATTTGCGGATTGAAATAAAAACCGTAAACAGTGTAAAAAAAAGGTTTATTTAAATATCATCGCTCTATATTAACAATCCAACGCTTTACAAATATCTTTAATGAACAATAGACCGTAGCATAGTTTATTTTAAACAGCATCTCCACATTATTTATACACCTATTGAGCATTGTTATAATTGACGAGTAGCTTCTCGGGAACACACATAATTTCCAATATTCCAAAGGTCATCGAGTTTTATTTATTACCCATTAATATAATCGTGTATTTTCTTAACACACTTAACACACTCGATAACCATTAATACTTATCAATACATATTAATCTATCTCCAATATCTAATGTCTGGTATTTGGTATTTATTATCTGCTATCTAATAATAATAATTAAATAAATAAATAATTACATGTAATTTAAATCAAATTAGATTGTTAAATTATTAATAGTGATACAAACAAAACGAAAAAATAAACTAAAAAAAAAGTAATGTATAATAAATTAATTACAGCCTCGCGGAATACATCATCCAAGCTGGCTGCCTCGGCTGGTAACCCCGCCTCCGCGCATCCTCCTGTGCTCTGGAGCTCGCGCAGAAAACCAGGTACATATATATACATATATATTCTATCACTAATTATATAATATTTAAATTAAATTATTATTTCATTAATTGATTATTTATTTAAGTAAATTAACACCCGATTAGATACGAGTTGGTATTTAAATTCAAATAAATTATTATTGAGAAAAAAATTAAATAAATATTTTAGTGATTTTTAAAATACTATACATATGTATGTAAGCAATAAAACGGGTTCTTAAGTAATGTGTAATGTAGGTATGAGTTGTGAGGTACAACAACTAAAGAGTTTGACAGGGAACGCGTGCGGTTTATTACTGATAGGGTGATAAGCCCTCGAATTAATCACAATTGTCCTTTACTCCCTATTACATACACTGTACTTAACTGTAACTATGCTAACTGATTTTATATATATGTAGTTGGTAGAATGTTTAGTTGTATTGGTATACCCGCAATCGGAGCCACTTAATCTTCTGACCGCTACACGTTTACGCCCCAGTGTAATAACATTCACAGCATCGTCATGGACAGCGGTATTAACCTCTGTGTTAATATTTTCACACAGATGTTGATGACTCGGAAAGTTTTCCTTTTAATATATCGAAGGACATCATCAGTATCTTTATTTTTATTTGCCACAAGATTTACCATAAATGTCTGCTGTTGACTCGTATTATCTTTAAATAAAGAGGGAAAATTCGCAGTAAAATGTAACGTAAAATATCACGTCAATGAGTGTTAACATGGTAGGAAAATGATGAGAATAAAAAAAAATAAAATTTCTCTTTATGAATAATTTTATTTATTTTTTATGCTAACAGTAAATGGGAGTTTGAGATATTTTATAAAAAACATAATAAAATAGGCGCGGTAATTTTAAATTTGAATTTGTAGTTATGTTGAGTTTTGTAAAAGAAACTGTACTACAAGTTTTAAATTTGCCGGGATAAATTTAAATAAATTGAGATGAAAATTTAAAACGGCTAGATTTTATCTCATAATGAAATAATATAAAAAAAAAATTACTGAAAAATGTAATTAAGTCATTGTAATAATTAAAAGTAAGACAGTTACATTAATGAGAATATATTTGAGAGGATGTGGATGCGGATGTTTAGCAACTAATGGATAATTACCCAAGTAGATGAAGACTGGCCTCAATTGGCCCTTGTCATCTTGGGTCAATTAGTCTGCTCTCGCGGCTCAATCCAACAGACTTATTTCTATACCATTCTTCACATTGACCTTTTGCGATTGCGTGGCTTCGTCCAATTTAATTGTTCCTCTACACACCATAAATATCTACATTACCATTCAGTTAAACAACTAAATAAAACTGTGTATGTAAATTTGTACTTTTGACATGACTGATATTAAATTAAACCAAAAGGTCGCAGTACTCGTACATCAAACCATCGATCAGCCGGCTCTAATGTAATCTAATATATGAAAGCAGCATGAACTGGGATATGTATTAAGCCGCCAGCTGTACAAGTTTTAGTTTAGTTTTGATGTGTGTGTAAGTTTAACCACGAACTTGAATTAAGTCTGTACTGTGTACGGTGTAGTGTGTGGTTATAGATAAAACTGGCTGCTGCTGCTGCTATTACTGGAAAATGCCAAAGTTAAGGCACAAGTACAGTCGAGCATAACTTAACTTGGTACCACTCTTTTTCATTTCACCTCTCTTCTCTGGCCCTCCTCATTTAATTTTAAGTCTTTACTTAGTACAATTTGAGTCTAGTGTGCATACGTTTGTTGGCTGAGTGGAAATGTGCTGTTGCTACTGCTGACGTCTTACTCTGACGTTATTTCTTCTAAAACGGTATATCTATAAATTATTTACAACTTTGTTATTTAATATTATTTTACAAATTTATTTATTTTATTTCCTCATACAAATTTTCCGTCCACTTGGAATTTATTGTCTGTTTAATTTAAAAAAAAAAAAAATAAGAATTTTTACAGAGTAATTAACTTTAAAGTTAATACAGAAAATAAACACATTAAATTTTTTACATTGGAAAAATTTATGTCAAATGGTATAACAATACAAGGACGGGTGCTTAAAAAAGTTTTCGAATAAAAAAAAAATTAGTCGTGTAAATTTTTGTGTGATTAATAGAATAGATAAAGTAGTTTGTAGATGTAGCTGTAGCCGTACAATAATTTCCAGTCTTTTATTTAAATTCTTAATTACATTTTTTTTTTCTTCTTTTTTTATTTTATCTTAAAAATTAATCGAACAATTGTTACATACCGCGAATGGCTCGACAGACGTCAGACGCCAATTGCGTCAATTGTCAACTATCAATCATATCGTCATGATAACAGCGATACTTTTTATTTTAATTTATGTTTTCATTTTTTAAAATGTACTTCTCAGAACTCGCTAACCAATCAGCAGGTATATCTGCATAAAATAATACCACGACGTCACAATAGCTATCAGTATCCACATAACATTTACAGTTTATCGTCAGGCCAGTGACATTAAAAAAAAAAAAAAAAAAAAAAAAAAAAAGAAAAAAAAACTATTTAGCTAATTGGCTAATGATTTATATAATCGTAAGTCTAGTACTTGTACACTACATACTACGCTTTCCTTGGACGTAAAATAATTCTCTGGTTATTTAATCATCAACACAGTACGTTGTTTATATTTTTTATTTAATTATTTTAATAACTTTTCTTTTTTTTATCTCGTTGATAATACAGTGATACTATCTACCACGTGGATTTATTGTCTTACTTGCGTCTTAAATTTCAATTGTCTTAATCCGTAGTTTATATATTTGTGTATTAGTCTTCGACTTACCTCAAGTCGGATAAAAATTCCGTTCTAACAAATTTATTTACTTTATTTTCTTTCAGTTTATTTAATATTCATCAATCATACAAAATTTATTTCGGAACAAATTACTTTTGACTACATGATTTGAATTTAATAATACTATCTGGTAAAAAAATTTCCATTATTTTATTTTTTTAAATATTGAAAAAGTTACAAGTAAATATTTATTTACTTAAATTTACACCGTAACTAAATTTTCAGAGTGAACGTGGATTAAATTCGGAGTGAACTAGGAACATATTTATGTTTATTTATTCCCCTTGGAGTAAAATTAACTCCAGAGTGATTTTTTTTTTTACTCTGGAACTCAGAGTGAATTCAAATTTAAATAAATCATACCAAAGAAAACGCGGGTTTTCACATGGTGTTTGGGATGGATTCCCATATGGACTCGTGTCAATAGACGAATCTAAATACCCATGGTATCCAACATGGATTTTTATATCAGCCTAAATAAATCTATTTTTTCCCATGTGGATTTTTTCGATAGGGAAATCCGTAACCACTCCGAATTTACTCCAGATTTATTACAACGTAATTTCGACATTATTCTTAACTGATTTATTATTGATACCATTGCATAATTAATTTATTATTACACTATAATGGCATTGTTACGTGACAGATGGACATTATAAATACTATAATAAAGTTAATATTAAATTAACAATATCTAACAATATCGACTAGGATAAAAATAAAAATAATAAAATGTAAGGTATATAATTTAATAGCAATTAGTAATTAGTAATTAGCTCAGCGTATTAATGACAGTTGAGGTGAATAATAAATAATAAAAATAAAAGTAATAATATGTCAAGTCGAGTGTCAGTCAAAACACGATACGATGATGGTAAATAAATAAGTTTAACATGTCGGCGATTTTTAGTACGAGACAGTCTGTTGTAAATTTTTGCTGTGCTGAGTTATCTGACGCCTCGTGTAAACTGAAACGTAAGTTCAGTCTAGCCGGACGTTACCACACGCGAATAACTTTTGTCTTGCTTACTCTTATCTTAGATTTTTTTACGCTTATTTATTTTTATTCGCTTTGGGTTTTTTTGTTTTACTTTGTTTTTCAAACACGAGCTATAAGGATGTTCTTATTACGAGTGACGTTTTATTAAATAGACTCGCAGGAAGGACCACCCGCGTAATGACACTTCAATGTCACAATTACATATTACATATGTTAATAATGTGCATCAGGATTGTGATTAAATTTTATCACTTATATTTCATTTAATGTTTTACATTTTTGACTGACGTGTAATCTTAAACTTTAATGTATCCGGGATACTTATAATCACGTGTAATAATAAATTTTAATGTCTTGTGTCTTGTTATTTTGAAATATAAATAATAAAATTACTCTACTCGATTTGTATACTTGCTAATAATCATCCACCGGTCAATCGTGCTGCTGATAATTCTCTATCTCCGAATGGACCGGCTATTACGTAAGATATATAGATACATATATGCATAAATATGCGGATATTTATACATCCGTCAATCAGATTTATCTAGAATTTTATTTTATTGCCATCATTTTTTTTAATTGATTTTTAATTTAAAAAAAATTACGTACGATAATTTTGTTGCTACAATTTATTAAATTTAAAAAAAAGTATTATTTTTTTTTTGCAGCGGTCTCTTTTTTTTTATCCATGAATAGAAATAAAAGTTGAGCAACAGTAATTAAGCGATGGGCTTCAATTAATATCGGGAATTCCATTTTGACAATTAAATTCTGTTATTTTGATTAATTTCAAAAAAACAAAAAAAAAAAAAAAATATTATTACTCATGGGTTTTTAGCCAATTAAATTACTGGAATGCAGTTTAATCTATACAAATATTTAAGTGTTTATATTTATTGAGATTAGAAGTTAAATTTTAATAATATTTTGATAATACCTTTAGGTAATTATAATATTTGAATAAATAGATTAATTTAATCTTTGGTATCTAAATAATAATAATAATAATAATAATAATAATAATAAATAATAAACTAGCAGCACATCTGGCAATAAAGAATTACGAAAGAAAATAATAATAAAAACCACAGTTAGTCATTAGTTGATTTAGAAATACATAAAATAATACGCCAACAACACTTCCGGTTAATTTTAACATAAAATTTGTTGCTAAATAAAATTAACGCGGCGTTAAGTATCAATTTGCCAAATTAAAATTATTTTATTTTAAAAAAAGCAACTAATTACAGTAATTAAAATATTTATTTTATTTTCTTTTGCTTAGGGCTGTACTTACGGAGCATTGGAGAACCTAGGATGACAGCAGAAACAGCAGCTCCGTCTGTCCAAAGTGTACAAAGTCGCGTTATGGTGGACGAGACAAGTGCACTAGATCAACAAAATCATCATCAAAAATCAATCAGCAACAATGTCAGTGCCAACAATACATCGCCGACAAATCGCTCAGGATCAACGTCCGTCGTATCAAATTCCTCACCATCAACCACCGAATATAATCCCGAGTACGCAAGTATGGAATCCTGGTTTGACGAACATCCGGACTTCGTCAATGATTATGTCCTAAGGTATTTCTTATTTCATTAAAATTATTAATAATGAATGATGATCTAATGCTCGTGTCTTCGTCGCTTACATATTTCTTGCAATTGTCAACTTCCGGACTTACTTTTAAGGAGGGTCTGTGTAATTTTCGTCCGCAACTTCTCTCAAAAAATCATCTAAATGCAAAGTTAAGAACGAGGCTCAAATCAACGTTTTCATTTTTTCAAATTTTCATTCTTGTAAGATAAAAAACGTGGACAGTTTTCATTTATTGCGCAAGTGCAACAAAGACAAGACTGTTCTTAGACTTGAGTGCGATAGAGAAAAAAGTTCCGACCCCTCTTAAAAGATTTTTCTTTATTAATTTAGCGAGAAATAACACTCATCATATTGTATCATTTAAAGTGATTAATCAATTAATTTGTTGATGAATCCATAAATATTTTTGTTTTATTAGTAATTAATTAAACTTTTGTTTGTTATTTTTTTTTTACTGTAATGAAAAATTTTATTGCACAGAAAAGTGACAAGGCAGACTGTCGACGCGTGGTTAGTAATGCACGCAACGCCAACAGCATCGTCAGCAAATTGTCTGATGGAGGGTATCATGGGTGGTCAGAATCATTGCTCCCAAAATTCAAACGCTTGCAATAATGCCAGTGGTGCAACAGTTACGTCACCTGGTGGTGGTTCTGGTGCTACAACACCTGTACGTAAAATATCAGCACATGAATTCGAACGTGGTGGATTACTTAAGCCAATTGTCAATACAATTGATGGTACGCCGACGTTCTTGAGTATCGCGACCGAAGAACCTGGACAACCGGGTACTGGACAACAGGGTGGTGGACCCAGTGGTGCCGTTAGACCTCAACGAAAGTCTAGGAATGAACTTCGTCAGCTTGACGAACGAGATCTTATATTCGAATTGGTAAATATTTATTTTTAATCTCAATTATTAAAATAGATCTTTGGGACATTTGGGTTATTCATTTTACTCTAATTCTCCCCTATCGAAGAATTGTATTAAGTAAATAATTAAATTAAGTGGTTTTATTTATTTTATTGTATTTTATTCTTACAAATATATTAATATTGATATTGATGAATATTAGTCAATAAGATTAAGATTATTAATCTTAATGGATTATATTTTAAGCTGAAAAAGTGATAAGAAAAAGTTTATATATATATTTTTTTTTCTTAGATTTACTGATTAATTTTATGATACGCGTATAAATCATTGCGGTAGTGTTTAAGATTCATGAAACGGCGTCAAATAAAATTAACAATTTAATTGATGTATATAAATTTATATTTTATTGTAGGTCAAGGATATATGTAATGAGCTGGACGTAAGATCACTGTGTCATAAAATCCTTCAGAATGTCAGCATGCTGTTGCACGCGGATCGGGGATCTTTGTTTCTGGTCCAGGGCGAGCGAAAGTGCGCCGGCGACAATTCCCAACGCTCCGATAGCTCAAATTCCCTCGTCAGTAATAACAACAATAATAACACCAGCAAACCTAATAATAATAATAAAAATAACAACAACCATAATACCAATAATAATAATAACAGTAAGACGGCTGGTAAAAGTAAGAGTACAGGCGCCGATGAATCAGAGGGGGATAATTTAAGTCCTCCAAAATTAACACGTCCACGAAGCAGGTGTCTGGTATCGAAGCTCTTTGATGTTTGCTCAAGATCAACACTCGTCGAAATGGAGAAAAATGACGAGATTAAAATTCCTTGGGGCACCGGGATCGTCGGGTTTGTTGCGGAAAGTGGCGAGCCTGTTAATATTCCAGATGCATACATGGTTATTATTTTATTTTTTATTGTTTTGTATAAAAAGCTACACTGTTAAAAATCGAGAGATTCACTCTGAATTTAATTTGCGTTCGCTCCAGTAATTTTTTACAGTGTAACAGAATAGAGATAGAGAGGAAATATTGATTAATAAATATATGTATTTATTTAAATTGCAGGACGATAGATTCAATCGGGAAATAGATGTACTGACTGGTTACAGAACAAAAGCTCTTTTGTGTATGCCGATAAAGGATTGCAGTGGTGATGTAATAGGTGTTGCACAGGTTATCAATAAATTGGGCGGCGAGGGTCAGTTTACAGTTCAAGACGAAAAAATATTTTCGAGTTACCTCCAATTTTGCGGGATCGGCTTGAAGAATGCCCAGCTGTATGAGAAAAGTCAGCTAGAGGTCAAGAGAAACCAGGTGAGAGGTTTAGTTGCGTTAATGTACATATTTAATGATACACTCAAATAACAGTTGTTTTTTTTGGCAACTGTGTAAAGATTAACGAACTTTGTTTTTACACTTATCAAGTTTCTCAGTTGTTTTTTTATTTACGTTATTTTTATTTTTTCTGTCTCAGGTTTTGTTGGACTTAGCTCGTATGATTTTTGAAGAGCAGAGCACAATAGAGCATATGGTATTTAGAATTTTGACGCACACCCAGTCTCTCATTCAATGCCAACGTGTACAGGTAATTATTTGTAATGATTTTTACAATGGACCTATGGCCTGTTCATAAAATACGTCACGCAAATTTTTACCTCTTTAAATCTCCACCCCCTTCGTCGCTTTACGTCACATATTCTGCGATCTCCCTATCAATATTGCGTCACAAATGATAGATCTCTCCCTCCATTAGACGGAAATATATACATAAAAATACTTATATATTTACAAATATGAGCAAATGACGTCCTATCGTAGCTAAACTTAAATTTTAAAAATCAAACCCCCGACCACTTTTGTCCAGTAAGCGACACCCCCTTCTCTCCCATAAATGCGAGCGTATTTTATGAACGACCCCCTACGAGGTATAAATTATATTTGACGTGATATTTATTTCAGGTACTTTTAGTCCATAAAGCATCAAAAGGAAGTTTTTCTCGAGTATTTGATTTTGAAGCAAACGACCTAACTGGCGAAGATACGGATTCTCGAACTAGGTGATTGTCAATGGTATTTTCTTATGAGTTAATGCGTAATAATTGATATTATATATTTATATATTTATATATATATTTGAATGTAAATATTTAATTCGCTACAGTAGAATAGACTAGTATTATTAATAAATATTAAATGTAGATTTCGGATTTAACGAATCGCTGGCAATTGGTATCTTTATGTTGCAGTCCGTTTGAAAGCAGATTTCCCATAAATATCGGCATCACCGGGTACGTCGCGACCACAGGCGAGGTAAGTTAAACTCATTACCAACAAAACATTGCACGCCTTTGTTTTATACTGTTATCAATATTCTTTAAGTGTTTTTTTATCACTTTTAAATACACACGTCATAACAATCAGTAAAAACAAATAGTAATTAATAATAATAATGATTAAAATAATTATGATAAATAAAATTATTATATGCTGGTGGATGACGTACACAACTCATCAATAATTTATTATTATTAATTATTTATTGTTGTCTTAATTAAATAAATTTTAATTACAGACCGTAAACATACCAAATGCATATGAAGACTCACGATTCGACCCATCGGTAGACGATGGCACTGGATTCCGTCACAGAACAATTCTTTGCATGCCGATTAAGAATTCATCCGGTCAAATAATTGGAGTTATTCAGCTTGTTAATAAATTTGAAGATCTTTTATTTACTAAGAATGATGAGAATTTCGTCGAAGCTTTCGCTATTTTTTGTGGAATGGGAATTCATAATACACATATGTAAATATTTTTATATTTATAATTATAAATAATATAAAGTCTATTGTTAATAAATAAATAATTTCTAGGTATGAAACAGCAATCACTGCAATGGCAAAGCAAAGTGTTACACTAGAAGTTCTCAGCTATCACGCATCTGCCTCAATAGAAGATGCACAGAGATTGAAGGTATTATTATTATTATCATTATTTTTTATTTATTTAATTATTGATTGATGTATGACCCCTCAGAGCTTAAGGGTGCCATCCTCGGCATACTTTCACCTCCACGATTTCAAGTTCGATGACATACTAATGGAAGACGATGATACTCTCACGGCCTGCCTAAGAATGTTTCTTGACCTAGACTTTGTTGAACGTTTCCACATTGATTACGATGTTCTCTGCCGTTGGTTATTAAGCGTTAAAAAAAATTATCGTAATGTTACTTATCACAATTGGCGACACGCCTTCAACGTCGCGCAAATGATGTTTGCCATTCTAACGGTAACTAATTTTAAATACCCAGTATTTATTATTTTTTTTTTAGTGATAATTACTTTAAGAAAGCTAGAGCAATGACCTGATAACCTTTTATAACTATATATACCAGAATTTAAAAATAATTTTTTAAATTTTATTTATTTACTATCAAGGCGACTCAGTGGTGGAAAATATTCGGAGAAATCGAGTGCTTGGCTCTTATAATTGCTTGTCTGTGTCATGACCTTGACCATAGAGGCACCAACAATTCATTTCAAATTAAGTACGTTATCTCGAACACACGAAAAAATTTATGTCTCCTTAATTACTTCAGTAATTAATATAGTTATTAATTAATTTTAGAGCCTCGTCACCACTAGCGCAACTTTACTCTACCTCGACAATGGAGCACCACCATTTCGATCAATGTCTGATGATCCTCAGCAGCCATGGCAACCAAATTCTGTCTAATGTTTCGCCGGATGAGTACTCACGTGTTGTTAAAGTCCTTGAAGACGCAATTCTATCAACGGATTTGGCCGTTTACTTCCGCAAACGCGGCGCATTTTTAAATATCGCACGCGGTCGCACCTACAACTGGGCGTTGACCGAACACCGCGAATTGCTACGCGGGATGCTAATGACTGTGTGCGATCTTGCGGCAATAACAAAGCCATGGGAAATTGAAAAACGCGTCGCAGAACTAGTCAGCAGTGAATTTTTTGAACAAGGTGACATTGAACGACGAACACTCAACATCACTCCAATTGTTAGTACTCTCAATACTCTTATTGTTTGTTATTTTTTAAATTTATCTAAAGAATTTATTTAAACGTTTTTATATACATTTATTTAATTGTTCGTCTGAGTAAACAAGTAAACAGTATTTTACCACGGGAAATAAAATAAATCGATAATAAATTGTGCCAGGTCATCACATTAATTTTTATCAGGATAAAACTTTTTAAATCTTTATTTTAAGGATAAAAGTTGTAATGAGAAAAGACGGGATGTTAATTAAAATATATTTTTAAAATTATTTTTTTTTTAATCAAAACTTTTGTAAATTTATTTAAGTGTCTAGTAACTTTTAAGAAAAGCTCTGTCTTGATAGAGATTAACGAAATTTAAATTTTAATTAATTTCAGTCTTAAACTTATTTGTTTTATCAACAAAACAACTGATAATTCAATTAATTTAAAATACGTCACATAAATAATTTAGTTTTTTATTGAATTTTTAATTATTCACAAACTTTAAGTGCCATTATATATTTATTGTTAAGTAATAAAATAAATAACATTAATAAAATTTTATATTTTCCGTTTTTTTTCAGGATATCATGAATCGTGAGAAGGAGGATCAGTTACCGTTGATGCAAGTTGGTTTTATTGATTCCATATGTCTTCCTATTTACGAGGTAACACAAATTACATCAATAAAAATTATTTTTATCATTTTAATACTTGTCGGCATTAAATTAAATTGAATCATTAAAAAAAAATTTTATTATACATAAAAATAACATGATACTGAAGTTTACCGTCTAATAATTTTTGAATTTTTTTAAAAACAGTA
Source organism: Microplitis demolitor (assembly GCF_026212275.2). Classification (NCBI taxonomy): domain Eukaryota; kingdom Metazoa; phylum Arthropoda; class Insecta; order Hymenoptera; family Braconidae; genus Microplitis; species Microplitis demolitor. Next base: position 23,025,072 of record NC_068547.1, read on the forward strand.
AATTATAAAAAAAAAATATTCAAAAAAATTGCACATGTAGTTTCTTCAATTTTCTACGTGTGCAATTTTTTTTTATTGCAATACCCTATCAAAAAAATCCATATGAGAACCCAGTTTAGATTCCTATATAGACTTCCACATGGAATCCCATGTGGATTTTTACCTCGGATTCCCATGAGAATCTACACCATGTCAAAATAGGAATCCAGCTAACCAGATTTGTTTGATAGGGTAGATTTGTTTAAAAAAAAATCTTAAAATTACTGACTGTCTGCTGACTTCAGAATCATAAAATAACGTCAATCTTATTTTATAAAATTTTTTTGCTTTTTTTACCAGGCATTTGCATTACTTTCTGACAAACTACATCCACTGATGGAAGGTGTAACGGAAAATAAAAAAAAATGGCTAGAGTTGGCTGAGAATACATGCACGTCCGGGAATTGTACCAACCACGATAGGACGTCAATAGATCAAGATAAAGAAAACGACAAACACGAGAGTGTTGTCGTTGAATAATTTAACTTTTTTTCTTTTCGTTTTTTAAAAATAATAGTCGCTAACTACCGCTGAGTATTCCGAAAAAAAAATTATATGGAGTCTTTGATTTAACAAACAAACAAACAGACAGACAGACAATAAGAAAAATTTTTATAATTTAACGTCACAACTTTTCAGAATGCTACCGCTGTACCTGATTGCATTTACACGGTTTAAATTTTAATTGATTTCAATTAATGAGTCTGGTGCTATTTTTTTATCAATCATACAATTTTTATTTTTAAAAAAATCTCATGATTCCGCGAAAAAAAATTCATCGTATTTAAGTTTTTCATTAAGTTTTATTTATTAATCTTAACTACCCCTTAATTTTTCTCTTCTTTTTTGTCTATTCTCTGCAATAAAAGCAAAAGAAAAAAATTAGCATCGGAACTCATTATAAATAGTCAGAGTAATTATACGAGAGAAAAATAAAGCGGCAACATTGGAGGCGGAAATTATATGAACAAAAAACAAAAAAAAAATAATGAGGAATATGCGGGAAAATGCGATTACGTTTATTGTCCAATCAGTTAGTTCAGATAAATAATTACGGTATTTAATAAAATAAATGAAAATAGTATAAAGACAAGTCGCAGTCCCAAAGACGATATATTTATACAATAACTTTATCAATCTGTTTGTTATCTCAACAATAGGCGTCCTACAATCGTCCATCGGCGCAAATGTTCTTTTACTTCATTATTATTTTTTTTTACTCCATACCAAAGTAAACAAACAATAAACTTTTATTTTTCTTTTTATCTATCAGATCCCAAGGAAGGATTTAATTATGAGCACGTTATTATTATGTCTTATTAGTCACACATTACTTATAAGAGAAAAAAATTTTAAGGATAATTTAATAAATTACGTGTATTTTAGTGTTTATGCCCACTTGTGTTAGGGAAGACTTTAAAAAAAAAAAATGAAACAAAGTAATATGTGATTGTTTATAAAAATATTCGTGGCAAGTTAATTTTTGAATCACCGTTAGGTTTTATAATATTTTTTCATACATTATATGTGCACAGCAATTATTATTATTATTATTATGATATATATGTTAATATAAATTTCATCGATAATACATCATATATATGTTTAATATGCACCTGTCAGAAACACGTCGTATAAAATGCAACACAGTACATAATGATTATAACAATCACGTGTTTCGAATAAAGACTGATCGGTAAGGGAGCATGCGGCATCACAATCTCGTCGCCGTAAAATATATATATATATATATTGCATATATATATTGATTAAAATCTAGAATAGCCTCCCGCTGAGCTTTTATTGCTATTGTTTCTAATAAAGCTCGTAAACAAAACGAGCCCAATACACATGGGACCCATTTTATATAAATATTTTTTGTTTTAATTAAAAAAAAAGTCCACTGTAATATTTTTCATGGAAAAAAACAATTAAAAACTAATAATAATAATTTATGATAAAAACTTAATGAACGTGTCTTACGAGGGTGTATAGAATATAATTAATGAAAATATTTATGAGGCAAAAACCCAGTACCCGATTAGGGAACTAGTACACGGATAAAAAATTGAAGAATTTTTATTATGCTGTCGATCAAGCACAAGAAGTTGAGTCACAAAAAATTATTGTTGTGAGCCACGGAAATTTTTTATTCTCTGCTACGATTCCTATTTGAGACGAATTATTTTCATTACAATTTACTTATAAATTTTAAATGTATGATAACTTTGAGGCGACTTAACTTCCTGTAACAAGTTTTGGTGGCAGCATAATAAAAATTCGTACATTTTTTATAAACTTTCCTCCGGGTGCCCGATTACTCATAAATTTGTGTATCTATATACAGAAAAAAATGGAGTGATCGAGTACTATTTCCCTGATTGGACACTGGGTATTTTTTACCTTACATACATATAATAAATATAAAAAAAAAAGGTTTAAAGACTCCACTGCATGTTTGTGCACACGTGATATCAGTTAATAGTTTTTTGTCAGTTTATTAAAAATAATCAGATATAATTTTAGTAGGCATTTTAATGCATTGTGTAGCCATATTTTTTTAGATTAATTAAAATTTATTGTTATTATTATTATTTAATTATACGTGTATATATGAGTGAATTAATTTAAAAATTACTTAGTGTAAATTTTATGTGATATATCTGATTATTTTTATCAGACAATACTTACTCTATTTTTAATTTTAAAATGTCATGCGTGAGTGTTTTTAAAAATAATTATTTTCTGTCAATACAAGGTTGTTCAATTAGTCTTCGTTAAATAAATAAATTAAATATCACAATATTGAACAATTTAATGTCTAAATAATAAGTTACACGTTGAATAATTATTTAATAATTTAATTAATAAATTAAATTATTTATGTAATCATTTAAGTTATAATATATAATTCATTTTAATTTTAATTTAATTAATTATAATAATAATAATAAAAAGGATATGTATATTGTAAATAATTGAATTAATATATTGAATGGAATGCCTAGAAAATTTATGTCAATATTTGTTACCTTAATCCTTTTAATTATAAATTTTGTTATGTGAGTTGTTTGCTATTAATAATTTAATCGATTATCATATTAGTCATTAATTATTATTTATATTTATAATAATGTTCAATTGTAATTACATTGTATAATTATAGACAATTGTAAATTGCCACTTTTAATATTTGTCTATACCATCGATCATCTTTTATACAAAATACTATAGTATATATATGTATACAACGAATAAGACATTTTTTAGGTCATTTTTTATGTTCTGAAAAATACTACTGTAAACTGCTGTTATTTATACTTATATATATATACATATATTACAAATAAGGCAGTCTTTAGGACTTATATATTATGATGTCATTTTGTGTCCTGAAAATTTCTGCTGTACATTTAAATGTTCTGATATTTGCCACTACGATGTATAGCAGAATTTTTTTAGAAAATTTTGTCTTAAAAACTGCTGTTATTTGTATACATATATATATATATATATATATATATATATATATATATATATATATATATATATATATGTGTGTGTGTGTAACTGTAGAATTGTAATAGTGTAATATAAGAGGGAATTAATCGAGCTTTATATTTGAAAGTTAGTGCGATGAGCGCAAGTACCATGAGCAAGTCGTAACACACCCACACACACATACATTTGAATTATTGAAGCATGCACGTGTTGTGAATATCATACGGGGGTGAATTGGTATATTCGCGCGCAGGCGATCGAGTGAGATTCTAGACTTAAGACCTAGACCCAAGACCATCGTTACCTAGTAGTCAGTTATAGTTAAAGCTCTATCGCAAACGTTAAGCTTCAACATCACCAGAATCTACACACCAGTACACTGAGTACTTGTGCCCGTGTACCAGCACACAGACGATGAAAAAGCTTCTGCTCGTGCTCTGGATCTGACTGTTTTTCACGAGAGCACAACCATCAGTTACTCACGGACAGTCATACTGAGCACTCGGACGCAATATCGGCGGCTTTTTATCTCTTCCCGCGTTATTTATGCCAGTCACTAGTCGCTATTGTTTATACGTACGTTATCACTTATCATACTTATATTTATTATAAATAAACTAATTGTTGCGGCAATTTAAAACTCTTTCTTTTTTTTTACATTATAAACGATTCGCTCATTTTATTTTATTTTTTCTACACTTGCGAAACACATTTACATTTAAATATACAATTACTTCAGCTTAAAAAAAGACATTTCATAAAAATTTTTTATTTGTGATGAATTTTTAAATTTTTAAATAGAAAAGTATAATTAATTTTTATCACAAGTGTTTTTTAAAAATAAAAATAATAATTGAGAAATTTAAAAAAAACCAGTGGTTTTTTTTAGGGTCATTTATAAATATAAAAGTTTACCGCTGTGGGTATATTATTATTATTATTTATACATTATTGATAAAATAGTATAACAACTTCAGCAGGTAGGTATATATATTATTTATAAAAATAATATACATAATAGTTAAAGAGTACAAAAGAGTAGATAGGATTTGTTGTGAGTTTGTCCCATAGGCCGCAGGTTGTTGGTTGCTGCATCGATCGACCCACGTATTCTCTCGAGCCTCTCATATTTCCTGGATCAGCTCCTGCTTCGCCCACAATATCTGGCCACCCACTTGTCACTTTTTCAGTTATACATTTAATATCTATTCGCTCATATATCTCTATTACATTTCATTACTTTTCCCCCTCATCTTCATTAACTGGAGACAAATATTCTTCCCAGTGCCGGATATCAATGCAGCGCACATTCGATCAATTAGTTTTAAATTATGATAGATTGAAGATATTTCAAATGAATACAGATAATGGTTTAATTATGAATCCACCTGTCGATTCACTTTCTACGTCAATGAGTTTATAATAGACGTTGTATTTTTAACTCAATGATTATTTTATTACCCTGTTATTTAAATATTATCCTATAGCTTGAGCACTTTGCGAGGTGTTATTGTCGGTATAATGTCTATTAAAAGCACGATTCTAAGTCTAAGAATCGATTTGTTAATGTATGTAGTCTATTATCTATATCCAAGTTTGTCCCTCGTTACTCATGGGTTTATATACTTTGACAAGTGACTCATGAAATTGCTGCGAAAACCCTCCAGCATGTCTTCACAACCCTATCATACTATTTTATACTGTATAAACACATACGTCTTTTACTATATATATTTTATCTACCTTACGTTAAATATAAGTTTAGATTTTTTTTAAAAACAGAAATTACTTTGAATTTATTTCTAAACTTTCACACATCGGAGCACAATTTTTTGGATGAAAAATTTCATTGTAAATATGAGATACTTTTTCAACAATTTCAACAGAACGCTTGGAATATTTGTTTTCCTTTAAACTTTTAATTTTATTGTAACCACAAGTACATTTATTTATAAACACAATATTTTTCCTTTAAAGTCTTGTTCTTGTTTAGATTAAGTTCTGCTTATGTTTTACATGTTAGCTCTATAACAATACAAGGAAAAAATATAAAATAACAAGTTATATAAATTTATACCACGCAATAAGTCTATTTTGGTATTTTAATTAAATTTTTCAGCACGATTTGATGGCAGAGGTCAACAAAAATCAATTTTACATGCAATCGTTAATTTTAAAATTGCAATTATAATTAATCATTATATTTATTTAAATAAATAAGTCTTATTTATTTCAGGTTTCAATAAATCATGCAGAAGCTTAAATGACCAAATAATTAAAAATCGTCGAGGCAAAAAAAAACTCATTTCATCAGAGCAAACAACGTCCGTGATTTTTTTCATCTATCCTCATTTTCCCTCAGGCCCTTGGGCGTTTGAAATAAAAAAAAATCCCAGCAATGTCGAAGGCACGTTCACGTCGAACGGCGCTAAAATTTAAAGCGGCCAGCTTTGTGTCAGAGTTAATAATTCTCAACGTTAAATTTATGTTTGTACACCAGAAAAAGGCTCCCGTGATATCGGGACTTAGAAAAGAATAAAAAAATCAACCCGAAATACTGAAACCTAAAAACGAAGTAAAAAAAACCTTCTTAATTAAAAGATCTCCAGATAAAAAAAAACACAGTCAGGTAAATATAAATATTTATCTAATGGGTTTCGTTCTACTTTCACTGTAGTTCTCGTAATCTCTTTACTGTAATGAACAATTACATGTAAGTTGAATGAATTATTTATTCACAATGACACGTGAAATGTTGCAGACATTTAAATTTTCAAGAAAGGGATGGAGTACAACAGAAGCTGGCACGTTACAGCATTACATCTGACCACGACCACGATGACCACCATCGCGGTCATGACGTATGTTCATGCAACAATGGGTGCTGCAAGTACATCAACCAAAACTACATCACTACCACCCACGACAAGTTCCATTCTGTCTCGTGGGAATCCCGGACCCTTTGATATTCGTCGGGTAATATAAATATAATTGTTTGTCTCAAACAAACACTTTGCTCTACATATACTGTATACTTTGTTTACTGGTTGTTTGCGAGCATGTTTGCTCATATTTTATTATCAAAATACAAAGAGTAAATTAAAATTTAAAACAACCAAAGAATATTCTTCATTCGGCTATATCTTGTGAAGAAAAGAAAGACTCAAAGAGGAGTTTGTAGCAGTTATTGTTTCTACTTGATATATCAAGACAAAGGATGAGAGGCGGAATGATAAAATAAAAAAAAATTGTTTATTATTTAGCCGTCGGCGCTCCGTCGATGGAATGCAATTTCCATTTTATTCCGGATAGAAAATAAAAGCTTTTGAGAACTCGACTCGTCACCAAACTCGACCTGTTGAAAATTACATTCGTTGAGTTACCGGAGCATTAATTTAATCCAACTTGTAAATGTTTTAACTAGTTCTCTTCCTCGCGTTAATGCTTTGCTGCTTTTGATTATAGTTTTAACTTTAAATTTATTTTTACTTTATTTATTTATTTATTGACCTAATTTTTATTTACTCTGTTTCAATATCAATTTTTAAACAGTGTAATGGTTTAATAATTTAATCTATATCACTTTAAAAAAATAAAAAACATTTTATTGCGCATTTCAAGTTAAAACACGAGAGCGCTAATTGTACGCTGTACTACTGGTTAAATTATTTTTAGGCAATTTACTCACTATTACGTTTAATTGATTTTAGTATATTGTTTAATTACAGGTTAAAATTAAACACAATTTTTGAAAACGGATTTTTTTAATTAACTGAATATTTTTCACAGGAAAATTTCTTAATAAAAAAATGCCCGCGCTCATTTTCTGTATCATTTAAAAATTGAAAAAAATTTTATCAACCCAATGAGTCATATATATGCAAATTAAATTTTTTAATTGATCTATTTATCTAAAGTAATCGTCATTATTTATGCGAGTACGGAAAATTCGTTTTTAATAACGAACCCAAAGTTTTATTTTATTATTAAAACTTGGGCTTTGAGAAAATGGAAAAATTTTTCGCCCAAAGCCGTTTTCTGCTATAAACTCTTCGTACAACAGATAAAAATTTTTGTGATAAAGTTTTATCTTTATAAAACTCGAGCCTTCACATAATTTCCTAAAAAAACTAATTTTCAGTAAAAATTATTCTCTTACTCTTAAAGCGCCAAGTTATTAATTGCGTATTTTTTTATTTTTCAATAATTAATTATTCAAAATAAAATATTTAAATCTGAATTTGTGTCAGTTTGTCCAATACAATTGGCAATAAATTATTTACAGCAGAATCGGCTCTGATTTATAATATTTACCATTTGGTATTCAAATTTCGTATAATTGATTTAACATCCAAGCTCTGGATATAAATTTATTTATTTAATCATGCGTTATATTTATTTACTGGACCGTTCATTTATTTATTTACTTTTATGATGTTTTTTATGTGAAAAGGCCGAAGTGGAAGAAGCCCTGGATATTATTGAAGCGGCGTCATCGAATTCACTCGGGGAGGATTGTGCGTCGACTGCCGGTTATAAATCACTACCAACTGGGGCGGCATTGGATCCAAGACGTTTTGATGCAGCCAGACAGAAGATAGATATGGCCGCTACGATGTTACAGACTCTTGGGTCAAACAATCATCCACGTAAGATTTCTATCAAGCAGCAAATAAATTTATTTATGTACGAATAAATGAGCTATTGATTGATAATTGAAATCAGCAGGACTATTGAACGCCGTGGCCCGATCACTTTTGTTGTCGGTCAACAATGCAATTGCTACGAGAGTTGTCGTTCTGAATGCATCAACGGATATTGTTATCTCGGAAACATGGCTAAAACGTACGCCAAGTAGTATAGGTGAGCCAATAAAACTTGAAAGCGACACCCTGCGCGCGGGATATCGACCGCATCCAGGACTCCCTTGGTTCGAGAATGCCGGAGGCTCTACTTCGCAATTGAGGTTCTTCAATACTTTATTTTTCTCTTACCCCACACTATATCTATATGTGTACACACATACATACATAATGAAACCTTTCCCACACCCACACCCACATTCCCTTGAGCGCACGTGCTGATTTCTCTTTCCATCCGTTCTTTACATAATTTTCCCATAAACAAAACCAATTTCACAGCTTAATTTATTTTATTTATATAGATCTCCTAAATTCGTATTATCAGCTCCAATAGAATCATACATGGGCTGGTGGACCCTGCCATATTTATCTTGCAAAACTCATCAGTGGATAATATCATACAGCGTTTATGTACGACAATCAGATACGCGAAACGGGTAATTTGTTTTAATTAACCTACTACACTTTTTAAATATATGTATTTATATAAATCTTACATTTACATTTATGCTAAGAAAAAAATTGTTTACTTAGAGTATTATAGTATTGTTGTAAGTATTGATTTTAAATACAAAAAGCCAAGATAAGTTATAAAAAAAAAAAAAAAAAAAAAAAAAAAAAGAAAATACAATACAAAACTTTGTAAAGTGAATATTATTAAAAACTTTTTACAGACGCGTCGTCGTCGTATACCATACTGAATAATCGCGATCGATTATTGCAGCATTCGTGACTTTTTAAGTGTGGATATCGACATCAGCGGGCTGGAAGTTAACCAGTGCGATGGAGATGTATCACCCTCAGCTAGTTTTGCTGCTGACTCACCTCTAACTCGATCATCATCATCTTCTTCTTCCTCATCTTCATCTTCAACTTCTACTTCTACTTCAACGCATCAACGCTCAGATGCTTCTGCTTCCGCGCCAGCTCATGATAATCAAATAGAATCATTTAGAGGCTCACACAAGTGTCACAACGATACCACGCAAGTAAACATAATCAAGATTAATTAGACATAATTGTGTCAAAAGTTATATATATATATATGTAGTATATAATGTATATGTTAATTTAAAATTCATGATGATGAATATAGTAGGGACTAATGAATAATTATACCGAGGGATTTACAGTGCGAGTACAGAGGACCATCCAGCCTCAGAAGTGCCGAGATCAGCGTATCACCCGTAGCACCCGGTTGGGTAAAAGGCGCCTACGTATGCAGATGTCGTGACGGCTTTTACAGCCTCGATCTTTCAAGTGCCGCTGCCAGAGAACCCGCAGCTTTCGACGGAGTGCTCGTAGAAGGTATGCGCCGCACCCTGATATTATTCCTCTTCATTCTTCTATTTATACACACAATATATGTATATATCACATAGACACCCCAAGACATCTTTCCCATCTTTCAACGTTAATTATACAGCGAAGAGATCCTCGAGTCCCTCAGTCTTTTTAATTACTCGTTAAATATTTTAACTACCTTACTTTTTTTGTTGCCATCTAAAACAATGTATTTTTTATTCAAATTTAAAGCTGCGTGGAGAGAAATGCAGATGAATAAAAGTGATTTGTATGATAAAATGTTTAGATGCACTAGATGTGCTGTCGGTTGTGTTACTTGTAAAGGTCCAGAACCTTGTCTAGCTACTTATCATTGGCCATTCAGGTATTCATTCATTTTAATTATGTTTATTATCACTAATTATTTTATTATTTTAAAAATGATTTATTTCAGAATAACTCTGCTGACATTTTCGATATTTTGCTCGTGCGGCGCCGTCCTTTTAATATTCTACGTCTACAAACATCGCAAGCTCAAAGTCTTCAAGGTTGCATCCCCTATTTTTCTATCCATAACTCTACTTGGCTGTGCAATAATGTACTTAGAAGTAAGTTATTGTTATTATGTTCAACCTCAAGTGCTATTTTAATAATAAATATCAACATTAATTTCTCTATCATTGCCACTTGTTAATTATTAATAAAGAGAGCATCAAATATTATGATTACCGAAGGCGTGATAATGATAAATTAATTGGATTAGTTTGACAATTTAATTTATTGATCACTTAATTTAAGAGTTGAGTAGAAAGTACTTGAGCTTTACTGGTATTTATAGATGGCTGCAATATTTCCTGTACTTGACGTCTACTCTTGTATAGCAACCAAGTGGACAAGACATCTTGGGTTCTGTATATCCTACACAGCTCTGCTAATGAAAACCTGGCGAGTATCATTGACGTATCGCGTCAAGAGTGCTCACAAAGTTAAGCTCACAGACAAGCAGCTACTGCAGTGGATGATACCTATTCTGCTGGTTATGATCATTTATTTGAGCACTTGGACACTCAGTGCCCCGCCTGATGCTCATGTTATTGCCGATAGTCAAGGCCTTGAGTTTAATCAATGCGAGTATAATTGGTGGGATCACAGTCTTGCTATTGGTTTGTATTTAATAATATTTAAAAAAAAAAAATTATAACCTGGAATTATAATTTTTTAAAAATTATGCAGGAGAAATTTTATTTCTCGCGTGGGGCATAAGGGTATGCTACAATGTGCGCAATGCCGAGAGCTTATTCAATGAAGCGAGATTAATTAGCTATGCTATTTATAATATTGCTGGTGTAAATACAACAATGATAGCAATCCAGTGAGTAATTAATTAATTTTTTTTAATTTTATTATTTATTGTATTTAATTATTTATTTTCATTGCAGCCTTTTTATATTTCCGCATGCTGGACCGGATATTAAGTACACCCTGGGTTTTTTACGGACCCAATTATCGACAACGGTGACCGTTGGCCTCGTATTCGGGCCGAAGGTATTTAAAACTGTTATATTTAATTTAGCTTGTATGATAATTTATAAATAAATTTTATCACAAGTTGCGTGACAAAAGTAGTGTGCAGTAAATAGAGTTAAGAGGAATTTTAATGAGCTTGTCATTGATAATGGAGTTTAGTTGTATATATATTTATATATATGTTTGTGTAGGTATTACGAGTTTTACGAGGTCACGGTGACCAGTGGGACAGTCGTGCTCGTGCTCGTGGTATCACGGCCAGCTTTTCCTTGAATGGAATACGCGGCCTTGTCGCTGAAGAAACAACTGATTTGTATCAAGAGAACGAAGAGCTTAAAGAAGAAATTCAAAAACTTGCAGCACAAATTGAGTTTATGAAAATAGTTCATATGGAAATGCATAATCGCCATATTAAACCCAAAATGGGGGGTTATTTCAGTACCCATGGCCATAATTGGAGTGCGCAGAGTCCCAATGCTAAAAATTCATCCGCTAGTTTTATTCTCAAGGTTTGTATTTTTTTTTTAAATTATTAATTAAGTAAATTATTATTATTATCATCATTTCTAAATTTATGTATTAGACGGTAGTTGAACGTGGAGCGACAGCAGCTGCCGCGGCAGCTGTTGAAGACTCGACATTTCCTTCAGGAAGTCTTCATCGCGCTCGAAGAATGGAACTTTTGCGCGAAAGAAAAGCTGCACGTGAAAGAGAAAGACAAGAAGTTAATAGGCAGCAACAAACAACTGGGAGTAAAAGTGAAGGAATGACAAGTACAAGTAGCACTAGTGACGGTGAACATGTCTGACTAGTGATAAATAGTGATGAGGTAATATATTGTATAGTATTAAAAATTTACTTTTTTCAAATTATTTAAAAATTTTTTTCTTCATTAATATAAATAATATTATTATAGGTCTGGCTATGACGACAAAATAAAATAAATAATTTTTTAATGCAACCAACATTTTTATCTACACTTTCCATGAAATTCAACGAGGTGTCTTGTATATATCAAACTCAGTGCTTTAAAATAATAATCATTTTTTTAAAACAAATTTTCATTTTATAAATTTTTAAAATTTATATATCAGTTATTTTATTAAGTAAGATAAACAATTTTATATTTATTTGTCTGTTGGAAAATATATATATATATATATATATATATTGCACTGACGTTGATATATTTATTGTAAGCATTCGTTTGCGCAAAAACTATGCCGCAAGTATCTTTGATACGTTAAAAATTCGCACAACTTGTTGTTTGTATACCATCTTTAAAAAATAAATTTAAGATGTTTAAATGAGTGTTTAATTATTAAAATATAAAATATATATTATAAGTGAATGCGGTGATAAAGAACACACATATGACATCTACAAAAATATGAAAGGATTTAAAGTTATTAAATGATGTATATAATAATTTAATTGTTGCGTAAATGCCTTATTGGAAAGTGAACAAGTGTTTGAATAATAAATGTATTAAAAATAAGTAAAACCTTTTTTCCAGTATTTTAAATCATCGGGAAAATTGTAACTGCAATTTATTTATCTACATCAATATTAACATCGGAATAAAGGAACAGAAGAAAGGAAAAGTAAAGTTTATTCATTTTTTTTCTTGTATTGCGCAATTTAATTTTTTTGTTAGTGATGAATTTTTTTAATTGTAATATATTTATATAGATTGATAAACAATTTATGTTAATTAGTTGTTAGATCTATTTAAAATTTTACAAAAGTAGTATACGAGATTAAAAAAAAATTAATTGTCTGCCATTAAAAAAAATTCATGTATTTATATTCATATATTTTAATTATTTATATTTTTAAGCTGAAATTTATGTTTATATAAATAATCAAAATTATAGACAGAAGAAAATTATCAGAATTTTTTTCTGTCAGTAAGTAAAAATATCACTGCGCTATTAATTAGCAAATATATTAGATATAAGAACTGTTGTGATAATTGGTTATTCACTTGCACTTCAAAGACAATAAAATAATTTTTCCTTCAAAAAAAAAAAATAAATTTCCTTGGAATAAATATTTTAGTTTAATTATTTTACTGTAAATTAATTAAAAATAAAAAAATCAAATAATGTTTCAACTAATTAATTAATTACTTTATTTTTGTCACAATTAATAATAAAAAATTTATTTAAATAATTTTGAAAGTTGAGTTAGTAAAGAAAACTAAAAATTTTTACTTACATTAGCCATGCTATTGAAACATTGTATTATCGATTGCTGCGTTTTAACGGCTTCAATGTTGGGCGGCATTAAATTCTTATCAAGAAACCCAGAGTGTTCTAATAATAAGGGTAATGCCTGGACGTAATTTCCGTCATACATTTTAGTAATCGCGCTGACACGCTTTTTAGTTGATTTAATCAACTGATCATTTGATTTTTTGATGTCAGCTTTGCGTGAACAGGACACGCGTGTGCAGCGTGATTGCTTATGATCTATTTTAGATCCACACAAGCATCGGAATATTGTTTCACCCATAGGTAATTTCCAATCATTTTTGCACGCATCACATGTACAAATAAAATAATATTTATCAGACAAATATTTCTGACGTGACAGTAATTTATCGCTTATAAAATGTGGCCCATAGCAATCAAGAATTTCAGATCCTTTTTCTATAAATCTCAGCGCACGTACTGCAACTTTCCCTGAAATAAATTCCCAAGTTTTAGAAAAATTATAAAACATTTCAGTAAGGTATTCAAATATTCAAATATTCAAATTACCGCCAGGATAAGAGTGCCGGACTACATTTGGATAGCAACTGTGATTAACAAGACTAACAGTCGTATAAATAGCGCCCCCAATATTTATTGGTTCCCATGTCTTCGTTTCTTCATCCCGAATATTTTCAACAATTTCATAAGCATTACAGTCGATTGCTTGCATATGTCGCATAATTCCCACTGCCAGAATTTTTATTTCCTCTACTCCAAGACTCTTAATTCCAAATTCTTCAAAAATAAACTCAAGACATTTAGCCAAATAAACAGCTTTTATAGCGCGAGCTAAATTAAGCTGGCAATCAGATTTTTTGCAATGAGTCTCCAATAAATAAACTGTCTTGTAATCCAAGGGATCATATACATTTATGTCGCTTCTAATAAACTCATTTCTATCTTCATTTTTTTCTCTGTGGTAATCCATGAATTCTTTATCCAAAGTATTCAATTCCTTGTTGATTGCCTTGATAACAGTAGCGCGGTACGCTAATAAAAGATGCGATCGCTGTCTGTTTGAATCAAAGTTTTCAATAAAAATATTGAATATCATACATTCATATTTGTGGTAACTATCCCACGCTTCTCGTCGGCATTTTTCGCTACAGAAAGAAACCTGTTGTGTAAAACAAGAAAATTTAATTAGTTATTTATTTTCAAAAATTAAAATACATTAACAAGTGTACTAACTGTCTGGCAATTGGCACAGGGTATCTTTATCTTGTCTTCTAATGAAAAAGATACATGACAATGAAGACAATTGGTACCGAGAGCTTGCTTGTCAGTACTAAAAGCAAAAGGTTTGTCAATGATAACTACACTTCCGGCTTTTATATTTCTTGCAGCAACTAAATGTCTCCCACGAACGGAATTGTGAGAAAAAGTCACAGCTTCGCTGCAGCTTAACAATTTTTTATTGCGTTTTCCGTCAATTTCAATAATTACTAATAAATTATTATTATTATTGTTATTAAATTCATTACTATTTTTACTAATTAATTTTTTAGCCTGACTCTTAAGTACACTAGATATTTTTTTATAATTATCAAGCTCATCTTCACAAGATATTTTTATATTATCAAGCAATTGGATCGCATAATCACAGTCTTTACAACACTTCTGGTACAACCCAACACTAAACGCATGTCGAGCTCGAGACAAAACAATTTGAATGCCCAAGGGCAATAAATTGTTGCTTTCAACGGCAAAGAGTGCTTGAGTCAGTAGATTTATTTTACCAGCAACTGTTTCCTTGGCTGTTTCTTTCTCTAAAAAATTTATATAATCAAATAATTGCCGAGCTTTTTCGTTATTTTTCCCGGTAAACATTGGAGTAATTTTTAAACCAGACACCTGTTGTAATTGCATAATCATTTCGATCATCTTGTGTCTGTTACCGGATTTAGAATAATCATTGAACTGCTTAATAAAAGTCTCATCGTCTTTTACTTTGTAAACGTCATTGAAAAACTTTCCGATTGTCATCCTAAAAATAAGTGAATTTTTTAAAATTTAATTATTTAATGAGTAGTGAGTAAAGTTGTAAATGGGAGATGTAAATTTTAAGTACAAGGATGTAGTTATTGATGGTAAAAAAAAAAATATAAGTACAGACCTAGTAGCGTGTCGCTGGAAAGCTGGAGTCTATTATCAAGGTGGTTTACGATGGATTCGTTGGCACGCACATCTACTCGTTGTCGAGGCAGAACAGAAACTAAAATTAGATGTCGAACCTCTGATCATCGTGTTGTTGTATACCTTGTTGACTTTTAAATTCTAGGCGTGTTTCTATAAGATAAATAAAAAATAAGAAATAAAATTAGTTTCAATTCTATTGGGAGAAGTATTCTAAGTGGAGTAAAAATAGTAGAGTAAAAATTTACCTTTTAAGTTAATCCTTGACTGTTATTTGTGTAGTTATTGTTGTATTTAATGTTTGTGATGTAACGACACTAGTAATATTTATAACACGCGTTTATGATTTCGAAATTTGCGTAGTGGGTGTATGGAGGACACAGCAAAGAACCAGCTGATCTTACATTCCTCAGATGCATTGAGACATTGGAGCCGAGATATATAAGATTTCTAGATAATTACGAATGAATGGGAGTAGTTGCGTATGCGATATATATGAACGTGTAATTGACTGATTTTTTTATTGGTTTGAATAAATAACTTTTTGACGTTTACTGATTTATTGATCGAATTGATGTCACTGGACGGTATTTGGAGAAAAATATTTTTAAATTTTAAATTTATGAAATTTATTAGTGCAGGGAAAGTTCTATTGGTGAATAAAAACTTGAAAAAATATTTTGGAGTAAATGAGTGTGTTTTTCTTGGGATTATTTCAATAGATTAAAAGAGCGCGCCATTTATATATAATGTCAGTGCGCGCAGGCGACTTGCGCATTTTATTTACACCCGCGAGTCCCTCTTCGACGCAGCACGTGAAGCACGTGTATGTATATATATTGTTTAAGACTTTTGTGTACAAATTCAGAAGCTGACATTTTGTTTACATTTTTTAAGTATTATGTATATGAAGTTGATCATTGATTTTTTGTATATTTTTAAAACTGCATGAATGGTTTTCTATGGATTTACTACTTGTAGATATCAATTTGTAAATGTATAAAATAGTTTATTGTTATTTTTTGAGGTTACGAGGTAAGATTTAAATTTATTATAACAATAATAATAATGATGGTTATTTAAATTAAAGTGTGGGGTTGACAGGAGAATATTGTTTTTGTAGATTTATAAATAAATATAAGGATTATTGAAATGGCTGGTCAACAACCGTCTTTTCCATCGGGTTTTCCGGCACCCCAACAGCAAGCGATGATTAATCAATTTGGTGGGGGTCAAATGGTACCAGAGTTGATGGGCCCTCAGCAAGGAGGCATGCCAGGAGGTTTAGTTAATCCCCAACAGTTTGGAGGGAATGTTGGTGGCAACGTTGGTGCCGTTGGCCCAAATCCAATGGGTATCCCAACAGCTCAGCAAGTTATGACCCAACAGCGCCAACAACTGGCCCAACAGACCCTCATGCAGCAGCAGCTCCAACAAATGCAGCAGCAACAAATGCAAATGCAGCAGCAGCAACAACAGACAGCTCATGTCCCTCAGAGCAGCCAAGCTGCTAATCAGGTACAGACTCCTCAGACTCCTGTTCCTCAAGTTCAGCCGCAAATTCAACAGCAGCAGCCTCAACCTCCTCAGCAACCGGCACAGCAGCAGCCTCAGCAAAAGCAACAATTTAATACTGCCACTTTATGTAAACTAGGCCAAGAAATGGTACATGATATTGTCAACCGAACTCTCGAACTTTTTCAAATTCTTAAAACTATTCAACCTCCCAACGGTAATTGTTGTATTTTATTATTTATTCCTTATACTTTAGAGTATTTATCACTTATATTTTCATATTAGGTACTCAGCAAGGAGCTACTGTAGCAAATGAGAGGCAAAAGAAGATGCTGAATCAGCTCCAAGCCAATGCTTTATTTTTTAAACGTATCAGAATGGTATACAATGCATGTAATGAAAATTGTCAATTACAGGGTATGGAGTACACGCATATCGAGAGTTTGATTCCCTTGAAAGAAGAGTGGGATATGAAGTCAGAGGAAAAGAAAACCTCTGAAGCGTATCGACACGCTTGTGAGGAACGCAACGAATTAATTGAAGTAAATAATTTACTATCATTATTTTTACTTTAAAATGATTAAAAATAATAAATCAATTTCTTAATAATTATTCCAGCAAGTAACTGCCAAAAACCGTCATTTGAAAGAAATAATCGATCATATACGACTAATTATATCGGAAGTAAATATAATGTTGCATATGCGGCGATCTTAGGATTAATTTTAATCAATGTATTTATTTAAAATAAATTATTTTCAAAAATAAATATATATGTACATTTAATTAATAAAATAAAATATTAAGAATAAGAATTATCAATTTTTTTGAAAACAAATTTGAATATTTTGTTCATAAGCTCAATATATTTTTATAAAAATACCAGTATCTAGTACTCAAAAATTTAAATGTCAGCGTAAAAATATTTTTGTATAATTTTTATATTAGTATCATCAGCCATCGTTTTTATCAGCACGCGGTAATAAATACTAAAATTTAAATATATATAAATTTAAATAAATAATCAACTCCAAAAAAATTTATAGAATAATTCTATAATTATCCATCACTGTCAGTTGTAATTTACTTTCATTTACTTTGGGGATAATTTGAAATCTTTTTGGAGCTTAGCGACAGTAACTCCCTCTTTATTAAAATATCTACAGCACATACGGAAATTTTTCTGTCAACACGTGATTTAATACTCGAATTGTTTATAAATAAATAAACAAATAAGTAATAATGTTCAGTGAAGATTTTAAACCCCATGAGATCCAAGATCTGTCAGGAGTTACAGAACCAGAATTTTCAAAACCGGAAATGCAAGAAGCTCGAGCTTTTTTACGTGAACGATATTTACGATTTATGAATGGAGTTATTGGTAAATATAATTATTCACTTTAGGATGACAATTTATATAATGAATTACAAAAATAATTCCAGGAGCTAAAGCGAACTTTTATCTCTACGAGAACTCACATGTATCTGGAGAATTTCGTGGCTGCGATGTGGATTGTCTTGAGTTGTTCGTCCACAATTTGAAAACGCCATTGGGAGTTGTGCCGGAAGCTATTCTTCGAGCAACAGACGTCATAAGTTTCACAATAAATAACATAAAAGCACCATGAAGATACAATAACAATATTTTATTCATTTATTTACTTATCAATAATATAAAATAATTTATTTTAAGTTATATGTACGTATAAAATTTACTTTTAAGACCTTCGCATATGTAACATGGTGTTTATTTCGGAAATAATTCGTCTCAGATGATCTATTATTTCTTTGAGGTGGCGGTTTTTAGCCGTTACTTGCTAGAAAATTTAAACATTCATGTAAATAAAATTATTTTATTGTTTCCAAGTAGCACAGACAACTTTAAGATGTCATTTTTTTATGTAAATAAGACATACAGGTGTTGGTCCTGAGAGTAATAGAAAATTTATGTTCTTTTTTCCATTTTAAAAAAGTCTTTTCAATTGAAACATTTGTAATTTAATTTTTGTCGCGACTTCTGATCGCTTTGTCAACATTTTGGTGTCTTGTGGATAAGTCAAAACTTGTATCTTGCAGATGTCTTAAAGCCATGTGCTACTTGGGTTATATTAATTATGCTACTTAAATAATATGAGAATAAATAAATAGATCGCTTACTTCAATCAATTCTTTACGTTCCTCACAAGCAAGTCGATACGCTTCGGAAGTTTTCTTTTCCTCAGACTTCATATCCCACTCTTCTTTCAAGGGTATCAAACTTTCGATATGCGTGTACTCCATACCCTGCAGCTGACAATTTTCATTACATTTATCATATACCAGTCTCAAACGTCTTAAAAGTAAAGTGTTCATTCTTATTTGTTCTTGTAATTTTATTTTTTTGTCATTTGCTGCAGTAGCACTTTGAGATGTGCCTAAAAAATATATAATTAACAGTAAACAGCTTCAGAGATCATCAATGAATCTTAAAGTAATCATGACAATAGTTACCATTTGGAGGATGAATAACTTTTAGAATTTGAAAAACTTCAAGGGCACGACTGACAATATCTTGTACGGTTTCTTGTCCTAATTTACATATACTAACAGTATTATATTCTTTATTCTGCTGTTGCTGTTGCTGAGGCTGCTGCTGTGCCGGTTGCTGAGGAGGTTGAGGCTGCTGCTGTTGAATTTGCGGCTGAACTTGAGGAACAGGAGCCTGAGGAGTCTGTACCTGATTAGCAGCTTGGCTGCTCTGAGGGACATGAGCTGTCTGTTGTTGCTGCTGCTGCATTTGCATTTGTTGCTGCTGCATTTGTTGGAGCTGCTGCTGCATGAGGGTCTGTTGGGCCAGTTGTTGGCGCTGTTGGGTCATAACTTGCTGAGCTGTTGGGATACCCATTGGATTTGGGCCAACGGTACCAACGTTGCCACCAACATTCCCTCCAAACTGTTGGGGATTAACTAAACCTCCTGGCATGCCTCCTTGCTGAGGGCCCATCAACTCTGGTACCATTTGACCCCCACCAAATTGATTAATCATCGCTTGCTGTTGGGGTGCCGGAAAACCCGATGGAAAAGACGGTTGTTGACCAGCCATTTCAATAATCCTTATATTTATTTATAAATCTACAAAAACAATATTCTCCTGTCAACCTCACACTTTAATTTAAATAACTATCATTATTATTATTGTTATAATAAATTTAAATCTTACCTTGTAACCTCAAAAAAATAACAATAAACTATTTTATACATTTACAAATTGATATCTACAAGTATTAAATCCATAAAAAACCCCTTTATGAAAATATAAAAACATTTTTAAAAATAATATTAATTATTTTACAATCATCTTCATTACATTTTTCATAATGTAAACAAATAAAACAGTAGATAGAAAATAATTCTATACTATAATTATTAAAAACACATATCATCAGCCATTGTCTTTATCGACAGGTAGTAAGTTAGAAAAAAATTATCTCAAGATCACCAGAATAGTGACATTTGTCTGTAACTGAAAACTTCACCATATATCTATATAAATATACACCTAAAAATGGTGTCACGTTACTATGACGAGTATGACACATTGTCTTTGTCATTTTATTAATAATAAAGAACTGTCATTTAAATAAATAAGTAAAATAAATAGCTGCGCCAAAAAAGTTTAATTATTAAATGTATACACAAACAATTAAAATGCCAGTGCAAAAAGATTCAAATATTGTCAAAATTGCTGTCCAAATGACAGGACAAATGCCTCAGTTAATTGAATTCAATCAAAAGCAACCATTAACTGGAATAATTCAAGTAAGTTTTCATATTAACCCATATATTATATACATATATAAATTTTTTTTAAAAATCGTATTGCCGTCTGTATTAATTAATTAATTAATTTAATTATCTTAATAGGGGTTATGTAACGAATGGAGTTTGACGGATCCAGAGACGTACTCGTTGCAATTTTCAGAGAACAATAATCAGAACTATATTACTGAAAAAAATAGAAATGAAATTAAAAACGGAAGTGTGTTGAGACTGGAACACTCGCCGAGTAAAACAGCTGGTGATATTTTGCATAAATTAAATAATGGAACAGCTGATGACAAATTATCAGCACTGAAAAAATTAAGTACACTCAGTAATGACATTACATTTGCACATGAGTTTATAAATAAGCAAGGACTGGCGTTAATAATATTACAGGTAAGTTTATCTGGAACTTTAAGTTCCAATGCAGGTGATCATGAAAAATATTGTGTGTAATTCAGGATGAAAGACGATGTCAGACTGCGGATGATGTAGGCCGTCACCCTGGTCTGAAATCGTTTCATTCCCTGTCTCAAAATATACTACTATTTATATGGATCATTATTAATTAAATGAAATTAATTTAGATTGAATCAGGAAAATATAAAACTGCAGCGTTGGCATGTGCGCTCCAATCGTTCGTGGAATTAATGGACCACGGGATAGTGTCCTGGGACATTTTGGAGCCACCGTTTATCAACAAAGTCGCAAGCTACGTCAACAATCAATCAGTATCTCAGGATGCGAGTGTAATTGAGGCATCTCTTAGTATTCTAGAGAATATTGTTCTGAATTCATCTGGCAAGTACAGTTTAGTTGAAAAAGAAGTTACATTCCCAAATCTTGTGATGCATTTGCAAAGTATGTCACCGCAGATTCAACAGAACACAATAGCTTTAATAAATGCCCTATTTTTAAAAGCCGATTTGATAAAAAGACGTGCGGTAGCAGCAACACTGCAGTCTAAACAAGTGCGCAATGTTTTTTTGACGAATGTTATTCAGTCAACTGGACAAGTTGGCACTGAAATGGCACATCAGCTCTACGTATTGCAAACGCTGGTACTGAGTTTACTCGAGCAACGCATGATGACGAAAATGGACCCGCAGGACCAGGACGCTCATGATAAAATAAAAGAATTGCGTCGTATTGCCTTTGACACTGAGGGTAATGTTAGTGGCAGTGATGTTGCTGCACGTAAACAAGGTTTATTTGCCAAAGATTATAAAAAATTAGGCTTCAAGTATGACATTAACCCGGCGTTAGATTTTACCGGGACACCTCCTGGTATGCTGGCGCTTGATTGCATGATTTATTTCGCTAGAAATCATACCGAGTCGTACACTAAAGTTGTTCTGGAGCATTCTTGTCGTGCTGATGAACACGAGTGTCCATTTGGTAGGACAAGTGTTGAGCTTGTTAAATTATTATGTGAGGTAATTTATTACTCATTTATTAATTACTTCTTTGGTAGTAAGTATCATTGCTGATTAATTATAAATTAATACCACAATGGATTATTTTTTTAGGTATTGAGAATTGGAGAGGCACCAAGTGAGCAAGGGCAGTCATATCATCCGATGTTTTTCACTCATGACCATCCGTTCGAAGAATTTTACTGCGTGTGTATTGTGCTGCTGAATAAAACCTGGAAAGAAATGCGGGCTACTACTGAAGATTTTGTTAAAGTATTTTCTGTAGTGCGCGAACAAATAACACGTGCACTCCAGTGCAAGCCGACGGGTCTTGATAAATTTAGGAACAAATTGCAGCAGTTGACTTACTCGACTATCACCAATTTGTGGCAACAGGAGAGAACTAACAGAGAAGAGTGGGAAAGTCATGCTAAACCAATTGTGGAATTGCGCGAGCAAATAACACCGGAAATCCTCGAGCTTATCCAACAGCAACGATTGGGTTTTCTTGTTGAGGGCACGAGGTTTACTAAATACAGTGCCAGGGGTCAGGTAATTGTCACGATAATTAGTAATTAGTCATAAGATATAGAAGTGATTTTATAAAATAATTTAAAATTTGTGTAGAGGATAAAAGATAAATTTTGGTATGTCCGTTTGTCACCAAATCACAAAGTATTTCATTATGGAGACTGTGATGAAAAGTCAGTGCCGACTATTGATGACCTGCCGATGAAACTCGCTGTCGTCGATATCCGTGGGCTTCTTATTGGCAGAGACTGTCCACATATGAAAGATTTACAAAGACGAAAGACAACTCATCAGTTGGCATTTTCCCTGGTTCTAGATTCTGTTGAGATATCGAATTTGGACTTCGTTGCACCGGATGAACAAGTTTTTGATTACTGGACTGATGGTATCAATGCTTTACTTGGTATGTTATTATTTTTATTTAGTTAATTATTATAATAATTAATCATTATCAATTTATAATTGTGTTATTTGTTCAGGTAATAAAATGACAAGTAAAGAGACAGAAAATGATTTAGAAACTCTATTGTCTATGGATATTAAGCTGCGATTACTCGATGCCGAAGGCATTGATATTCCGCAAGACCCTCCACCAATACCAGAACCACCACCAAATTATGATTTTTGTTTTGAACTTTAAGATATTAATTATTATTTATAACTAAGCACACGTGGTATAAAATACGTGATTTTAAATAATTATTTATTATATGAAAAAATTTTTATACATTTTTGACGTATCATTAATTACTAAATGGTAAAAAAAAAATTTTAAATTTACTTCCCGTAAAAATTTAAAGTCTTATCTTATACACTACAATTACTCATAATGTCTATTTGTAATTTTTTACTTCTATACTTATACATAACATTTTCTTACCTCTGTCAGCAGTTAATTCCAAAGTAATAACTATCGCTTTATTTTTTTAAACTGGGAAAGATGCAGTATATTTTACCAAAGATTAACTAAGCGTCAAGTTAAATTTTTTTGCAAGCATTTTTATTTATCGATAAAAACAATTATAACTTTTTTCTTTTCCTACTGATAAATATTTACATTG
The DNA here is from genome assembly GCF_026212275.2 of Microplitis demolitor. Lineage (NCBI taxonomy): Eukaryota > Metazoa > Arthropoda > Insecta > Hymenoptera > Braconidae > Microplitis > Microplitis demolitor. The sequence goes on from NC_068547.1 coordinate 23,049,002, forward strand.
CAAATATTAAACTTTTTTTTTTACATAATATATATATTTGTATTTTCATAATTTATAAATATTCAATAATATCCAAATATTATTATTATAAACTAAGTATGTAATTGATTATAAATTAATTTACTCATTTTGTCAGTATTTTTAAATATTCAAATTCACATTATTTGATATTATGAACATAATTATAATAAATTATATATGATAATTATTGATTGTTGTGCGTGTGTAATATTTTAGACTCTCAGTTTGTAGCATTTAATTAAAACTTAATTATTATTGACAAAAATAATTTATCTTGTGGTACTTGGCGGTAATAATGTGAAAAAAGTTATTGAAGTAAGTAAAGAAAGTAATAAATTATTACATAGCTTCTTCAGATAAAATATTGTAATGCTGCGGGTCAGTTGCATAGTGATCAGGTGGATAGAGAAAGAATTCAATAAAATTGAGCACTGGTCCACGACTAAATGGATTTGAGTATTTACCTTTTTTGTCACGTAAGTACGAGTATCTCTTGTAATTAAACATTTCGTTGGTTGTTAAATTCATGCATGCGTGCAGTACCTAAAATATATTTAAATAAATACTAAATATTTGAATAAGTAAAAAGAAATAGAGAAAAAATATTTAACATTTAATTAAAAATGTTTAATTTTCTTTCTGTAATTGTATAAAACATTTGCTTACTGATGTGCATGTTAGTATCCAACCGAGTCCGCAAAAAACAAGCGCCTCTATTAGACCCAACACGTACATCAATTGCAATCCTTCAATTGCAATACAATAACACGCAAAGTAGAGCGTGAATGAACAATTTATCGCCACACACATTACGAATAGAAAGAACCACATTCTGCAAAATTATATATATTTAATATAAGTAATTCTTATATATTTATCACTACTTTGTATAGTAAAAAATATTGTAGTTCTATTAATAATCAGAATTTTTAGTCCCTTCGTTTCACTGCGCTAAAAAAATTCAAATAAATTAAAAATTCCGTCAACTGACAGAGGAATTGATAGAAAATTTTAAATAAAAAAAAAGTTTTCAATGTCAATTTGACGTAAATGATCTGGGTTAAAAAAAATTTTTGATTTAAATACAATATTTTTTACTGCAGTAATTTTTATTAAGATAATTATGAAATATTTTACTTTTTAAGTAATTGCTTTTATAAAAAATTTATCACAAGCAAATAGAAGAAGAAAAGTTTTAATAAAACATTCATAAATAAATTTTATTTTAAATTTTCATGAGTTAAAAAATTTGCAATAAATATTTCAAGCTGTCTGATTAATTTTGCTACAATTAAAGTGATAAAGAACTTACCTGTTTCGTAAACCGACACAATTATAAATAAAAGGACAGTGATGATCAAAATACGTGACACAGCGATTGCAAATTCTACAGTGCTTAGCTCTTAGTGGTCTAAAACATCTGCAACTATGGCATAATCGTGACAAAATAACATTTCTTTTCTTCCACTTATCAAAATACGGAATCTACAAATAATAAGAAAAATATATCATATATATATTCGTTTTTTATTACAAGTGTACTCTGGCGGTTTCAATTTACGGTAAATTGGTTCCTCCAGGAGAAAATAAATAATAAAATAAAATTACCTGTTTAATGGCTCTATAATAAGTATCACTATTCTGAGGTACGTAACCGGGATCACGTCTATTGGCGACGATCCATGACAACCACATCAGAATATTCCAATAAATAAAACAATAATGACTACCGCGTAAAAAATTCCACGTCAGAGGTAGACATTTGAGTAGATACATTGGATAGCCCCATAATAAAACAGATCCCATAAATAATAGCAAAGGTCCTTTACTGTTTCCCGCTCCGCCAAATAATAGTGCCCTGTTTAATAAATTTTTTCCTAATGCAATCATAAAATTAAAATTCATCCTGGCTTATTTATTTAAAATATATTTACCAGAGCTCATTTATTGGCGGTACCCATCGTGACCGTCGTTTCTGTTCGTTCTCCAGAATAGCAACGACTTCTGAGTGACGGTGACTTTTGGCTAATTGCAGAGGTGTCTTGCCGTTTTTATCACGTGGTCCTAATTCTATTTTACTTTTTTCGCAGAGTATTTTTACGCAGCTAACGTTCCCTGATAAGCACGCTAAGTGCAGAGGTGTTGAGCCAAAGTAATCGGGCTTCTGTAAATCAACTCCGCTGTACATGAGGAGACGAATTAAATCGGGGTGACCTTTATAAGCTGCCCAGTGTAGTGCAGTGTCGCCATTAATGTCTGTCAGATGACCTAGTGCACCGGAACCAAGAAGAAATGCCGCCGTTGCAAATTTACCGAACATACTTGCCGTCATCAGAGGAGTCAGACCTTTGAAATCTGCTGTGTTTACGGCCACTCCTGCCTGACAAGTCATTATTTTTAATTATTTAAAATATCAGCGATATATCTACTCTAGGTATTTACCTTTAGAAGTATTTGGACGATAGCACTGTGACCTTTCCTGCATGCCCAGTGAATTGGTTTGGGTCCTTGCGTACCCAGACATGATAAATCAACTGGTCCATTTCTTTCGACTAAATACCGCATTACCTAATAATTTAAGAATTTCAATTTCAATATCAATAAAATATATTAATTATTAACTGACTTCAACATTGCCATCTAATGCTGCCCAATGAGCTGGTGTGTATCCCCATTTATCACGAACACTCAGGATACTCAATCCACTTTTCTCAACTAGTTCTTCAACGGTTTCCGTGTCTCTGTATCAGTATTTAAACAAAAATTTCAGATAATGAATATATAATGATTAATTATAAAATAATTACCCGGCGCGAAGAAGTTCAAAGATTCTTTTGGTTTCGTCTGTAGGATTTTGTCCAGTGGTCGCTTCGTCAGCATAAATATTTTCGTCAGGAGTGTTTCTTTCTCTTGTGACATTTCTTTTGGTCATATTTACGTTGTGAGTTCCGATTGAATTGTTCGATAGATGCCCGACCATGTCGGGGTCTGGACTTAGCTCCCATACTGAACGTGCAGCACCTGGCCCTGTTACAGGGCTAATTGGGTACACCTACGATTGGAATCAATAAAATTATGCTACTGCTTAAATAAATAAATAAATTTACCCCAGGAAAATTGAGGATCTTTTGAAAAAAGTTTATTACTTACCTTGTAAAGCGTTGTCAGGTCCGTCTTTAATCACTTCGTCACAACCTATCCGCTATAAAATTTATGAAGATCTCGAGTTACTTAATCACTTATTGCTATAAGTCGCTGACAAGTTAAAAATACGTAAGCCAATCATAATTTAATCGGCCTGACCAAAACAAATCGATTACTACTTTTTTAAACAAACTGACTATTTGATTTACTTGTTGATATATATTACAGTCTATTGGTAGTTATTTGAATTGTCAAGGAAAAATTGAGATGAGTTATATTTTTATATCATTATTTTTATAAGAAAGTAATAAATAACGAGTAAGAATTGTTTCTTGTGTAAAAATTTAGCACAATGCGCGTTTTAATTGCACTTGCGCATTCAAATCAATAAATTTACCCTCTTGAAACGCTTGCGTACATGATACCCTCATTTTAAGTAAATATATAGATATAGGTACATATATAGAGGGTGAGGGTAGTATAGATCACTGGGTGACATACTTATGGCAACTAGATTCTAGAGGAATGGAGTAAATAAATGTAAGATCGATTTAAATATAATAAATATATGACCGCCCAGGTGGGAAAATATTTATCATGATTGCTTATGATGCCAAATACTAACAGTTTTGTGTTGAGATTAAAAATATTGTTATTGTACGGAATTATTGTGATCGGAAAAGTATGAGCTGCATGATTTGTGTCACTAAGTTTACTTTAGAAGCTGTTACCATTTTTTTTGCGCAGGGGGTCGTATTGAACGCACCTGTGTAGTTGCTGCTCTATAACTTTATATTTAGATTCTTTTTTATTACGGTAGACGTTCGTAGAAAGATGACGAGACTGTCATCCTCACCTATCTTCATCCATCCTCACCAGTCTTCATATGAATCGTGGGTCAGGAAAAAAATTTTTTCCAGGACTTTTTTGAGTATCTTCTACGAGAGGACGTTAAAAGGAACAAAAAATGTTAATATTATTGGGAGTTATTTGCAACAGAAGAAAAGTTACGGGATACTCTTCGTATCAAGACATGAAAAGTGTCATCCTCAGTTATCTTCATTCATCCTCATTCATCCTCATATGAGTCTCAACTCCAAAAATAAATTATTTCCAAGACTTTTTATGGATTTTTCAACTATAGAAGATTATAATGAACAAAAAATGTTTGTATTATAATGGGTTATTCCCATCAGGAGAAAAGTTACGGGGTACTTTTTGTAGAACGATTTCAAGTCCGTCATTACCCATCTTCACGTATCCTCATATGGGTAATAAATTTTTTCCAGGACTTTTTGCAGTTTTTCCGATGCAGTTAATCGATTATCGACATCAATATTCAAACAGCAACGAAATATATTTTTTTACAAATAATTAAAAATATCCGTAAGAATTTTTAAGGCAATTATAATTTATTCGTCAGTACTTATCTTTTAAATATTACAGTTCACACGAATATATACATATATTTATTCATCGATACATTTACAACATTGAGTTTATGATTCTTAGCGATGACATTAAAATAACTTTATTTTCTTAAGCAATTTAATCAGCGCAATACTTATTCATATTTTTATTAGCACGCGCACAAGCTTTAATTTTGTTTTTTCTCAACAATCTTATAGACTGGTGTTCGTGATAGATAATAAATAATTAATATTTCATTTTTTAAGCCTAAAATTTATTTTATTTATTAAAATAATTATTTTAGACATATAATGATAATAGTTAATAAAAATACATGATTATATTTACGTATTGATACGCATTTTACTTTTTATAAAATGTCGTTAATACTTAATGTACTGTTACATTTTTATTTTTATTATATATTTATAATTCTCATTATTTTTAATTTTAATTATAAATTTTTTTAATTAATTTTTGGTTTACATATTAATTAATAAATAATTAAATCTCATGATTTATCGTCTAAATAAATTAAATTAATTAATAAATATTTATTTATAATTTAAAAGTATAAAATTATCATTAATTTTTAAGTCTTTTTGCTTTTTTTTTATTTATAGTCCATTAGTTATAACAGCAAACGTAATCTTTAATTAAATTTTCACCTGTCAAATTGTCAAATAATTTTAAAAATTATTAATCAATCGTTTAAATTAAAATATTTATCAACACTTATAATTATTACTTTCAAATAGAAAAGAAAGTATAAATGCATAAACAAAATTCAGCCTTACACATTTAATTGTTTCATTTATAAATTTAAATTACACTCCTTAAATATTCCGTCTTCATATACAATCAGCGTTTCAGTAACAATAATCAAATATTATACATAATTATCTCATATTTAGATTTATCAGTACGTACATTTAATTATATTTATATATTACTTATATTAATTCAAAATATATTTCCCTCCATTTATTTCCGTGATATTTAACCTGATATTTTAATTATACTTGTACATATTGAGATATGATGATTGAAGTTTTATATATATATATGAGTAGAATTATAATTATGTATAATATTCAATTATTTGTTTATTTATTTATTTATCAAATTGAGTAATTGGTCTAATTTAAACAACGATTCCAAAATGGAATGTATCTAATGCATCTAAATAAATAAGATGCATTTTGTATGTTAATATATGTATATATATTAGGGGTATGCGAATTTGAACTTACGAATTATTCGACTGCCCAATTTCAAAACGCAGTAAGTGACAAATTTTTAAAAATCGATTTTTTAGTATTTTTAGTTCCAGTGGAGTTTTGTGAACATGATTCTATGAATAATTCAAAAATTCAAATTATTGGTTTCGATTGGAACTCGATTTGCATAACCCTTATATATAAATATATATTAATTCCCAATAAGTAATTAATCAGTATAATAAATTGGTCATTGGGAAGACGGTTCACGTATTCCGCGTAGATTATTTTAAATAAATAAATAAATTAATGAATTACTAAGCTAAGTATGGTTGTGGCAATTTAGATGGTAATTATTAATCTTTAGCAGAAGTTGACCAGACTTCTTCAGCAAGACTTCCATATCTTTGAACACCAGGAAAACGCGGTCCAGATGAGCTTTGAGGTGAATAATAACCGCCGTGTAATTGATAGTAATTATTACCACCACCACTAGACACTGACTCGCAGTAATAATCAGACATGAGAATATTACTGTACCCAGAGTATGAACCGTACTGAGAAGTCGTTGACGCCGATGAATAAGACGACGAATAGCCGCGTTCGCTGAGACTCCGATAAGGCCCCGAACGATGGGGCCTGTCCTCTTGTCAGACTGGTGTGCTGACAGGCGCATTCGTTATGTACTCAATGTCTCCTATGCTTTTTACCCGACGATGACGTTTGCCTCCACTTCCAATCCCGATTCCGATCCCATTCCCACTTCCGCTTCCGATGGCAGTCGCGATCCCGCCGTTGGCATTCGGTCGCGGGGGCAACTGTGGAGGTGGCGGTGAATTACTTCGTAGACTGCTCATATATTGACACTGACTGGCCAAGCTTCCAGTCTCTGACGACGACGACGGCGATGCTTTCTCACTGCGAGGACGAAGACCTAGTGCTCGACTCAATGATCCCTGTAAATTTTATTGATTTTAAATTAATATCTGCAATTTAATCTAATTAAATAATTATCTAAACATGCTCACGCTTTTTTTACTGCAAGCTCATGACTAATCTAATCAGTAATTTAGTGTTTTGTAATTAAAATAAATATCAAGTCTATAAATTAAAATGTTTTTTTTTTTTTAAATAAAAATAACGTGTAATGAAATGAATCAATGACTTGTGATTAATGTTAATTAATTAATTTATTTATTGGATAATTATTATTTGAATCTCATACCTGAGAGCTTCTCCATGACAACTATAGTAAAGATGACACATAGGTCAGTTAAAAAACCGCTCCATCCATTTTTTTGAAATATTATATTTCACATTTAAATTTAAATAATTTAATACAATAATAATAATAATTATTGTTTTGTTTGTTTAATTCAATTAATTTTTTTTATTTATCAACTATAGTTTAAATATCATTCCCTCACAAATATTTAATGAGTTAATTAATCGGTAAATATTTAAGTGAAAATAAAAAAATGCAGATTTTCAATGAATTTTTTTTTTTTTTAATAGTTGATTATAATGGGGATGAATAGAATTATATTACATATATGTAAGGTTGTGTATAAATATATACAGTGTCGAGGATTTAATATATAGATACTTTTTAAATATATATATTTCTGTATATAATCTATGACATATGTTTGATTGATATTTTGAATAAATAATTAAATTAACAATAAATTTATATATTTTTAAAATTAAGTTTATAGTATCAATAATAGTTTTGATAAATTGAACAATTTATTATTTTGACTGTAGGCACGTAATCGATCAGTCTTTTACCTTACAAAGTATTTTTATTTTTTTTAAATCTTCTCAAGGCTCGAGCGATTACGTTCATTTTTTTTTTAAGTACTTAAGAGCGATATTATTTAGTAATAAAATTTATTTTGATTGTTTTTTAATTAGGCCAGAAAATAAACGCGACAAATCTAATTAATAAATATCTCAATGAAATAAAATAAAATGGACCCTCGCTGTCAAAATATTTTTGTATAAAATAATTAAACAGCTTTTACTTGATCAGTTTTATCTCTTCAATTGATAAAAGATTTTTAAATTTAACTAATTACTCATATATATTTAGTTTTATATTTAGAATAATTGACTATTTATTTAGTAAATTAGAGGAGATAAAACTGACCGAATTGACTGTAAAGATCCCCAATAAAAAATAGTAAATGATTGTGTAAATTAAATGAGACAAGGAATATACCGAACCTTTTTAAGGTAAAGAAGACTGCAGGTCTGCGATGATCCACAGGATGCAGGGAGAATGATAAATGTTAAATGTTAATCGAAAGAGCCCATAGCTCACAGCAAAGGACTGATACTTAACATCCATGATCAAATAATTAACTATTTATTATTATTAAATGATTTATAAAATATTTATATATTTTTTTAGCTTCTCTGAATTTTTTAAAAAATCTACTAAAGCGTAGGCGTTTACACATTTCATGCAATTAGCGAGTGACGATTTTTATTTTCTATAAACAAGTAACGAATGATTTTAAAATTTTTAAATAAAAATCGTCGTATATAAATGAGGCGATTAATTAAAATATCAATGATATATACATAGACTGGAGTTTTAGTTTGAATATCAAGGAGAGACATGCGGTAAAAAAAGAAAGTTAGTTGAGAAAAAATGAAGACATTACCCTGAGACTGGAACGTCGTCTATCGATAGTATTTAAGCTGTTGTTGTGATTATTGTTGTTGGTGGGCATGTGGAGGGCAGAGAGAGAGCTCTGGTGATGCTGGAGATGGAGAGTCCGATTTCCTCGACCAAGACTTCCTCCCGCGCTCACGGTACTCATTGGCCTCGCTCCGATGTGGTTCCTCGGGACAATCTCCAGCTGACTTCTACACACACGCACACATCCTCATGCTCGCTTTTTTTTATCTTTTATTAATAAACTATTTGTATAGCACCGACAATACATCGCAACACACACACGTATTTATTTATTTATTAGTCATATTTATTTAGTTTAATTTCCACGAGCTTTTCTTCACTCTTGTTGATTATTTAATATATCAGTTATTTTATAAAATATTAATCTTGTCTAAGAATTAAAAGTTTTCATAAAAATTTTAATTATTACTGCAATTTAATTTTTAAAATAATAAGTTACTTTTTTTTTTTAATATAAAATTTTGAAAAATTAATTTTTATTACGGATTTATAATTATTTTATGTAGTCAAAACTATTTTTATAAATTTTGAAAAATATCTTATCATTAAAAAATTCTAATTTCTATTAAATTCTATTTTTTTTTTTTAAGTTATCGGCTGCTACAAAAATCTAAAACTAGAAAAAAATTTAATGGGATTCTAAACAAGATTAATATTATAAAATAATAAATATATCTAATTAAAATATATCTAGTTACAACATAAATATACATACACAAGCATTTTGTGCTTTAAATATAAATAAAAATTCATTTACTGGGCTCTAATGATCCTCGGTACCAGAATAGCAACGGCTTAGTTTCATTTTTTCATTTTTAAAATTCAAATTTTTAAATTTTCATTTAAACATTAGAGCCAAATAAGTTGTTCAGACGAAACATTTAACAGTCATATTATAGTAATTAATTTTTAATGGCAAATAAATATCTATAATGCACAGTAGTATAATCCATGATCATTATTTTGTAAATTTACCAATTAATCTTAATCTTTTATTTATAATTTTATTTATTTATAACTTTATTAATAAATTTAAAAAAATATCACGTCACAAATTCTAAAAGGACATATTTTTGACGCCCTTTTGGCTTTATAATAAAAAAAATCATGAGTAAATACGGATTTTATTTAAATTCGAATTTACTCCAGATTTAATCCGCATTCACTCTGAAAATTTTTTACAGAGGTCACTAAATTTAAAACCCAAAGGATATATAATTTTTTTTTAATTGCTAAACATACTGTAGACTTATTTTAAAGCTGATTTTTTTTTTACACAAACGATTGGCAATAAAAAAAAAATAAAAGCCTTTTTGGCTTTCTCTAGTTTCGTTAACCCAAAAGAGTATAAAAAAAAATCTGTCCTTTTGTAATTAGTAACGTGATATGTCTATTGATAATTGATCAAGGATAATACCACAATTTACTAATAAAAATGAGTGCTGTACATAGCGCAGTGCAGTGCAGGCAGCGGCTGTGGGCTACGGCTCACCTAAATTCAATTTTAATATCTTATTTACCGGTTTTATAAATCTGTCATCAAGACAAATCATTTATTTATTTATTTATTTATTCAACTTCTAATTTTGTTTAATTATTTTTATCCATTGATCGAGTGGACTGCAGACCAGAAATTTACCAACAATAAATTATTTATTTATTAACAAAATATTTTTTTTAAAAAATTCAAACAAGTTATTAAATAATAAAAATAATATAAATGTTTGTATATGTACATATCAATGTCAGCTGTAACTGTATCGTATTTACGTGTGTGTATTACTGGTAATGACGGGATATATATCGTGTAATAATTTTTATAATTAATTTACTTTACATTATAATTATAATCATGCGTTAAACATGATCTATATATATATATTTAGATCTTTTTTATTAGATCTGATATATATTTATTTTGTTTGCGACACTGAGTGATGCAAATTAAATTCGTTTTATCATATTTTTATCACAATGTCACAGTGGCAAATTAAATAGTCTGTTCGCCAAAGTGACATCAATGATAATTTTAATTTTATTTATTAATTCAAGTATTCTCGGAAGCATTAGTTAAAAAAAAAAAATTTGACACGTGTCATAGAGAGTTTTAAAAATAATTAATTGGTATCGATTATCAATGACCTACATTAATTAACCCAGCGGGTTTAATAATTAAGTGTCAATGAATGAGGTAAATTTGTTTTACAGCGGGAAAAAAAAGTTTATTTATTTAAAAGCTTCCACGAATATGTTCGATTAATTAAATCAATATGGAATAAGTAATTATTTTTTTTTATTTAACAAATTATTTAATTATTTATGGAACTGTTTTACTTCGGTTGTATTTAATATGTAGAAACAATTTACCGGGTTTTAAAATCAAGTTTTGTGTAAACTAGAGTTGAGAAATATTTGAGTTTAAATATTTATAAATATTACAACTATTGTTGTCAGACAAGTTTGTTATTTGAGTTACACAACAAATATTGCTGTTAGATGGTAGCATTTATAAAACGGGAAATATGAACAACGGAATTTGAAACAAGAATTACGTGTATTATAGTGGAAGTTTTCAATGAAACCCTGAGGAATTAAGGAGCGGTAACGAGTATAATAGTTGGACTAACAGCGGGATATATATATATATATATATATGTATATATATTGTTGTAATCGTAAACTGAATCCCGGTAGCAGTTTTGGATACGAGTAAGTTGATCTGAAGCCATTGTAAAAGGGATATCTCTTCTCTCAGTTCTCATCGGTCTTGTCGGTATTCTCTTATTGTTTAATACCTCCCTATATATATCGCAGACTTAACTTTGATTACAAATATAAGCTTTTTGGTTTACTTTCCTCCTCCTTTACTTTCTTCAGCACTTGAATTTCTTCATTCTTTTAATAAAATAATTCCACGCAAGTAGAATAACTACAAGTTAAAAATAACAATGAGTCCGAACGAGAGTTAATTTTTTTTTCTAAGCAGAACCATTAATTTGTCTTTTTAGATACGGGAAATAAATTTAGTCCGGTCTACAGTTTAAAATTACTGAGATGAAAAAATGATTGATGTTAGAAAATAAGATTTTATGAAGACTGATTTAAAATTATTTGTCTTTGGAATTAAGGAAGACAAACGAGGGTCTATGTGATCAACGTTCATTTGACGTTGGGTCAGTACGTCATAGAACGTGATATTGGCTGTATATATATGACTGTTTCTAATGAGTAATCAACACAATATGATGTTGATTGGGGATTGATTTGCCGTATTGTGTATCTAATGTCATATATATATAGATATATGTGTATGTATAAATATATATATATATACATATATGACAGAACGAGTGCCGATTAATGTGCGTTGTCCATTGTTCCTTCTGGATGACAGTAGATTGAGTACCTTGCTGGTAAAACGAGTGCTTCTAGCTCAGCTGTCAGATGTCGGCGTATCATGTGCTTAGCTGGCGGAATTCCAAGGGCTGTTGCCATCGTGTCACCCGTAAATGAAGGCTCCAACACTACCAGTGCACCGTGTACTCCGGAATCTTTAATAATAATATATAAATTGCAGTGTAAGAATTTTCAATCCAAGATAATTTAATTTTATATTTAATAAAGCTGAGTATTAAATTTATCTGGATGTTTATTTTTACAAGAGAAAAGTATTGTAAAATAATATTTTAAAAAAAAGGTTTATTCACTTAAATTTTTACTCATAACTTTTAAATTATGTGTTATGTTAATACAAGTTTGTATTTTCACTCATAAGTTTGTAGAAGTTGAATTTTGTATTGATTAAAGTTTACGTAAGTAAAAAGTTATTTCATATTATCGGTTATTGGTTCTCGAGAATTATAGAAATCATTAATTGATTGAAATGTTTTTTTTGTTTTTTTATAAAAAAAAAAATATACCTTTAAGATTATCAGCATACTCAGCCAAGTCGATATTCCTCGCCCATCTAATAAATCTCTGATTAGTCCAAACTAATGGATCCTCGTCGACTTGCTCGCACTGATGCCTCCTAACAGCCAAAGCCTGCAATAATTATCCCAATAAATATTTATAAAAACAAAATTTAAATAATGTCAGATAATCTGGATAACACGAATGACAATAACTTTAACCGGATTATGCAAAGTATGGACGGTTAAATTTAAATCTTATTAAAAGTTTAAAGCTTAATGGCTTAAACACTGAACACTCTGGTTATACATAATCTATAAAGGATAATAATTAAATATAAATAATAAATAAAATTAATTTTACCTGTCTGTCATACTTGAGCATCCTCAGTAAATTAATTCCATGCATAATACTTGCTTGGTGAAATTTCCTCGTAACTCCGAGCAACTTTTCCAATTCTTTTTTAACAATATGATCTAACATACGGGCGTCTACCATGTTTGTGGCGAAGCTCTCGGAGTATTGAGCAAGACCTAGATCTGGTAACCACTCAGAACTAACCCAAGTGTGACCAAGTTGGGCGATGCAGGGATAACGAACAAGACTTGGATGACGATGCTCTTCAATAGCAAGTCTTAGTTTCTTCCTGTGAAGTGGGTGCGTTATACCAAGACCTGCTTCAAGTTCCGCGTCGTTCAGCTCTAGCAGTACCTGGTTATCAAAAGTAATTTCATTTTAAAATTAATGATCCCAAAAGTACTCAGGGAAGTTTTTAAATTCACCTTTCCGGACTTGACATTTTCAGCGCATCTCGGTCCATATTGCGGCATACCGAGAGCCACCTCAAGCCAAGCGAGGACAGTTGGTGCACGCCAACGTTCCATTGGTATTGTCGCAGCCTCCCTGAGTAGTCTCAGCTTCTCGGCGTAGCCTTCCTCGGTGAGGGGCGACCAGGATCTGTATGGATCGAAGGCATCCGGGCCCTCGTTTCCGGCGCTGCCGCTCACAGAACTGTTTATCGCTTTCCGGTGACGCGAGCGTGCGAAAACCCTTTAAATGAAACGTAACGACCATTACAGAGCATACCCCAGTCTCTTTATTTTATTTTTTGTCAACGCCCCTCTCTACCTTTGTACCAACAAACTACTATGGTGCTTTATTCATCTACTATACCAGTAATGACGGTACAAGGACGTTTGTTTGCCAATCTCAAAGTGAGTGCTGCTAGTTGAGTGCTTTTAGTCTTTGATCAAATGGCAATTTCATTAAACGGTTAAAAATTGAAAAAAAAAAAAAAAAAAAAAAAAAAAAAAAAAAAGTTACTGTTTAATGCGGAATTGGAATACTTTTTTTTTTAATAGGTAATTAAAATTAATTAGTTTTGTAATTATTATAATGGAGTTCAGATGAAAGGGATAAATAAATTATGTTAAGCTTTGTGCGCGTTTTTGATGTTCTAGTTATGTTTGAATTAAGATAAAATTCAAGTACATACACAAAATGGTGACGAGATAAATGCATACTCAAAATGCATAATAATAATAATTATGCTCTACTAATGCTTGTACATCAAATTAATCTAGAGAAATTAAAGCGCCTTGTTGTAATACTTAAGTATTATTACAAAATTTTGTTCATTCTCATTATTTAACATTAAATTTAATTATTATTAGTGTTATTATCAGCAAAAAGTGAGGATAATCAGTGGAAATGCATTGGAGTAAAATATAAATGAATAAAGTACTGATAAGTATTTAAAAATAAATAAAATTTAAAAACTTATTGATAAAAAAAATTTAGCTGAATTAATTTATATAAATTTAAAAAAAAATAAAAATAATGCTGGTAAGAAAAAGAAATAGAACTGAGATGAAGTAAAAAATGTTAATTTTTTTACCTTGAAATGGAGCCCCAAGGCCCGCCTCTTGTCGCAGACGAGCGTACGTGAGCGACAGGTGCTACGACAGGTGGACTCTGTTTACATCTCCTCGGCTCAGAGTCCATCGGGCTGGAGAGCTGCTCGACGGATCGCGACATTGAGGATGTGTCCATCGCCCGTGAGAATGCGTTCAATGGCGACAGTGTCGGACTGCAGTCTTTTGGCGTTGTCGCTGCTGGAAAAATACATTCATAAATTCATAGTAATATTTTTTACCTACAACCAATTAATTATAACAATAAATATTTATTTTTAACAATTGATGCAACATAAAGAACATGGACTCGCGTGTTAGGATAAAGATCAATAATTTCTTATATTTTTTCATGCTCATGCTTTGTCTTCAAGGACAATAATCATTTATTTATTTATTTATTTATTTATTTACAAGTATATATTATTTTATAATAAATTATGTAATAAAATAAAGAGGAATGAGCGATACAAGTCAAGTATTAAATATCATAGAGTATAAAGTAGCAGATAAGTAGATAAAGCAAGGGATGATATAAGCATTGATAGGATTACGATGAGGATGACGATTAAACTGTACACTTACACTGGTACATGTGCGATGGGGCTATGGAAGAGATCACGGAGATGCTGTCCATGTCGAGGCCACTTCCCTCAACAGTTATTGTTGGTGTGCCTGCGTTTAAATATTTATTCTATACATGTATATAAAAATATACTGAAGATATTGTATATATATTTAAGAAACAGTATTTGTGTTTGTATATGTATATGCATATGTTTGTGTTGAAAGTCCACAATGGACATAAATAATACTTTTTAAAGTGACAGTTTAAATGTTAAGGATGAGACAGAGAGTAAGTGCCATCGAGTGGGTGTTTCTAAAGGACACCAACGAAGACACGGTTTTATTCGCCTTCAACGTGTTCTTTATGTTGCACCCTCAGTGTTAGTTAGAGAAATAAAAAAATTAATTATCTAGGTAGTAGGTCTTAATTTTTGTTTTATTAATTAAAAATTCTTTTTATTTTTTAATTAAAAGAAAAAAATTCCAACGCAACAATTTTATCCTGATGAAATCAGCTTACTACGACCTTTTACATAATAGTATTTAGAGCATGAACAATTGGACAATTAGCAGTGACGAGTTATCTGGGTCTCTGCGGGAAGCTTTTAAAAGAGACTTTAATCGTACTTTGGGTTCTCACTCTTGTTTAAATGTAATTATATTTAACCTTTGACCGTTTTTAATTTTTATAAAAAATTCCACCTCGTTTAGACTCTCGAGGTTCTTGGTTTTATTTAATTAAAGGAAAATAACTTTATACGACAGTTAATTTATTTATAGTACTGTAGATAAAATAATTAAAAAAAGTATAAAGTTAACTAACCATCAGTAGTAGAATCAGATAAATTGCCGCCAACACTAGTGGCACCACCGCTTTCACGGTCGCTGGATCCTCGTACGCCGCTATCAGCACTGCAACTTCCACGATCGCCAGCTTGTCCGATGCCAGACACACCCGTGCCAGTGACACTGCCCACACAGATATCAGTGATGCCCAAGGGCGGCTGGGATCCCAGATGCGGGAGTAGCATCGGCACACAATTTCCAACTCCGCTGTTGCTACAGGCGCCAGGTGTTGCTGTCCCATTAACGCTGCCTCGGGGAAACGATACCAGGGATTCCTGATCGCTCAAACATACATTTCCAATACCTCGATCGCCTAATTGACGTTGAAGCTAAATCGAAAAATAAAATTTATAAATAACAATTTAAAATCTGTAAATTTATAAAAAAAATTTACTTCTTTAATAGTCGCATGAGCATGAGAAAGTGCAGCTTCTTTATCAGCAAGACTTGCTGCCAAACTGACACTACGGTCAGCTTCATCTCTGGCGGCTCTCAGGAGACTCCAGCGTTCACGTTCACGTTCTCGTTCACGTTCTTCATTTGGTAATCCACCTCCGTGCTGAAGCCGTCCAAGTGTCGCTTCGTTTTCCCTCATCCGCTGAAATCAAACGGTGAGAAACACCACATACGGGCAGTAACTCCACCCCAATTAAACCAACACCAAACTACTACTAGTACTACAACTACTTTCACTACTGGACATGACGAAGTTAACAAGTCGTTTGAAGTTTGCTAACTCCGTTACAGGCAACTACGGCTAAGTGTTTTATATCTTATTATTATTTTACTTATTTTTTCAACAAAGTTAAATAATTGGGATTAATAATAGTATTAGTGTTAGTATTAGTATTAGGTAGACTAGATGACCAGATTAATCCATTTATCTTTCTATGAACAAATATCGTAACGATGTGGAAACAGTTTATCGGGTAAAGTTTGTACGTAATGAGTTTAATGCAAACAGCTAGAGTACAAGTATAATAAAGAGAAAAAGAGTTTAAATGAGTAGTTTTAGTTTACTAAGTTGTAAAATAAAACTATGTACGAATTATATGTATCGAACTATTCGTAAATATTCAAACTATTCATAAGTTTTTGAGTTATTCGAAACTTTTCAATTTAAAAAAACTAAGCTCTATAAAATGAAAATTTGATATTTGAAAGCTGATCAGAATTTTTGGATTCGAATCTATTCGAGCATCCTTTATATTTATATATATTTTTGTTAATTTATTTTAAAGAGAAATTAAAAGATTAGCGTTGGCGGATTTAAAAGTATTAAGATCTTTATTGGTTGAATTTAAATAACGATTTGTTGTTAAGATAACACTCCCACTAGAGACTAACATACGGTTTTATTCTCATTCGTTTTAATGGCTGGTATTCGCTTGCAAGATAAGAGTCGAGAAGTTGCGATAGAAGTTAAGCCGAGGGCGGAAAATTGTCGGGACAAGATGGTGGTGAATTGTTGATTCTGTTGAGAATAAAGGAAAGGGGAAAGGAAAGAGGTGAAATTAACACGAGGGTCGATAAGAGATATTGTCGGGAAATCTTTATCAGGGATAACGGACATATGGGTTGTAGTTTACTTGGCTGTCACGGGCAATTTTTCGTCGGGAGAAATGCACTTGAAAGATGATACTCGTGTTGCTGATATAAAAAAAAAAACTTATGAAGTAAATGGGTAATGGAAAACTGCGACTTTATTTTTATTCGGTGCTATTTTTCACTCGGAAAAGTAGCGGTAGAGTTCTGTGGCGGTTTCGGTTAGTTCTATGTGGACATTTGTTTTAACGCGGGTTCATGCTAAAGCCATTAATCGTAAAAAAGGCCAGCTAAGTGCAAAAACAAAGATTGATGAAGAAGTTGTTTGGAGATGTGAAAATGCAAAGCACGAGTTAAGTGAATTATAAGACCCGGGGTGAGAAAATTGATAAATTCCAAGATAATCTCCGAGAAAATTATTTAATATTGAAGATATAAATTTAAATATTTTTTCCCGCCTTTTATTAATTTATTTTTCTCGAGTCTGATGCATGAATTGAATATTAAATTAATATATTACTTTTTTCTTAGGTGAATTATGTTTCTAAAACAAAAGTTACGCGCATGCTGTAATTTAATTTATTAGCAAAATTTTTTGATGCTTTACCTGTTCGTAATTCCGTATAAAGTCACGGAGTTCACGTTCCTTGTCTTCAAGAGTACTGTAAAGTGCTTTCATTTGATTGAGTAGATCGAATTTCTCAGCCTTAAGCCTCTTGCGATCAGTTTTGAGGGCTTGGATAATCTCCCGAGAGTGTTGCAACTCCATTTCTAGAGCCACGAAACGAGCTTCTTCTTCGATAGCTGCATCTTCACCACCCACTTCACCTCGCGCTGCACCGCTCAGCAATAAGCGACGTAATCGCGCAACTTCTGCCACAAGACGTTCATTTTCTAAACGTAATCTTCGAGTGCTTGCTATCTCAACTGAAGTACCAGTATGGAGACCAGAAAATCGTGAAGCTGCAGCACAATTATTTTTCAATAAATATAATATTTATACTATGCTAGTAATACTATAATATCGATTTACATGAAGGAATATTTTAAACGATAAATTTTCTTGGGTAGAAAAAAAGCATTTACAAAACTTTTTAATTCGACGTTTGCTGTTTGGTTCAATTCCTTTATTTATATGCCGGCATTAAAACTTTTTCTCGCTGAATTTTAATTAAAATAAATATATATTCAATACTGAGTACTGAATATATATAAATTTTTTTTTTTTAATTAGCAATTTCTAGCTGGGAATTTTCATAAAAGTTTTACAAACAAATTAACGTCTGATTGACATTTAAATAAATAAAAAATTATTATTAATTAACAGTGTTAAAATTCACTTGCTGTTTATAAAAGTTTGTTGACGTGGAATATTTAATTAATTTTAGTATCATTAAAAGTTGTTTGAATAAAATAAAAAAATGATAATAAAATACGTTGAGTTGAACAAGAGACCAAGAGAGTGAATTGCTGGGACTGAGTAAATTCACACATAAATAATTAAAGAGAGTTTGAGAACAAGAGCCAGAGCTTGCTCACCGAGAGAGCTAGTGGGAGATGTCGGCCTGCTGCTGGGAGCCGGAGCAGGAGGTTCGTTGTCTTCATCTGGTCTTACATCACCATCAATTATGTCTTTGCCACAACTATCCTTGTCGTGTTCTGTGCTGGAGTCCTTGTTGGATCGTATTGAATCGCGGTTGGTTGTGATTCGCAGTCTCTCACCGCTAGAACGTTCGCTTCCGCTACGTTGAAAGAAACTTGTGGTCCGTGAACCACGATCTGGACTTGCACTGCCGGACCTCGAGTCAACGCTACCACCCGAGCCACTGATTCGCGTCTTCTCCACCGCAGATGTCCACGGACGTCGGGTTTTTTCACTGGGGCTGCGGCTGGGTGAGCTATTTTTTCTCTCTAAAAATTTAATTTTTTTATTTTTTACAATAAATTTGTGTCTACTAGAAACTAGTCTAAATAGATTACACAAAAAAAGGATTTCTTGACGCATCAAATTTTTTCTGCCAAGAAATTCATTTTTTTTTCTGTGTAGTAATATAAAATTTATAAAAATTTTCATTCCATTGATTTTTTCACGTCAATACTTTTCCCAAGAGAGTTCAAATGCAGGATAGAATAATACAAGACACTCTAAAATTAATAAAATCTAGTCTATTCCCGTAGGAACAGTTTGATCTCGAGGGAAAATTGAAATTTTATCATATTTTTATGAAAGTAATTTTGTAAAAATTTTTTTTATCAATAAAAAATATAAATTAAAATTGAACTAACCAACAGATGGACTAGTTTTAGAGCGATCAATAGGACTAGCACGATCTTTTTTATCAATCGGACTGTTGCCTTTGTCAATAGGGCTGACTGATTTTTCACTAGCGGAGCTTCTTTTGTCAACGGGACTACTGTTAGCACTTAAACGTTTCGATGGTTCTTCTTGACTATTGTGCCCCATAGACTCTGTGCTGTCTTGACTCGGTGGTGCTGATAAATTGTTAGAAGTTGTTGTACTGCTGGCACTAGTACTTGTGCTGTTTGTCGAAGTACCACTGAGATTACTGCCATTACTCGAGGCTCCATTATTTTGGTGATTATTGTTGAGCACAAGGGCGCCGCGGACGGTTCTCAATTCACCCCGGAGACTTGCACATTCACCACGTGCGCGTTCCAACTCCCCGTCCAGCCGGGCACCCGTTGCTGCGTTCTCCTCCACCATCACGCGGAGTTTTGTCTGGAACAAAAATTTTTTTATTACATTACTTTGCATTTCATTAAAACATTCTTTCAATTCTTTCGTTCTCCATGTCGTTAATATATACACATACATGCATATATATTAATTTTTTTTTTTTATATTATATATATCGACTATATATATTAGAGTAGCCAGTGAATTATATTAATAACGAGGGTCACGATCAATAAAGTTCACTCAGCAAGCTGACGAGTTGGACAAAATCGAGTGGAAAAATTAATTCGCTGGAATAATTGTCGATAAATTTATTTTATTATATTATTTCTCGTATGATCATGACAGATATTTATATACGTATATTTATTAAATTATTAAATAAATAAAATAATAATATTTCGCTCTAATTATTTTCACGCGGAAGTTTATTTATTAGTGACGAGTAAAAATGCTCATGCTGAGTATCTGCTGAATTTCACCAGACTCTTGTGAGTTAATTATATCCAGAGAAATAATTTCGGTTGCACTCATTATTATATGTGCTTCTGTCAAGCTTAAAATATATAAATCTCATTGAACATCATTAGAATTTAATTAATTTTTTTTTTTTTTAAATTTCACTGCAATTATTATTAAATTTAATAATTTTCAAAATACAAATTTATGATGAAAAAAATAATAAATGGTAATTTAAAGTAAAAAATTTTCTATAAGAACTTTATTTAGCCATATAATTATATGTCACTGGTCACTTGTGCTGAAACCCAGAACAGGCACTTTGTAATATATACAGTACTCGTTTTGCAGACGTTAATGCATCCTTTGCACGGATGATGATGATGATGATGATGATGGTAATGATGATGGCAGTACCCGTCCGAGCACGTGGACCGCGAGGCGTGGTAGAGAATCGTTATATTAAACCTGAGATTACTCTTTCGAAGACCTGCTTTTAAATCGATCGATCAATAAAACTATACACGTATTCTACTATTATTATAATTGCAATAATTATTTCCTAACGGTTGTTTAATCGGCTTTGAGTAATTTAAAAATGATGATAATTAAAAAAAAAAATAATTTAACTGTAAAGTGTCAATGATCTTAACTGAATGATGAAAAAAATTACAGACACACGAGTACTCAACAGTGTACAGTATAGTGGCAACAGACGATCACGTCTCGCAACCTCAGTAACTCTCTCATCTCTCGTTTTAGAGACGAGAACAAGTAGAGAGTCATCGAATGAAGAACCATTCTATGAGATGACGCTTCAGCGACATGTGTATGGCGGGACACTATGAAAATAGATGTGATGGAGGCAGTTTCCTGATATTCTCGTTGGGGGAATATATATATATATATACGTACATATATTACATAAAAGTGAAAAGTGCAACGTATGACCGAGTTTTGCAGATTGCTTAACATTTGTCACAACTTGTATATCTTTCTGGTAGTTTAATTTTTTTTTATCATGACAAAATCTAGGTCAACGAATATTAAAATATTTTTCTGACTATTTCTATTTAGATTTTGTTGTGAATTATTAAAATAAAAAAGAATGAAAATTTTTCAATTGCGAGGCAATTAAAACTGCCTTGGTGCATTTATCAGCTGGGTTATTGAACGATTTTTCATTTACCTTAACTACCGACGCGTCAGGAGTCAAGAGGCAATTACTGTTTTTTTTTTTTTTTTTTTTAATGCTTACTGTAAAATTCTGCCAGGAAATTCATCACCAATCCATTGATTTTTAAAATATTTTTTTTTGTCATCATTATTTTTTGTTTTCATAACTCCCATCAAGAATTTAACAAGACATTGTACCTACGAATGAACATTAAATATCCTTGAATAAAAATTAAATATACCTGAAAATTTGTTAATAATAACAATTAATAACCGAGTGTTCTCTGTTGTTTTACCAGTATTTTAATAATAGAAACCGAGTATTAATTAGCCAACACTCGATCAATTCTCTCGGGAACTTTGATTTCGATTTACCGATGACTAATGACTGTCAGCCTCAACCCTCAATTTATCAATGTACAATTAGTAATAATGCATAACAAAACCGCAGTTTAATTTAAATTATTAAAAAGACTATAATCGGCTTACGCGCGGGCATGCGAAATCGTGTCTGAGTCCTTTTTAAATAAACAAACCATAGGGTAAAAAGATTTTATAATGTCGGTTGATGATGATGACGGGGTGTCCCGAACCGGGTCTCCCTGGACGCGAAAACCGCGTGAGTTAGCACGCGATCCTGGTTTGCTTGTTGAAATGTTCGGCGACTGGTACTGCATTAAATTGCTCGAAATATATAACGTCAGGGAACAAAGTAGGATTATTGGGGATAGATTGGTTAAAGGGTGTTAGGTGACAGAGAAGGGTTGGGTATTTGGTAGCATAGAGAGCACTAGCACACTGCCAGATAAAAAGAGAGGGAAATTTGAGTTAGGGGGTTGGTTAATCCATTAGCGGTAGAGTAAGGCGCATATAGAGAATATATAGAATAAATAGGGTATATATATACGTACATATGTAGATGTCTATAGTCATATATTTCTCTATATACTGACCACAATAGGGATTGACCCGAGACGAGAATACGAAGTACGAATGCAATGTACGAATGGATATATATATATATATATATATATATATATATATATATATATATATATATATATATATGTGGGTGTGTGGGTACTGGTTACAGTTGCTCGGATCAAGCTTTACGCTAATGAACGTAGAGAATATTTGGTTTAAGTTCATTTTAGTACCTCTTTATTCTTCTTTATATATTTTAACATCATACTTTTTTGTTTTTATTTTACAAGGTAGAAATATGTATATACATATATTTTTGCAATGCAAAAATATATTTTTAATGAGATGAATTTTTTAATTATCGTTGGATTTATTCAGAGCATGTTAAAAAGAAACATAAAATATATCTTCTCAAAAGACATTTATGAGATATTTTTATCTTTTGTTTAATTTCTTATGTCTGTGTTATAAATATTTTTGTATTTATGCAAATTTACTGAGCTAGAAAATTTTAAAAAATGTCTGGTTATTTTTAAAAATTTATTTATCAAGGATTAAAATAAATTTAAAGTTTTGTGCTTTTGATGAATATTGATAAAAAAAAAAATTCTTATAATTTATAATTTTATAAAATCCTCTGCTCCCACTGTAAATTTTTATCTAACGATTTTATTGAAAGCATGAATTTGATTTTTTTTTACTCTGAATGGTTTAATTCCCCGTCAATGTTTTTTAGTATTCCATTAAAGTATTAATGGGCTTATGAATAATAATAAATATAAAAATAATAAATGGACTGTGAATAATTTTTCAGTAGAAAAAAAGAAGGTATACTTTTTTTGTATGCAAGCACAAAAGTTTAAACCTTTTTGAGTACATGAATAAATGATCTTTGTTATTATAAATAATATAATAGAATTTATGAATTATGTTTATCCAAGGGTAAGAAATGTTTATTTAAGACATTGAATATATTTATGTGACAATTACAAAGTTGGTGAAATTAGTTGAGTTGAGTGCAAAGTCAGGAAGTAGAGAGAGACGGTCTCAGTGTTGTAATGGTCCCCCAGGACGTGGGAGGATGAATTGGGTCAGAGTTTTATTCGTAAATTATAGACATTAAGCCTTTTCTAGAAAGAAATCTCACGAAATCCTTTTTACTTTGATATTAATAGTTCCTACCATCTATTAGTGTTCAAATAAACGTCTGATATTTCATCACAATGATTATAAAGAATAAAAAATAAAATAAAGAGAATCGAGCTCAATTTCAAAAGATTTTTTATCGAGATTTGAATATTTCCCAGTTGTTTTTTTTGTATATTAAATATGTGGAAAAAATTGAGTAAATTAAAAATAATAATGTCGAGTGCAGGCAGTGTAATGAGAAATTTAAAAAAGGGATAAAGACCTGCACGTTTGTGGCTTTTGTCTCTGGGACACAATATTCAACGCACGTGCCTCATGTCAGATGCTCGAGGGTTGCCGCAGGTGGTGAAGCTGCAGGAGCCACTTAGTTTTCCTCTCGACAAACATCATCATGTATGTAGAATAAAGTTCACTACCTATCTTTATCTTTTTCTCTTCCCTTTATATGGAAAATACACATGAGAGAAGAAACTTTATGCACACTACTTGTTAATGACTATGGCTTTTAGATCCTTTAAACTTAAAAAAAAAAATTTTCACGTTACATTTAAAGTTTTTTTATAAATTGCGGTTTTAATTTTTTTTCCATAATAAAATTCAGTGATATATTGTTGTGGAGAAAAATTTCTGTGACTGAAATCTCATATGTCTACTAGAAAAAACAGCATTAAATATTAATTATTAATTTCTTTATTATTTTAAAAAAATTAAACTTTGTTTAAAAAAAAATATCAAAATTTTTTAAATTTTGTTTCAACGTTTCATAAAAAAAAAATTATGTTTGATGGATTAAAAAGTTTCATATATGTAGTTTGATCCTTCAAATGAATACTAATGAGAAAACTAATGATTTTTTTTTTAACAAATATTCTTCAATCCGATTTATTCTTTAGACAAAAAGTTCTACTAAAAAAAAAAATTATTTTATATTTTAAGTATGAAATTATTCATTTTCTCTATCATATTTCCATCAGTAGCAGAAACAGACCTTAAGCTAAAAATTATGATTGATATACATAAATGTTTTTTTAACATGTATGGTAGTAAAAATTTTTCGAGTATTAAGTCAGTGTTTACTGGGAGTTTGAGTTACGTGCATATAGAATATATATAATATAAGTTACTATATATATATTAAGGATAATCTGTATGCCCGCTCACGTACCCTTTTCAGCCCTTCATAATATATAATACATCCTCCTTTTTTACTTACTAATATATATATATATATATATATATATTTATACGCCACGGTTGACTTTATGCACGTACTAGCACGCACTCCCTTCATATATATTTTTTGTTTTTCTTTTATTAACACGAGGGAAAAAAATCTATCCCTTAAATTTTTTGTTAAAGTGCTGATAGAAAAGATTTTACGCGCTGTGTTGTATAATAAATAAGAAAAAGAAAAAAAAGTTATTTTTTTAAATTAAAAAAAGTTTAAGCTGTAAAAAAAATAAATTGAATTTTTTATTTCACAAGGAAACAATGTAACTTTTAAATTAATAATACTAATTCAAAAGTTTGTGTACAAAAGTAATTGTAGTATTAACTATGTAGCATAACTGACCCGAGAAAAAATTTATATTTCGGTGTGTAATTAAACTTTTATGGCTCGTTTTTTATTTTTATTATTGTAAATAATATTTCATGAAGGTTATGCTCGTCAACGTGATGATAAATTTTAAAAATAATTAGAGTGAAAATAATAGTAGGAAGACTTGAGCTTTTGTCCGTTCTACTGTACACAGATCTCTTAAAAACAGAAGAAAATAACTCTGGAGAAAAGCTCCTTTATTTCAAATTTCTGTCCTATATTTTCTCAACCGAGCATTTTGAATTTCTTACAGCTTAAAGCTGTGACCTCAATATATTTTGCTTTAAATTTCTCTCTCTCTCTTTTTTTTCAGTAAATTTTTTTTTTCAATTAACTGATGCAATTAAATATTTGTAGAGACAATTAAAAAAAAAATTACCTGAGCATCAGAGAGGATGCGTCTCATCAAAGCCAAGGTGGGGTGCGTTGAAGCCCCATCTTCGTTGGCAAGTCCTTCGCCCTCTTTGCTCAATAGGCTGAGGCTCTTGATGACTGAAAAATAAAAAATAAAGTAAATAAACTGCGAGCCATCGAGTCTAAGTAAATAATAATAAAACTAATCAGTTTAGTTAATTAATCCTTTGTAATCATAAAGATAAACAACAATAAACCGTAATGAATTTCTACACAATAAAAATTTAATTAAGCTCTTGAATAAAAGTTTGGCAAATTACTGCAGCCCATCACCGGATATCAGAGTACAATACCGCAAGCTAAGTGAATTAACGAAACGTTAACTAGACTGTGGACCTCTATATCCTCAGCCATTCACTAAAATCTATACGTCTTTATCTATAACTATATATTAACTATCCAGCAGTTATACTCCATAAAAGCGGTCGCTTTGACGCCAGATAACCCTTCCGGTCGAGTTAAGCGATCTTTAAGGGAAGCGAAACTTCCTTACCAATACTAACATGCCTGTCCAACCAACCACCTTCAGTTCGTATTATCTCTATGCTATTTCAATGTGGGTATGGGTTAGCATAGAATCTCTAACGATAATTGGATTTCCCAACCGTCTCCAAGATGCCAAAAGAGAAATTTACTATATATATACGTTTGATAAAGCATTATTGAAAAGCATTGAAGCTGTCAATCGGTTTGTTCTTTTAATCTACTACTTTTCTTGTTTAACTGACGTCAAGATTTCATTGATCCGTAAATACTTTTTTTTATATGAGGAAAAAAAATTGACATTGAAAAAAAATAGTAGTAGGGATGTAATTAATTTTGAGGACGGGGATGAAGACAAATAAAAAAAAGCTCAAGGTAAATATCGATAACTAAGACAGGATAATATTTAAAAAGGATGGATAGGGTTTATATATTTATATATGTTGTAGGAATGGGGTCTTCAGATGGAGAATGGAGATGAAGATGGAAATGGAGATGGAGATGGAGATGACTTTGTGACCGCAGGGGAATAAAAGAGACAGAAGAATAGATATAAATATACTGAGGCAAAGATCCTCAGGAATATTACAGCATAACGGTAAAATATACTGTGTAGACTTTTTTTTATTATGAGTAAAGAGGGAGGTGTTAAAAAACATAGACGACGTACTGTGATATAGTTTAGCACACCATCACCACCAGCAACCACACGACGTACTGTGTTTTAATGTATTATGTAAAAGCCAACTTTAAAAAGTTCAAACTTTAGAGTTTTGTCGAACAAGAAGAAGAAGAATACGAAAAGAATAAGGAAATAAGTATAAAAAGTTTTTTTCAGTTTATGCTACCGCTGGGTGTATTGATTTATGAAAGTAAATTTTATAATGCATTTAGCAGATAAGAAATTTAGCCACCTAGTTAGATGTTAATATTTAAAGATCTGTTATATATTCAGTTTGCTAAGTACCCAGTATATTTATTTATGTTCTGATAAATTTGTCTGGTAAGTCAAATATATGTAATTGTAACTTCATTACTTTAATAGTCTTCAAATATTGACGGACGGATATTTTAATTTAAAAATAATTTGCCGTGTAAAAAATTAAAATGTTGACCCTGTAATTAATTTAAAATTTTTTATAAAATAATCTACAGCAAACAATAGAATGGAGTCTTTATAAAGATTAATTATATAATTTTTCGAGAAAGTTTTTAATGAAAACATAAATTGCATATTCATGAAAAATTTGCACAAATTAAATTATGAATTTTTCCCGCCGTCGATAATTAAAAATATTCTGTATTTAAAATTTAAACGAAATTTTTATTAATTAAAATATTGAGCAAAAAAATGTATTTATATATTTGACAGACTAGTGGTAATTAGAGGGATTTATAATGAAGGAACTTACCTTCCTCGTAGGGTTGAGCTCGTTTAGCAAAAGCCCTAGAAAAAGCTCCTCGTGGCTGGGTGGTTTCTACGCCATTATCAACAATTGTACTCATTGTAATAAATTATTTAAATTTATATATATGTATATGTAATTTATTTTTTATCTTGCTTGGATTTCATTACTCTGGGTCGGGTTCGAAGAGCGAACGTGCACTTTCACAAAACACCTAATCCCTGGACGATCAATGAGACCATCTGCAATGTACATTTAATCTCACCATAAACGCTTGTCTTCAACACAATTCTCTGTACCTGACTGTCTTTCCATTACCTCATACTTTTATTTATCATTTCAGGATATAGATTCTACGGAATATTGAATTTTTTACTCCAATAAACTCTAACATTTAAATTGATTTTCAAGTAGCTCGCTGTTCCTTGATCGTTTGATCGCATTCTACATGCATATGACTGTTTAAACATATCATATTTGTATATATAATATTATTCCCTGGTCCGTATACTGACATTTAACTTTAACATTCAGTTAGTACCATATTATACATATATCTAATATAAATGTTATCGTTTATGAAGACTGGAGAGTTTATTGAATTAAATGACGTGCTATGGTGGTCTCGACACCGAAGCCAGACAACACCGCAGCTTTCAACTGTACAATTGTTATCAATATTGTGTATTCTCAATTCTATGACATTTAGAAACGCTCAGGGTTTCGCTTCCATAGAAATGGATACCACTTTATATGTATTATACATAAATGTGTATATTATTTGAGTAAATTCATATGAGAAGTAAATTTTCGATCGTCGTTTTCATATGAAAAATGAATAATAAAAGTCATTTGATATAAATTTAATATAAAAATAATGATATGTAAAAATTGTGTCCTTTGATTCAGATATTGATTTAAATTTCTTGTCATGCTGGAAAATATAAAGTATATTTTCCAATGTATCAAACGTAATCTAAATATGAAAAAAAATTTAAGAGACGGGTAAAACTGACGTAAATGTCATTGTCAGATATATCAGAATCGATTTCTCAAAAGCGCAATTTCTTTGTGTGAGCGACACGTCTGTTGTTCAAATTTTTATACTTTTTCGTGGGTTCATGCGTCTTTTCAATGTCCCTGTCATATTTAAAATGAAATTTACATATGCGACCATTTCCTATGTAAATATTATCATGCTGACATTGAATTTTCCTAGAAAATACATTTTTTTTTATAAAAATATATTTTATTAGCAATAATAAATTTTTTTTCTCAACGATAATTAAATTAAATATATGATTATTTATGAATTTTTAAGACAAAGTATAGTCGGAAAATATTCTTGGCATTTAGATTCAAGTAATCAAGAATTTTTTCACAAAAGATATTTTTCAGTTCTTTATTTCAAGATTCTTTCATTATTATTTTACTTTCTTTCTGTTCTGTACACTATATATAATTGGCTCATATTATGTTCGTTCATAAAGCAACAAAAAATGTTAACCAGGTCATGCTCTCTTTATAATATTTCCATTGTAACCCTCAACTTGTATTTTTCACTGAAATTTAATTTTAAAATTCAGAAACTTGCTGTCATATTTTTTTCTTTTAATTCTCACTTTAAATTTCTTTACTGAACTTACAAAAAATTTAATAAATATAAAAAAGCCATGAAAAATTTTTTCATTAAAATATCTACTGAAAATATATAATTATTCAAAGCACGCTTGTCAGACTCGATAAATTATTAAACTGGTCATATATCGTCTGGAAATTATTCTGATCTAAGCAGTTGATTTTATGAAATTCAGTAGAGTCTGAGAATGTTATTTGTGTAAAAAAAATATTTTATATCTATGCAGGACAATTTTTTTCAAACTGTCCAAGTGGAATAAATTCCGCCGACTTCTTACAGAAATATCAAAAATTGCTTGTTCTCACGCAATAATTTTCACAGCGGCGTGTCTATTCAAATAATAGGAAAGGTAATCTGCTGTGATATTCGTTTGAAATACATGCAGCTACATACCCTCGCGGTATATACATACATATATGTATGTGTATATAAAATTCAAATATATTGAGCACTCAATCGGAATAATACGCAAATTTAAAAAATATATTCACAAGATATAAAATACGGAATATTTTTCTCGATCCTCTCAATAATTTTAAAAGGGAAATCTGTTTATTCCACAGATTGAAGGATAACGTTGATCGACAATATTTTTTTCGACCCAAATAAAAATGTCAATAAAAAATGGATGAAAATAAATCAGGATTTTTTTATTTCAAACCAATATATATATGATCGAATGTCCATGGTTACTTTAAACGCAATGTTAAATTCAACAAATCCTTGGTGGCATATATATATATCATATGGAGTCTCAACAGAATTCATCACACCCAACATCAGCATAAAACATATGTACATATATATATATATATATATATATGTATATATATAGTAATCTATAGATGACTCACTAACGACCAAGGGATTCGATTCTCTCGGGAATTTCCCGTTGTCGGTTGGCCGTTGAAAGCCGAAATAGGTTAGCGAAGAGAAAATTTATTTCCCCTGATGGTGCACAGCATCAGCAGAGTAGACTAGAGTTAAAGCGTTGCTGGTGAGAGGAATAGAGCCAGAGCAAACCGTACTAGACTCTCAGACGACAAGTTGGATATATGCTAGAGAAGAGTCGAGAGAACGTGCAGCCAATTACGCCGGGTGCATGTCGGCGTTCAACACAAGAATTCCCAGTGAGCAGAAGAGTAGGTGGAGACCGTGGTCGTGGTGGTGATGATGATGATGATGATGATGATGGAAACAGAGAAGAAAAAGAATGAAAGTTGAGGCCAAAGCTCGCGGAAAACGCCGGAAGAGCTGCACAGTGTAAAGTTGAGAGACGAGACAAAAAGAGTAGACCAAAGTGGGCATCTCCATGAATATTTACGACCTAGTTATACCTTACCATGAAAAGACACATTTAGCAACTCAAAAATACCCTCTTTACCGCATGACAAATATCCCTTTTTTTATTTTTAATCCTCTTTTATACTCGAGCCACAACTGCTCTACTGCTTAATTTACATCGGGGATAAATTTAACAAACCATTATTACAGCACTCTTGATAAAAAAATTATTTATTAAATTACATCTATGAGATTTTATTTACGCAACTTTAACAATTTCCATTAACCAAGTGTTAAGTTGCAATATAAAAAAAATAAACTGTTGAATTATGTTTGTACAATTTCGCGATCAATGTTTATTTTGCGTGGGTGAGTACATCCCAATAGCGTATAATAAGTCTCGACGATTCTTGATGCACATCTCTTTCAGTACATCGCATAACCAACCAACCGGAGACGAGTTAGATTGGCTCTTAATTGCAGTGCCAGACGGAAGGTGGGAAGAAGATTTAAACGACTATGCAAATCAATTTTGAACACACTCTGCATGAGTGTTCAAAATCTTTAGTTTTTTTTTTTTTTTTTTTTCATTTATCATACACTTATTTTTCATTATGTCGTTTTCCATACGCATCATAAAATAATAATAAATAAAAATCACTCTTAATAATAATATGCTTATCATTATTTATATCTTGTCTTATGATTGAATTAATGGATTTACGGTGAAGATACTGAGAATATGAACGCGAGATTTGAACTCCTTTCATTATGTCCAGATCCAGTTCAGAATCAAGGTTTTAAGCTTAGATCGCTCTTGGACTGATAATTTATCATGTTATAAATACATAATAAATCTCATAAATAGTTTTATTTAAAAATTTTCATTTTATCGATAGGCGGGTTGATAATATATTGACATTTGCACGTACTATCAATCATAAATGTCAAAACTGACTAGGCCAAGCTTTATAAGCATACAGCAGACATCTTCAGCGATTTGTGTTTCTAGGCCATATATATATTACTTACATACATATATTTATGCTGTATAGCAATGGTGGATTTGAAGCAGCTGACGTGACTGATATAACTCATCAGAATACTTTAGAATGGGTTTAGTATAGATGGAGCATAAATAATTTAAGAAACCGATGTGTCTAGTCAGTATTTTTCGACGGATGTAGTAAAGCACACATTTATATTCAAAAAAAAAGTATACTCAGTCTGAACATTGGTCAGTGTATAGAGCGACTCTTGTCGAGAGCCATAGAAATGCTGCAGTCTGACCTCTTTGGGTTTTTTTTATTTCCACTGCGAAATAGCCGCATTAGAAGGATGACACCTGGTGAAATGGAACAAGTTTAAAAATTCATCATGACAAATGCGAGCCATTTTGAACTTTTTCAAACATCTCTTTATCATTGTATCTATATCCAACATCTATGTCCGCTATCTCACTTGAAACTGTCTAATGAATGTTTGGTGAATAGTTCGAAGCTTGGAAACTAATACTATGCTGGCTGGCTAACTTTTGGTTCGGTAGCTTGAGATCTTGGAAAGGAATGGTAATTTCTAATACAAATGATCGTTACAAATAATTTTATTGGTATTTCTGTGATCGATTTCGAGATACTGGTTGCAACTGCGCGAAAGTTTGAATACATTGAAAAGCTTCTTGGTTACTTGGTTTGAAGTTTGAAGTTTAAAGTGCATTGGCGGCTTTAGTTGACTGGTTGATTAATAACAGAGTTTTTAAGACACTTTTAAATAAAAATGGATTTTGTTATATTTTTTTCGAGAGATTAAAGACATAATTTTGTAATATATATGTATGTTTGAATATACTATATTTCAGTGCATTAAAGCCGTTTGTTACTGAAGTGATTAAAGTTAATAAATCTTTTAACGATACGATAAAAAAGCAGGCTAAGCTTTGAAGATTTATTGGGAATCGTAAAAGCCTTTCTGTAGGAATAAAAAATAAAATTCTCATCAAATGTCAATGCAAGCGAAACGAGTATTTTTTAGTTTTATAATTCCAATGGGATTAAAGTTGATGGAGAAAAAAATAGAATAAAATAATAATAAAAGTAGAGGTAGGTATCATTCTTCCGGAGATTGAACGATATCTGGCGTACTCGTGATTTATTTTGGAGAACAGGAAATGTCGTTTGTATATCCTACTACATGTACACTGACTTCCGTTTCTCGTTAAAACTAGCGAAACGATGCGATTTGTCTCGGCATTTACCCATAGAGATAATTGCGGGAAGTAGTATATACATTTATACAACACAAATACACATATATGCATTACATATAATGTTAATTTATGAAGTAGCATTGAGAGTCGAAATGGTTTTCGTTATTAAAACGCAAATGTCATAATTGTTTTTGCTGCCAGCCATTAATTATTAATCATTATATGAATAATTGATGTAATCATTAATGGATGTTCTCATATATTTATATAAAACATTAATTGATAAATTAAATATCTGGCTCAATTAACAATACAGTAATTATTTCGAAAGTTCTCATCAATTTTCGTTATTACTTAATTGATAACAGAGTGAGTATCTGTTTTTAAAAGTGAAGTAATTTAAATTTTTTCATGACGTAATCCACAAAATTAATGAAAAAAAAATAGACAAGTTTTTACAACAAAAGAACAAAAAATATCAATCAACAACACAAACAATGAAATTATCTAGAAACCAATGAAATATATGTAACACAACTCACTGGAGAGTATCTACAGATTGAATGGTATCTCTAAACTACATTGAAGGTAACCGATCCAAAATACACTTCAGGTATGTCTGAGTCTATGTCTGATTGGACCAATGAAATAATAGCACAGACGTACAGTTGTATATAAATGGACCCAAAAGTGATATGATGGAGTATCACAAAACGTAGACAAGACAACAAATGTAACAGTGACTCCCCTTGATGAGCACTCGTGCTTGAACGTTGCGATCGGATCCTATCTGTGAGAACTGCCAAATAGAATGATCTACAACCTAAAGCGTAATGTTCTTTCTCGAAATACATCATTCTTGATCCGTATATATATGTGTCCCATTTGTCCCAGTATACTGTTGATGTACACGATCCCTCAGCTTCATGCGCATCTCAAATTAATTTGATATGGCTTAATGTCACAGTACGTTGTTAGCTAAAGGTTCGTCTTCGTCTCGTGGTCACATTGCATCATATCATTAATACCGCAGTACATATTATTTATATATGTAACTGCTGGTAATTATAATGATGAAGATGATGATGGTGGTTGGTTGTAATTATGATGATGGTCTGGTTCGCAAGATGCAATGTTATGTGAAAAAAAAGGACGATACCATTTAAGGTATACCTTTGCTACCTTGGGTCTTTGGTACGCTTTCACATGTGTATCAAGGCGACCAAGCCCCTCATCATGATTACTGAGAACACGATTGCCAAGGCAATGACTCAAAATATTACCTTCTTTGTCAATCGTCTTGTCATACGCATTCTATACACACCAGACATTGAACTTACACATATATATATATATATATATATATATATATATAATTTACATTTTTTTATTTATTTATTAGAGTAATTTTGTTTAATTGGAATCGACGAAAGTTAACGAGCAAGTAAAATTGCATTGCGTTCATATATTTGGACAAAAAAAAAGAAAAAAAAAATTGGACGAGTTCAGTTACAGAAACGATTAGGTCAGTTCCAGGTCAATGAATCTAAAGATGTGATTATATGGTTGGAAGAACACAAACAGTGATCGATAGTGATCATGAGATAAATTTTATCTTGAATAGAATTTTAAAAATGGCAAAAGACTGTGTAACTTCGTTACTTGTTAAATTTATACTGTGCGGTACATTATGCACTAACTGTGAAAATAGTGACGAGAAAATAAATCGAAAAATGCATATTATTTATGCATACATTACACTACATTCGGCACACAAATATATATATTTATTATTTATTTATGTACGTACATTCACACCGCGAAATTTTCATAAATATTTATCGGCGTTGCAATGGATGAAAAATATTCCAATTTGTGATACAAAATACATTGAAATAAAATTTACTTTGCTAAAATAATTTAAATAAAAAAATTTTATACATTTTTGTAGATTACGTCGTAATACGAGTGAAAAATTGAAGCGCGAATAAATAATTGCTGATTATGGTTTATACACTCTTATTATATCAAGAGTAAAAAGTTTTCAGAATGTATGAAAACATACATTACTATAGATGAAAGAGAGTCTGATTCCCTTATAAATATTAATCAAGCTAACGCGAGAACTTCTCGACGTGTTGAAGATTCACGATTTAATTCTATAGTCTCTTGAGTAAAATTAGAGGGATATCTCCTTTCTCTGTACTGACTATTACTTCTCTTAATATATATACATATATATATTATATTGCAGCAAGTAAGTATGAAGGTCTAAAGCCTACATTGTATTCTACTTAACTCTACACTACTCTTCCTTGTCATTTCTCTTCCACTATCTTTCCTCCTTATAATAATCTTTACTCCACTTCCGCTTGTCTTTTTCCCATTTCACACTGCAATTATACGCTCGTCATCAGACTAAATGCACGATAATTATTATGCAAACGTTTATATAATACCCTGGCAATAAACCAGTATCACCAGGAATTCGATAAATTATCGGCTATCGTTTGAGTATTTCGAATGCTCTTCGTTATATTTATGAAACATATATACAGAAACATGGATATACATTACTTTGAGACTATGAAGCATCATTGCAGAGTACATGGATTATTGTAAATGTAACTGCAACCGAGTGAGAAAGGCGACGATATAATAAATGGAAAATTATTGCACAGCCATTGAAAATTTAATCATGAATAATTCATATTATCAAACAAATTTACAGTGATAGTTATCGATGCAGAATTATGTGCGCCGCATAAATATTTTCGTAATACACTATGAGAGAATGCGATCGAACGTTTTGGAGAATCAGCGATTTTTTTAAAATTCTTTTTAATTTACTTATTCAAATTAAATTTATTTATTTTAAATTTATATATATATATATAAAAAAAAAAAAAAGTAGTATGTACACAGAAAGTTTGGAGTCTTATTTGTATATTTCCACCTAGGGGAGAAAACTACACTCAACTGAGAAAATTATTCAAGAATTATAAACTTTTGAAAAGTAGATGGTAGAAAAGTACGAAATAAAAGTTATTTCGCAGTGAAATTTTCTGCAAACTTTAACAAAAAAAATACTGAAGTAAGGTTCGATAAAAAATAGGATAAGATATATATAAAAAAATAAAGTAAATAAATAAAAAAGTGACTTGCCAGCTGAAAAAGTTTCGACTCCATGAGTTTAAAAGCTATTGGGTAAATCCAAAGTAAACACTGCTTGGACACTTTAATATATTTTTCTTTATATATATTTATTTGAACAATATTATCTTTTTTTTTTTCACTTGGATAGTTTGCACAATTTATTGAGATATCGAAATGCTTTTGGCAGCTCTCACGATTTGAATGAAAAATGTTGCAAGTGATAAAATAAATAATTTATCGGATGCAGCCACTTGTTATTATTCTTTACGAAATATTAAAAAATCCGGAGGCAAAGATCCACACATATATTATCAGATGAGAATGTTGAGTACTCAGCACGCGAGAAACAGGATCACACGGCTAGAATTCCGATCATGGTTTCCTTTTGTTCATCGGATCGATCTACTCGCAAATTGCATCCGCGGGCTCGCTCGTCGAGAATGCGTTGAGAAGAATGCAAACTAGTTCAATAGCGTGCTTGGGAAGAAATAGACGCTGGTTCATATAGTTACCGCTGAATCGGATGCGCCAGTACCACAGTAAAATATAAAATGGAGCAAAAAGACAATAAAACGACGGACAATACCAAATGTCAAGTAAACTTTGAATAAATAACAATACCGTAATCCGAAAGATGTGGTCGTAAAAAAACCGTATAACGGAGTGTAAAACTTTCGTGTTATGTATGTTGGGTAGTATATACATATATATATATTTATATATATGTATAGTAAAGAACATACGGAGTGTTCGAAAGGTCGCGTTAAACTGAGGATGCGAAAGAAATAGAGGGAGATTGAACCGTGAGCATAAACCAGGAACGATGTGTGGGGAGTAAAAGAAGGCCCTACTGGTTTCACTGGACATCTGAGTGGGAGTGGGGACTGTGGGCCCAGACGCAGGGACTCAAAGATATATAGTCGATTATTGTAGGAACTTGTTCACTTCCTCTTGTCTCTTTTACCTTCACTTTACGATTTAATCTATATAATATGTACTATGTGAAATAAAAGGTTCATTTTTTGATAATTAGTGCTGTAAAAAACGGAATTTTTAATTATTGATTCTTTAATTTAATTAAATTACCTATTTTTCGAGAAATGTTGTAAGTCTTAAGATATGGAATACATGAAAATTTCCTTTGGGTTCCAGATGTCCCTGTCACAATTCATTCTTAAAATAATGACAAAGGAAAAAAAGCTGTATGGATATATATATATGTATAAATGTATATATTATAAATCCGAATGGTACTGAGTAGGCAAAATTTTTACAATGACAATTAAACAATGTCGTATTGTCTTCATTTGCATTTATATACATTTTACTTTATGGTAAATACATATACATATATAACATATAATGCACATAGCGTTCTATTATGTTTTCTTTAACATAAAAAAAATATTTACTTGCGGTATATTTTTATGAATATGTTTGCTGTGTTATTGCTAGAATTCATAATTCAGATAATAATAATTCAAAAAAAGTAAAAGTAATGAAATAACGAAAACTAAATATTAAAAATAGAAAATTGTCAATTTGTATGAATGTCGAAAAATTTATAAAATAATTTTCTTAATTTTTCAGTTGGTAATGACGTTTTTTCCGGTTATTTTTTGTGAGTAGGTATAAAAGGTTTTTGACATCAAGTAAAAGTAGACTAAAGCATTATGAACTCATAAAAAAATGGATTCAGTCTTGAGTGAAATTTGAGCACTGAAGAGAAAAAAAAAACATATTTTTAAGGCTGATATTGGATATACCTCCGGTAGCATATGTGGCTCGTGGCAGCGATCAGTTTTCAAATATTATAACAATAAAGAGCAATATTGTACTTTTTTTCAGGATACTTTTGACGTACGTGAAAGATTTCATTCCATAGGAATTTTAAAATCTAATTAAATCATATTCTGTTTCATAAAATAATAGAATCAACCAAAAAAATGATTGAGTAACTTTCATACAAAACTTAGAACCTGTATCTAAAATTTACGATTTATTAAAATTTTCAAATTAACCGCCTTTTTTTGAAAAAGTCTGTTTTTATGGAATACTGCTACGCTTCATAAATTTATATATTAATAAAAAAAAATATAATGCTCTGATTGATAGATCGATTAATTTCTTTTGCTATCAAAAAACTTAGTAACAAGAAATCGAAATTATGGAGCACGAAGCGATCAGCAGCAGAGTTTCTTGCTACGATATTGTAACCGCAGATTTATAAATTGCTTATATATTTTACAATCAACGTCACTCATCTTCGAGGCTTTCAATCCTGGATCTATAAATTGGTTTCGCAACGAGTCCATAATCAAAGACCGCTTCCAGAGAGGAATGACAAGAAGAAGGCTACTGAAAGAAACGTCAAAGTATCTGAGTTAAGTTCGACATTGTCTTTAAATTACTTGTCAATTTATGAAAAAAATTTCTGATCATTTAACAAAATTATAATTCTGTAGTATTTTCAGTTTGTCGAGCGAAAATAGTCTATTTATTATTTCAATAAAAGTTGTGAAAATACCTTAAATCTTTCTTCATGTGGGAAATACCCGTTGAACGCTTTTCCAATATAAGCTACCGAAATTCCAGAGCTGACTAGTCTACTCCTCTTAAGACGAGAAAGGATCAGTACGAGAGAGTTAGGATCGAGAGGTGAAGAGTTGATGGCTGCACCCAAGAAAATGTCAGAGAGGAAAAGGGCAAGGAAAAAAAACAAGATGAAAATTGAGAAGCCAATAGGGAAACTGAATAATGCACATCCTCACTGGAGTTTTCTTCGGGAATCATGGCAAGAGCTAGTAAAGTAAGAAGTAGAGGACGAAAAAAAAGGAGCTAAGAGACTTGCTCTGCTAAGGTAAATCGACTTTTGTGAATTCTCTTTGACAACTGTCATTTCTCAGTACGGCCAAATAATTCAAAGCTTCTTCCATCTGATTTCTATTCACTCAACTATTCAGAGATCTCGAGATTCATCCGTATTTACTTTCAAAATCAATTGGTTTTGATTTATGTTTAAAAACATTTGGTAATTAACCGGCTCTTTAGAAATAAGTTTCTTTGACCAAAGTGTCTAGATACTGATAACAGTGATAACGATATTTTATATATATTTTTAATGGAATTTTTTTTTTTATCCTGACAGAAAAGTTAAAACTTTCTTATATAAATTTTTTTCTCACGAATACCGTTAGAGTAATAGTGTCTTGGGAAAGAAGAGAAGAAAAAAAATGTGTCGTTGACATGGTCCCAAGTGAACTCCTGTTGCATCACGTATGTGCACAAGAGAATGAAAATTCTATAAAGTTTACGATCTGTGCGAGAAGAGATTTAACCACTCGCTATAAATATCGATTTAGTGTGGACATTCGAGTACACGGTGATTCAAATTGTTACACAACGATATTGGAGTTTTAAATTATACTCCAGAGAGAAGTTGATGATGATCTTTGTAAATAAAAAATAAAAAAAAATCCATTTATTGCAGATGAAAAAAAGTAAATGGAAATTTATTCCAACTAAAACAATGAATAAAGATTATAAAGATAAAAAAGCTTTTTTGTTTAGTCGGCTGGTGAATAAATGGTTTTCTAGGTTGAAGAAACACAGGATAGTTGTTGGGTAGACCAACTACTCTTGTGTGTTTTATATCTAAGACAGATGTCAGACTAACGTGGTTTAAAAAATCCGCAGCTGTCGCTCCTCGAGGAAACCTTAGAAATATATTTAAGCCTATAGTTGACCTGACTTGCGGTCTACACTACGCGGATGTGTTCTGTACTACCCACATAAAATATATATATGTATATTTGCGGAAAGTACACTTAGGATTATTTACTTATGCGTTTTAAGTGAACTCAACACTTTGTGTTTACTAACGACGATGGCAAAATTATCCGGTCTATAGACTAATTTTCGTCTGGTCAAATATTTTAACAAACTCCGAAAATGGATCAAGCAGAAGCTGCAATACAAATTAGAGTTGAAAAAAATATTAATATTTGTTTGAAAAATTCTGCTGTAAAAATAAAATTTATAAAATGGAGAGAACGACGCAGTAAGTATTGGTATTTATAATGGAAGTGAAAATAATGCTGAGGTATAAAAAGGCCGAGGTGTAGAAGTACCAAGTGAGCCGAATATAACATCTACAATACACCACCTGCTGTACAGGCGGGCTGGCCTGAACGACCGATTCCAGCGCACTCGGCAGGCCACATCTGGGCTACGGATGTTCGATTGTCAAAGATATTTTCTACTTTTAAATTTCACAGCCCAATAAATTATATCTGATGAAATTTTACATTCCGTTTAATTTCATATAAGTCAATTTTTTTTTTTACAAAGGGACGATGGGAGAGGGGGATTTTTCACTCCCCAAACAAGTTTTTGGCATCATTATGATCCCGTGATAAATATTACTGATAATCTGGGGCAAGATGGGTTTCCTCAAGAACGAGTTTTACTTTATTTTAGTCGCAAAGTCAGTATTTGATAAGGATATGACTTTGAAATTCAAAAATTGATGGCAAAGAATTTTGGGCAACTCAAATTACCCATGCCGTCCATTTTGCTTCCGGTTTATTGTTTTTGAAAAAATCAACGAGGATCTATTTTGTCTTTTATAATTACATTTTTCAAAATTTTTGACATTTTCAACTTTCCTCTCTTCCGCCGTATAAACATATAATTAAATTCAAATTTTCAACAGCCAATTGTCTAAAATTGTTTGACAAACGGATAAATAATTCAAATGTTGAAATTATTGAAGTATTGATAGATCAAAAATATAAGAACTGATATTACTGACATTTGTCGATCACCAATTACTTGATTATTTACAAATACGTAATAAGAAATAACCGCAAGAGACAATACTATCTGTTTCCATTGGAGAAATAATATTTTCTGTACACCGAATCAATTTAATCTATTTACGGAGTATCAATTTGTAGAGAAACAACAACCGTCTGATGATACTCTAGATAATAACGACAGTTATATTTATCAATAATCTTATTTGTTATTAACTTTGTTCGCTATTTTATGAAACGAAGCACAAAGTAAACCAAATTTGAAATCTAAATCAAATATAAAACACAAAAAAAAATTTAGAAGCATAAATATTTTATAAAATATATAACAAACTTCCAAACCAGCGAGTATATACTTATATAACTTTATTTTATCTAATCAACATTATTGGATGTATGAAAATGAGCGAGCGACGCATTTTTGGAATAATATCCTCATATTTTTGACCCTCGCTTTTCCATTGGTATTTGATACTAAATTAACTGCCGAGTATACTATGTACTAAAAATGGATAAGATTTTACGAATTCTCTCGTCCATTTCCATTTATTCTGTACATAAAATAAAATAATAAAAAATTATTAGAAAAAAAAATATCCAATAAACGAAATTGCCCGTTGAATAATTCACGTAACATAACTTTACATAAAAAGTCAAATTAAAATATTTAAAAAAATAAGCTTACGCTCTCTACCCACAAAAGTTGATACATTTTGTTTGAAAAATAATTTATCAGCCACAAAATGTAATTAAATATATCCGTATATGAATAAAGTAAAAATAAATTGAAACAAAATAAAATAATAAATAAATACTGCGTATTTTCCGTATATATATTTATATATATATAATATAACACAACCGGCACGACGAATTATTTGTTTGATTGAAAATATTTGAGCAGTAAATTTTGAGCGTAATACTGATTTGTGTTACGTAATCACGCAATTCGTGTACACGTGCTATATATATATCTTCCATATATATATGAAAATTTACCAAAGGGACAATATTAAGTCACTAGGGGATTTGAGTGGTCATTGTTCGCTTTCGTTTCAGTTTTATTGCTGAACATAACATTTCGCCAGCATTAAAACGTTTTATAAAGAATTAGATTACGAGAACGCTGGGCAATACGGTCATTATAGTCAGAGTCGTGATCGAGTTTCAAAATTTAAAAAACTTTCAACTCTTAGTCCCATAAAATGTTAGTTTAATATTTCTCTTGCTACATAAAATAAAAAAAATTCTTTTTACTCTATAATTAAAGTGACATTAAAAAAAAAAGGAAAAAAGGAAGCACGCGTAACGAGTCTGCGCATAAGTATATGAGACTAGGGGTGGATATGGAAAAACCTATTTGGGACAAAAAGGGGGAAAATTTGAGGGGAATCGTCAAGAGGGTGACTAACTCGATGGGCCAGCGGGAGGTTTCGTACACAGAACGAATACGAATCGCGTTTTAGTGTATTGGTAAATAAGTTTTAGTCGAGGGAGAAGAAGCTAAAAATATGTATGTATAGATAAATATGAATGGATGTAAGCATTAATGTACGTATGTATGTAATACGTGGTATACATGGGTAAGAGTAAGAGTGAGAATGGTTTTCCAAGCATGGGCTATTACAAGTAAAGGGGAATTTCCGAGCCTGGACGAAATAAGTGGGCTGTGGATGAATCTCCCGATGACGTAAAAGACTAAAGGACACACTCCCCATGCCTTATTTTTTATGCTTGCAGTTGTAGTACTTTACAGGACTAGGGATCCACATACATCCCCTAAATCAAAAGTACTGGCTCAAAAAGTTTATATATCTATATATATATGTACATTCTGTATAAAACGAAAGCCCTCTAGATCTCCTTTCTATTTGTTTATCTTTTCATTACTGTTTAATATTCAAACGTCAAAGAAACTTTTCCAAGTATATATATATACAAAGGATCATTACGTAGATTGTTAATTTCGTGGGGCAGAATGTAATAACGATGTTAATTTAATCTATACGGCAAAAGTAATTAAAATAATTCAAATTATTGAAATTTCAAATATACGCGGTCTGTTTGTCAATAAGATTTAG
Source organism: Microplitis demolitor (assembly GCF_026212275.2). NCBI lineage: Eukaryota > Metazoa > Arthropoda > Insecta > Hymenoptera > Braconidae > Microplitis > Microplitis demolitor. The sequence goes on from NC_068547.1 coordinate 23,091,782, forward strand.
TTTATATATTGATTTTGTTTACTTTTTAGATTTAATTTATATGCGAAAGCGCGAAATATTGTACGCAATTATTTTTCCCGGCATATAAATATTGACAGAAGATAAATTTTATTTACTCAAATTTCGTATGTTCCTTTTTTCAATCAACAGTTTTATCGATTAAATACTTGGAAAATTTTTGGAATTCCTGTTGTGTATTACACATTATTTTTTTCATTTAGGGCGAGAAAGTTTCATAAATTATTCCTTCATCATTTTTCGAGCCCCTAAATCTCATAATGACTTGAATCATCTTTGTTTCGGTCTACACAATACCCAAAAATAAATTTATTCAGTGATATTATTGCAAACATATAAAGTTAGTCGATCAGAAATTTCAAACCTACCCTCTGTTATATACTTGTTACATATATGGACGTACATATATGCGTTACGATGAACGCCCTATCGTCAGATATTGATTTAGCATTACGTGTGAATTCTCACTGTGGATACAGACTATTCTCACTAGTCATCGCACTAGTCCACGGATTTTTTTTTTTTTTTCCAAACACATCCAATAGAAAGGGACTACAATAGCCCGAAAGTGTAAGTACTTATCGTTTTTTTTGTACCCTGCGGCTCTTTTTTTATGTCGCCCCAGTAAAAAAACTACTCATTCATTTTGCCTCGAAATTTATTTATTTTTTTACGGTTTGTTTTTTATAAAATACTCAATACTAATTCTTTGATGTGATTTTAACGTTAATCAATTGATTGAAATTTTATATTTATTTTTATATTGATAATAATAAGGGCTGAAAATAAAATAAAAAAAAACTAGCGAACAACGATGATGTAATTTGAGTTAAATAAACGGGAGTGAGTGGAGGGTTGAAAATGGAAGCAAAAATGTAATAAATAGCCGGTGTATTAGCTCGGTTGGCAGGCAGTAAAAATAAACAACTCGAAATTGAACGAACGTACACATAAAAGAGATGTGTCGTGTACTGTATGGATGTTATTCGGTATGCGGTGAGTGTGGATTTGAGATTGAATTGAAAAACTGACGCAACTGAGGAAAACGATTATCCGCGAAATACACATACTACATTTTTCACATGCTACATTTTTTCATCATTGTACTCACTGTTATTTTATTTTATTTTTTAAATGCAGTGGAGTTTGTTAATTGATCGATAAAAACCCGTTTTATACAATATGCCAACAAATATTTATTTTGCTTTTTTTTTAAACACGTGCAATTTAATTTATTTTATTTTATTTTTTTTTTTTTTTCATAATTAAACGCGTTTCCGTGTAACGAAAAAAAATTGAGAGGAAAAAATATTTATAAAAAATCACCCGCGTATTTGTTTTTTAAATTTTTTAATTGAGTGACGGGTGTGTTTTATTAAACGATTTAAAATAATAAATATGAGAAAATGATTACTCGATAAAGAAGTTTATGAGATAAAAGGGGAAGTGGAAATGAAGAGATTATCGCGCTTTGTAAATTGAATTTTGTCGGAATAAGAAGAAGCTAAGAGAAAATCTTCGGTATTTGTGTATAAACGTTCTTACTGGTTACAAGCCCGTTACATCGTATCGTCGCTTGAAGTTATAAATTGAATTTTGTCCTCATTCTACGGCCGCTTCACAAGCTAACGTTTCCCATTTCGTTGCACTTACAGGACTTATAATCGTTTCTCTCATGCCGTGGCAATCTCATTACAATAACTTTAACTTTATAAATTAAATGCCACACTAACTTACTTGATAATGCAATTTTAAATAAAAAATAATCCTAATTACATTTTTTTTAACTTCCCGGCGCGAAATTCAAAAATTTAAAAAAAAAGAAAAGTCATTGGTTTCGGTTGAATTTCCGAAAATTGAGTCTCCGTCGGATATCGACGTTTTTGAAAAACGTCAACACATAGGAGTGATGAAAAAGAATTTTTTTCCAACACGGAGCCCTGGGTCTGGATTTTCTATTGATTTTCTACGAAAGTTTTAGATGAAGATGCTGACCAAAATTAAGACATCTATTGGACGTTTGTAGGCCTCAGGAGTATCAGAAAAGTCTTCTGGAAAAACACTAGCACATAAGAATGATGGAAAATAATTTTTTTCCCAGCACCGAGCCCTCAGTCTAGATTTTATATTTCGAGCTAAACTCAGATTTTTTTGATCAAGAAAAAGATTTCAAATGAAATTTCAAATTTTCACATTATAAATTTTTTATGACATATTATTAAATATGCATTAAATTATTAAACTAATGGAATTGATAAATTAAAAGTAATTAATGGAAGTGGAAATTTATATAAACAGTAATAATTAATATTTAATTATATTGTGTTATAATTATTTTGAAAAATAAATATATTAATATATAAATATCACAATTAAATATTTAATTTTCATGACTGGACAATTTGTGACATATTAGTTATGTGTAAGAGTATAAAAATATAATGACGAATAAAATTTTTTTTTTTTTTTTATATACACATATATTTTTTTATAGGGTATAAATTAGATATAGATATAAAATAAATTGAGTTAACGATCGGAAAGGAAAAATTCCATTTCCCTAAAAAATGCTGATAATAAATCCGATAATTGTCTTAATGAGATAAAAAAATTTGTTGAAAAAGAAAAAGAAAATAAGTGAAAATACGGTGACAGTTTCAATGGAAGGTCACGGAAAGCGAACTTTGTTTTTTAAATTTCTTTTTGCTGGAGTTAGAATTTTAGCGTGAAGAAAAGTATAAGCTGTGAAGTGGAAAATTGAAAGTAAAAAGAAAACACTTAAGATGTGAGGAAAGTTAAGCAAACGACTGTAAGATAATGAAGAAGAACAAAAGATAAGCCTTGGAAATAAAGAAATAAAATTTTTTAATGAATAATTTTATGGGATTTGGTAGAAAATTCACGACTTATTAAATTTAAACTTTAATTCGTGTTTAATATTAAGATTTAATACGAACGATTAAATATTTTAAATAATTAATATCTTAATTTTATATTTTCATAAAAGTAATTCCTTTTTTCTTATCAAATATATATAAAATATATTTTTTTTTTGTAAAAGCTTTTATCTAATTTCCGAGTAATATTTTATGGTTTTGAAGTAGTGGATAAAAAAAAAGTAAGGACGGATGAAGGTAAACCGGATGGAAGAGGAATAAAAATTGGTGCTGCAGGTGAATGAGAGTTACAGCAAAGGAAATAATCTGGTGGATAATCTTTATCGAGAGATTATAACAATCCATGCGTATATATCTTAGCATCAATTTCATATCATAGAGTCTGAAGAGTCTCAGAGCTCTGATAAAAACTCAATAATTTTTAACGATATATAAAATTTTTTTTTTTTTCTACAGTTTCACTTAATCTAAGAAGTAATTTAACAATTTCTCGGTTTCAATCTATACAACCTGTAATCTTATATAAGACGTACTGTGCAAAACAAAGGCACAAGTTTAGTTGACTGAAAGTTTAAATGAAGACTATTCAAATATTGTACAAATATCGATAAAGTTCAATCGGGGCCTAGTAATCAGTGTTGACTATTTAATGTAAATAAAAATTTAATTATTGCGTAAGGTATTGACACGATTTTCTTTTTTCATTAAACATCAAAGAAAATAATTTTCTATAAGTAAAAAATCCTATTAATAGATGTCAATTTAAAAAAAATTTTCTCCAACCTTTCAAATATCGAGTTTCTGTTGATTTTATTTCAATATTACGACTTAAAAAATAAAAAATCTGAAAAACGGTTGAGCCTATGAGCCACACAGACACCCTCAAAAATTTTAAAACATCGACATGTGATGAAAATCGGACTGAAAGCAACGACTTCTCTTTTTCTAAAAATTTTAAATTTCTATGGCGGGAAGTTTAAAGTAATAAATTTAATTTAAAAATTAATGATCAGTACAAAGTTTATACACAAGTGTAATCATTAGACGATGTATTGATAACAACATAATAGAAGTATCGGTAGCAACGGGCAGTTTTGAAGGGTGAATAGAAGTTTCCTGGGCGTTATCCATTGACTGGTAATTCTACAGTTACACAGTAATCACTGGTTTCAATATTTTGACACCCTCAAACACTCTGCCATACTACACAACTATATAAGTACAGTCCAGTAGCTTTTACTAGCTCGCAAGCTCTATCGCTGACCCTACACTCCACCATCCCTTGCATCGGTACCATTATATTCACTCGATAACTAGTTGGTTTATCAGTGGTTTCGGCTATTTCCTGAGCTTAAACTTTCTATTAAACCCATCAAAGCGCTCCATTCATTCATTAGCAACAATTTGCTGCTGGTATATCAACAAATAAGCGTTATAATTTAAAACTTGCTGATTATATTAAAATCTACTTGAACTTTATCAGACTTTACATTTCCTCCGGCTTGTAAATTCACCGGCAGTTAAAAAAAAATAAAATAACTATTTATTTTTACGAGAATAAAAAATATTTTCCTTCAAGTGAATCCTATTTGACCTGGGGTATGAGTGAAGAGCCTTCACCGTCGACGTTTTGTTCTTCATCCCTTTTCCGTTTTTCTTCTTCATTCTCCGTCTCCAGCCCCTTGTGCTGTTATACCATGGCACAACTCGCCCCTTGCTATGCTGAGTATCCCCATCGACTACGTCAAGTTTGTCGACGCTCGACAGGCCACCATCAAATGCTACTCTGGTCGTAAAATGTACACCGAGCGGTACCCTCGAGGCAATCAATGAGAATTCCAGGATCTCTACTTGAATTTATATTTTTTTATTATTTTTAAATCCCTTCTTTCAATTAATCAATTATAATTATTATTTCTCTATATAAATTACGGCTACACTACTCGACCTGAGCAATCAGCAAAGTGAAAAGTTTTAAACTCCTGTCCAATAAATTAATACATATTAATGATTGATTAAATAGCTAAATAAATTATGATTAAAATTTAAATCATGTTTTCAAAATGGATATTAAATAAATCCGAGCCAGGATAATTATATATGAATTGAAATATCGATAATTATAAAATTAAATGCATTTGAAATAATAACAAAGTACTCTCTGTTCGCACAATTCTCTATAAAATACAAGTGGAAGTATCCCCAGGCAAAATATAGTCGTATTCCTTCAGCATTTCCCGCCCTCCGAATATTAATTTACCCGCGGGTTGGTCGTCCACTGGGCACGTCCTCCATGTCCGAGTAGTCTACTTTAGTATTGGTATGATTGTTCTGTGCGTGAGAGAATATTATTCATCCAACATCCAATGCCCAACATGTCCATACTACCCCACTAATACAAGTTCGCAATGAGAAGAACGTTTTAGCTGCGTAAGTAGAAGACAAAAAGCAATTGTATAGTATAGCAACACGTAACCCTTACATTACTATATATATATATATATATATATATATATATATATATGAGAAAAGTTTGCGTTGGCTCATGTATTGGTGGTCGTACGCAGTACAACCAACGAGAAAAGGGCAAGGGGATGACGAGCGTACGTGCAAGGGGATGTAAAATATAAAGGGAGTGAGATGGATACGCGGGGGTGCCGGTTGCTAGATCGTGATGGTGGTAACAGCGTTGGGGTATAGCATCAGCACAGTGTGCGCCGGCGGGTACCTCGTAGTTTGGTTTGCAGGCTCGGAGTTTCCAGTTTGGGGGCCGTTCCACCTCCACTAGCATCACCAGCACTCGCACTAGCACCAGTACCACCCCCACAGGGACGGCACAACTCTACGCGAGAGGGTAGAGCGTGGATCAATACTTGAACGCGTACTGAGGGTGAAAGGAAAGTTGAGAGAATAGAGACACTGAGAAAGACTGGAAAGTTTTTGTCTGTGTGCGTTGCGTGGATGTACAGAACTGAGACCTAAAGGAGATACTACTAGTACATTTTCATTTGTATCTTTGGATGTTCTTGTTCTTGTTCTTATCCTTGTACGTTTATGTTCATGTTCATGTTCATCCACACTATAAACATATTCTTTCTCTATTAATAATTTTATCTTGTGTTGAAAAGCGCAGGATCGTTCTGATGAACCAGAATTAGTGTGGTGATGCTTGGGAAAAGCCATCGAGCGAATTTGAGGAAACAATCGGAGGTGGAGAATAATACCTGTGGATTACTAACAACGGATTATTGAACATACGCAATGATACTGAGAGCTGGATCAATCGACATGGACTTGACTAGACTAGACGAGAGACAAGAGACTAGATGACTAGAGAACTAGACATGTATAATTGAAGTTGATTATTACCAACTTGTACTCGGATACGACGGTTATATTGTTTTGATAATTACTGATCCTCATCAATTTATAAGATTGTAATTAGATATTTACTTGGGAAAGTTAGTACTAACTTTTCATCTAATGTTTATGTAAAATTATATTGTTGAAATTGCAGTAAGCGCGGCAATTTGAATTAATATATTTATTTTTTTTTCGACAGTGAGTTTAAGTAACTCTTGAAGTACTGAAGCTTTTCAGTACATTATGTACATTATGGAGAATGTGAAAAAATATATAAGTGTATATATATATATATATATATATATATATATACAGAAATAAAATAAAAAAAAGACTTTGTTATGTGATGGGATTCAGACTTGCAAGTTTTTTAACGGTACTTAGCGTAGTTACACTTGACAACTAGGTCACTCATCCCTATTTTCTTTTTCTTTTTACAATACACCATCGCACATTTTATATTTACATATTTTAGGTATTTGCCATAATATCGAGTACTGATTATCACATACTTAGACTTTGTTCAATTTTTATCCTTCCTCATATTAATTAATATAATAGTATATTTATAATAATAATAATAAAAACCGCAGACAATAGAAAATTTTTTTTTCTCAAATAAAAAATATTTAAAATGAAAATTTTCAACGAATGCTATTTTTAAAATTATTATTAACGACAGGATTATATATGAAATTTAAATAATTATAAAAAATTAATTAAATAATTTATTTATAGCAGCTAATAATTAATAATTAAACGTACATATTGTTCACGACCGATCGACACCCGGTAGATTAAATGTAACATAAACGTCATTGTTTCATAAAATAATTAAGTTATATAATAATTAAACAATAACTGAGTTATATAATAAATCAATAATCGTAACTTGTAATTTAAATTAAATTATTTAAAGCAATCTGATAGAGAATAACGATAACTCGACGGTATTGAACACGCCGATTACATGATGATAATAATAAAGTTATAATGGTTGTATTGAATGAAATATAAATTAGCTGACGGTCAAATTAATCCATAGTGTTTTCAGCGTATGAAACGATTTCGAATATTTGATTTCTCACGTGGCGCTGAAGCGAAGAGGGCAGTTTTTTGGTCGTAGCGTACATGGAGTCAAAGAAAAGTTTTAAATCATCTGGGATTTTATCCTTCGGTTGCTTTGGCTGCTTCTTCACGGCTCCAACTTTAGCGTTTTCTTGTTTTTTGGTGGTTGGTTTCAAGACTGCAGAGGCGACAGTTTTCAATTTAACTGGCTCGTCATCATTAAATCCATCGGCAGCTGTCTCGGGTATATATTGACGCAAAAAACTCATTTCTTGAAAATATTTTGGTGGATTTTTTCCAGGTGCTTTTAAATGACCGATATAAGATTTGCGGAGACTAGCCCACATGTCTTTAGCTTTCGTCACTGTTAAATACCAAATTTAATTATTATTATTATTTATTTAAAATAATTTATGACTGATTTTTAATCTTGAGTTTAAGATGATTTATTAAATAATTATTTGGTTTATTTTTTTAAATATTTCATGTATGGAAAAAAAGAATTTCTTGCGCAAGAAAAATTTTATGATACTAACGTTAGCCAGCGTCGAATAATTTTTGAATTTTTAAAAAAGTTGAGCAAAAATTTTTTGCGCCAAAAAATGTTTTTTTTTTTTTTTTGAGCCGTAATGTAATAAAAATGAAATATATTTTATTTTAAGAATTTATTTTCGGATTAGTAAAGATCCAAGTCAAGAGTCTCTAGCAAGATCTCCACTTTTCCTGCTTAACCCATAACAGGAGGTCAAGACTCTTTTGTATCAAGAGAACTTGGTTACTTTGTCTTGGGTACTTATACCTGAGACCATGTGATGTTTGTTTACGAAACTATGTGATGAAAAAAAAACATTTATGGCTTACGAAAACTGCTATATCTCAGTACTAGACCTAAGAGTTGTAATATAAGCCCTCATATTCAATTGTAAAATAAACATTCTTTTGAAAACTAAATTCAACATTAAAACTTTAGTCATAAATTTATTTATTAATAATTAAATTTATATAAAAAAAATACGACAATAAATGAATGTAGCTGCGGTTGTCAATTTTTTAAATTTTTGAATAAATAAATGAAATGTAAATAGAATAAAAATTTAAAAATGTGTATTTAAATATTTAAAAAATTAGTTCGCGCTTTTTTTAAATTTCATTATTTTAATTAATAAATTTATTTATTGAAAATTAATAATTTGTCTCATGTCTGCTACACACACTTTTAAATAATAAATTCAAAAAATTTACTTACCGGTATCAATGTTACACTCTTTAATTATTTTTTCCCAAGCTGTTATTGAATAATTACGATTACGATACATTTCATATGTCGGTTTATATAATCCTGGATATTTACGTACACAATTTATCAATTTAATCTTAACATCTGGACCAGACATTTTTATATTGTATAAAAATTGTTTTTATTAAAAGTAATCAATTATTTATGTCAGATGTAAATTAATGATTTATTTTTTAAATATTAATAAATAAAATGAATATTCACGACATAGAAGAAAAAAATTTTGTGGTAAATACAAAAGACGCTGATTCAATCGTTTCGTTTATGAAATGTGAGAGCTAGTGACGCATCTACCGGATAAAGAAAAGCGGGCAATTTAAATCACTGCCATTGGATGAAACAAAACCCTAGAAAATAGTTATAGAGATTTTTGTAAAACACCAACCAATGAAGTTTAAAATATTAAGTCAGCTTGACTCCTGGTTAAAATAATTAAATTAATTATTAATTTATAAAATACCGGGAATTTAAATAAATAATTACATTTATTTATTAATAAGTATGTTTTAATTTATTATAATAATAAATACATACATAGAATATATAAAAAAATATAAAACATGAGTTTAATATAAATATTTTAAAATAGGATTAATTAAATATAATTTTTTATTTTATTATAAAATAGAATTTAATTTAAATTTAATTGTTCAGAGGACTTTATAATATGAAATTCCGGGTACAGCAAATTAATTTTTGAACAAATTGATATTAAAATTTAATTATTTTTTGTGTAGAAAAAATAATTAAATCAATGAGCAATTTCACTGAGCAAAATAAAGAATAATATTGCAACGGAAATTATTGCTGTTTGAAATTCTATGGTGTCATAGTAAAGCCAGGCCATATTTGCCGCCTATAGAAATTGAAATGAACAAAAAAAATTACTACGGCCATAATAAGATTTATTGTAAGTTTACGGTTACAGTAATTTGTGATCGGCTTTGCTATGACACCGTAGCTTTTCATATACTGTGAAAAATTTCCAACAAATTTTACTATGGGTGCATTATAACACCAGACCATAAGAAAACTGGTACAAAATTTACAAGTGTCCCATAGTAAACAGTATGCGCAGACGACAGAATTGGGACCTATGCGCATACGTTTACTATGGGACACTTGTAAATTTTGTATCAGTTTTCTTATGGTCCGGGTTTACAATGCACCCATAGTAAAATTTAATAGGAATTTTTCACAGTGTATAAAAATAATTTATCCATGTAATAATTAATCCTTGAAATACATAGATATTTTTACATCTAATCTTTAAAAAAACCAAAATAGATATATCTATTGAGTATAATAACTAATAGTAGTGAGTAGTCCTTATCTTATAAAAAATAATACTTATCAGTTGGTTTCTTCAATTACAGTACTCGATTCAGCAGTTTTGATAATTTCAAAAATCTGGTTTCTGACATGCCTCTGCAACGCGAGTGGTAATTTTTTCGCCATGAGATACATCGAGTCGAGAAAAACCTTCAAGTCGTCCTGTTGATTGATCTGTTGCGAGCCACTAGGATACGAGGAACTAGGATACTCATGATCGTGTAACACAGAGTGACGTCCAGACGTCGAAGGACGATTGTCAATTGAATAATTTCTTCGTCGATTGGTCATAACTGAGGATGATCTCTCTGATAAATTTTCTCTTTCAATTTCGTCGTCATCTGTCCGTTCTTTTTTCATTATGAACTGTACCTCGTCGTCATTATCGTCGCAATCATTTTTTTGGATAAATGAAAACATAAATTTAAGATCATTGTAATACTTTGGTTTTTTTTTCTTTGGATTACTTAAACTGTATTTATATACTCTGCGAAGGTTTCCCCACATCGTTTTAGCTTTTGCCACTAAAAGAAAAAATTATTTATTAATTATAAAATTATAATTTTAGATTCTTTTAAATATTTTATGGAAAATACAAATTAATTGTTTTTTCTTTAAATTCAAATTGTAAAATCGCATTATTTATCTTTGTAAGCAATTAAAAATTTATATACTCAGTAAAATATACATTATATATTTTAAACGATGAAATTAACATAGCAAATATTAAAAAAAAAAATAATGAAGCATGACCTTGGATATATGAGACTCACTTATATAAAAATATATATGTATATATGAAACACATACTATAGATTCTTGATGTTTTACAAATAAGACCCCGGTCAAAATGAATTTTACGAAAAAAAATAGTTAATTAACAATAAGTTAAATAATTGAAGCTAGCAATAAATATAAAGTATTTATTACTGACAAATAGTAATAATAGTAAACTTACCTGATGGCATGTGACATTCTTTTACGATTTCTTCCCAAGCAATTGCGGTGTAATCACGGTCGCGATAATTTTTTTCAGTTGGATCATACAGTCCAGGATATTTACGTACACAATTTATGAATTTTAATTTAGGATCTGAAGTACTTGACGGATAAGAAGCCATTGTAATTTTTTACATCAATAAATTAGACGATCAGTCCAGACCTCTTCAGTACTACTGATGGTTTACAACTGAAGTGAAGCGTTTTCTGTTCTGCGTTTTAACTCAGAGTAAAAAATAATATAACACTGGCGACAAGTTCCCGCCAATGATTGAGTCACCATTATAACGCTACATTTTAACGACCATGTGTGTATTAAACAGTGAAATGTTTTGTCTGATATGCCCGCTTAGCTGGTGGGCTCGCTAGCGGCTGATAGCATTTTTTAATCCTTTGTTATTTATAACTTTTATCAGAAATTATCTTTAACTTTTTACTGCGCGCAGTAGTATTAATGTTGAAATATATATATTATATATATACAGGATGTCCCAGAAGAAGTGTAACAGAAATATAGCAGTACAGAAAAACGATTTAGAATCGAAAGTTCCTGAAGCATTTTTGGAAATTCGGCATAAAATTTAAATTAAAAAATTAAATGGAAAATTCGTAATTGGCGCCCGCAGGGTCAAAGAGTCGGGATTTAGGTTGATAAATTGAAATGAAAATTAACTTATGGTAAGGATATATATTTATAATTGTTAAAAAAATGTAATTATGCAGAGGTATACATTCTACTTGATGGTGTCTTGAAAAAAAAATATAGAATCCATAAAAATAAATATTTTTATTGTTTTATGGTGATAAAACTGATTCGGATATTTATTTTCATAAATCCTTGAGCATAAAAAACTTATAAATATTTATTCTTCGAGTTTTCATAGCCGACAATAACTGGGATTGTACTTGTCTATAATTATACATACAAAAAATATTTAAAACAAAGTGATTATTTTTTTTTGTTCATCCAATAAAAAAATAAATTATTTAAGGGGAGTTTGCACTTTTTCCTCTTTCGTATTCGAATGGAGGCTTTATCAAAATTTTTTTCCCAAGTCAAATAATTTTCAAACTCTTCTTTCAAATTTAATGTAACATGTACTTGAAATTTGAAATAAATGCTAGTACTTTCGCGCCGTCATTAACTTTTGGTTAAAAAATATCATGTTGACTATGAGTAGTTAGTATTCACTGAAAATCTCTTTCGTTGGCAGTTGCTTCAGCAGCATTAATAAATTTTGAAAATTGAGTTTTCACTTGTAATTGCAGATCTCGCGGCAATTTTTTCGTACTCCGATATATTGATTCAAAATAAGGTTTCAATTCGTCATCGTCGATTTGAAGTGATCCGTTTGACGGATAAATTGTCACTGACGGATGATCATATCCGCTAAGCACAGATTGTCGACCTAAAGATGTTGACGGACGATTTTCATATTCATTATCATAACCAGTATCCCGAGGTTCTTTTTTTATAACTTCATCAACAATCTTAACTTCATCGTTACTGACATCTTGACCATCGAGTACAAAATTGTACAAAAAATTTAGCTCACTTTTATAATTTGATTTATCTGTCTTTTTCTTTACATCGGATACATAAACACGCCGAAGATTTGTCCACTTCCTCCTGACTTGTGCTGTTGTAAATAAAATAAATTGTTTATAGTAAAATCTTTATTTTTATTTTAAATATACTGTCTATTCTAATTGTATAATTTTAGCAATAAGCAATCAATATGATTTTTAATAAATTATTTGATATCAACAAAAATTTTGACCTTGAAAATATAAGACTTTAGGGCTTCTCTGTATAAATATTAGCATAACTTTCACAAATGAAGTGTAAGCACAAATTATACTTGCCTTGAAAAGAGAAGTGGCCTTCAATTATTTTATTGTTTTCTATAGTCTACCATTAAGACTGATAAGATTACAATTATAAAAATAATGTTTGAAATTTCATAACAACATTATAGTATAATGATAAAAAAATTATTGACCACCAGTTTATCATTTATTGAAGTTAAAATAAAATTTTAATAACTTACCGACTTCGAGAGAACATTCTTTGGCAATTTTTTTCCAAATTTTTTCAATGTCTTCAGCTTTGCATGCCTTCTTAGCTTTATTATCATACAAACATGGATTCTTCTGTACAAGACGAATTAATTTTTTAACTGATGATTTATTAAAAGAACGAGGAGCCATTTTTTAATTTGATGATTCCAGTTCTACTGGCGATAAATAACTGAGTTCTCTTTGGTGCTCTTGGTATTGATATGAGTCACGTCACGAGACGTACGCAAATAAAAAAAATTTAACTGTTTCCCGCCAATGACCACGTCATCGCGAATGTTATCGTTTAAGCGAGCGTGCTTATGTTTTATGCAACGAAATTTTAATTTAAAAACTCTGCAAGAGATCAATGTTTATTTGATATCAAATTTTTTAGGTTGAAAAAAATGCATGTGAGATTTTTCAAAAAAAAATCATGTTAATAAAAGACATTTTTGTAAAATAATTATTTTAAATTGGACAGTCGTTTACTGTATAGCTGCTGCTATAACGTGGGGACCTCTTTTATTGGTAGTGACTTTTTTTTTTATATTATCAAAATATACAGAGGCATTGATTGTGTACAAGGCACAAAGAAGCAGTTTAATATTGAATAATATTCCAGAAAAAAAAGTTAGATCTACAGAACCCAAATCCCGCATTCTACTCAAATCTTATATAATTTTTTAGTTATTTAAATTTTCATAGATCTGCATACACAAAAAAAAATTTTTTTGTGGCGAAAAATTCGTTTTTTCTGTGTAGAGATAAAAAAAATAAGCAAATCAAATTAAGAAAATTCCGATTTTTCATATTTTTAAAAAGAATTCAGAAATTCATTTTTATGAAAATAAGAATCTTCTATCTAATTTGATTTAATAAATAAAATTGTCATTGAAAATTAACTAATATACTTAACGATACGAAATTATGAATGTATGATATCTTGTATTAATTATTGATAAGAGCATATTTCTTGATCTTTTTTTTTAATAAAACTTACAATATAATGCACATGTATGTAATATAGATATAAACGTTTAAATTTATATTTACAATTTTATGAGCCGTATGTTCACCAATAAAAACTTAAAATTGATAAACTATTTGTTTAATATGTATAAAAATAACAAAATATATATTTTTGTTTCTGATACTTATAAAATTATCTATTAAAAAAAAAATAATTTTTGTAGCAATTTATTGTAATACTTAAAACCAAAAATAAATACGAATAATTTAGCTGAATCGGTTGATGAGATATTTAAATATTTATCTCTCAGTCAATTCACTTGCAGCATTTGCTTCAGCTTTGCTGATAATGTCAAAAAATTGCGTCTTAATGTCTCTCTGCAGCGCGGGCGGTAATTTTTTAGCAGTACGATACATCGATTCGAAAAATGGCTTCAACTCATCATCATTATCAATGTGTAGAGGTCCATTCGAGGTGTAAACCGGCCCAGGAAAACTGTATTCACTGAGTACAGACTGACGTCCTGAAGCGCAAGCGGTCGAAGGATGATTTTGATTCAAATTTCTATTTCTTTGTGATTGATCTTTCGAAATTGATGAACACACCGACGATCCCTCAGAGGAATTATCATATCCATGGTCTTGAGGTTCTTTTTTCAGTATAAGCTGTACCTCTTCATCGACATCGTCATTGATATCTTGTACAAATGAATACAAAAAATTGAGTTCGCTGTGATAATTTGATTTTTTATTGGGATCCACCAGACCAGATTTATATCCAGCCCGAAGATACATCCACTTTCTTTTGGCTTTTATTGCTGTAGATAAAATTAATTAGTGATAGTTTTAATTTCAAAAGTACTGTCTATTGTAATTGGATAATTATTTTTCAATTAGATATACTATTTTTATTAAAAATAATTAATTATAAATTACTCAGCTTCGCGTTCAAATTTTGACTTTTATTTTATGAAGAAATCAGTAGACATTCAATAATTGTCGCATTTTTTTTTTTTCAACGAATCAGTCACAGAAAAAAAATAAAAATTTCCAAAAAATTGAAAAATCTATGGGTGAAATTTTTGAAATATTTTTTTGTTTATAATTTACCATTTAAAAAAAAATGAAAAAAATTATTAGACGTCGGTTAACTTCACTATCATTATATTTTACAAGTTCCATCTTATGGCAACAAATAAATGGTAATTTTTCAACTATCAAATGTCAGTTCACTGAAATAAGATAAAAAAAAATCAATACATAAAGTAACTTACCGTTTCCTAGACCACAATCTTTGGCAATAATTTTCCAAACATTTTCTGTGTAATCAGCACCATACTGTTTTTTAATACTAGGATTGTACAAACAATGATGTTTACGTACATGATCAATGAATTTAATTGTCTCCGGTTTTTTATATGAACGACGAGACATTTTTTACTCGATGTTTTTACCGCCACTGTTAGCTAATAACTGAGTTCTCTTCGGTGCCCGTGGCGCTCATGAGTCACGTCATGTAGAAAAAAATCCGGCCAATAATTTTCCGCCAATGATTACGTTATCGCGATTGTTATAATTGAAACAAGAGCCTTTGCATCATCTCGGAGCGCAAGATTTCCGTTTTATTAATAATAATATGATTCTTGTTTATGAATTTTTTTTATCATCAAAATATTCTGACATTCATATGCCGGCACACAAAATGCCTGAAGATTAAAATTCTGTCTGTCACATAAATATTTAAATTAATTTAATTATAATTTAAAAAATTAAATTTCGTAATTGTTTGATTAAGTCATCAAAATATTTTTATAAGAAATTAATTTAATTTATAAATTTGATGATTTTTATCAAAAATTTATAAAATTAATTTTTTTAATTTCACTAATTTTATTTTTCATTCAAGTAAAAATAAAAAGAAACAATTTTACAACAAAGAATAACGACAAGTTCTTCGTCTTTCTTAATTGATATACAATCTAAAGGTTTTATCCAAATAAAAATTACTTGTACTTATTGTTAATTCTGATAAATAGTGAAACTGTCACTAAACTCCGCTAAGATAAAAAAAATAAATCAACAAACAAATGACCTATTTATTTTTATTACTCTATCAGCCGATTCTTTATCGGAGAAAATAAAGAAAACAAACAAACAAATCAACGCAATAATTTTTGAAAGCCCTTCAATAATTCAACAGCAATCGACATTTTCTATTCTCACGCCACAGAATAAATCCACAAAAAATCTCATACATATAAGAATAAAAAGTTGAATAAAATCGATAAAAGTATGGCAAAGTATAACAGATAATCATCACAGAAGTGAATAGACGTGAAGATAAACGTTAGACGTTAGACGTTAAGTTGAAATATAAAATATAAAAGACGAAAATTTCCATTCCACTTCGGTTGGTAGCATCGACTTTGCCAACGCAAAAGCCTGACATACTTTTTTAGAATCCATCGCCCGAAAGCTCAATCGATTGCCACATGTACACTATGATCTTCAAAAGCTCACCACTCAGACAGCTATCAATGTGATATTTCCGTGTCGAGATTCTACCCTTTTTTGCATTCAATAAAAATAAAAAAGAACTAGACTAAACTCAAAGAGAAGAATACATATAAAATATATGTGATAAAAATAATAACAAAGCGCTTTAGCGCGAGTGTTAAAATTAATCGATTTCCAAATTCAAAAAGCCTGTATCAATTTACACAACTGGTTATTCAAATCAAGTCGATCAATTTTATTAATTTTTATAACACCAATATGTAGACTATACAATAGTATATATATTATATGTGCAATGTAATTGTGCCGATATCCGACCCAATTATTTTTGAATAAATTAACTTCTTATTGAACTTGAAAATTTGAACCTATAGTGAATTAGTTTAACAAAATTTATAACTTTTGACATTTGAACATTTATTAGTAAGAATATTTCGAGCAAATTAAATTCTGAATGAACGTAAATAAAATTCTTTCATGTTCAAATATACAAACTCAAATTACCAAAGATCAAAATTTGAAAACCATTAGGTAGATGACCAACTGTGCTAGTACTTTTGATGACATCGACCCTTTGATCTGTCGATGCCAACGTCCATAATAATATATAACACAACCGATTGCCATTAGCATTACTGTTCGCACATATACTGTTCATATATCAACTCAATATAAATGCTCTCATTATATATCTGTACACCGATATCTGGATCTCGTATGACCAATTTATTTCATTCTGTTATCTAATATAGTGCTCTAGCTATTTACTGGTTTACTGTGCAACGTGCAGTGGCTCATATACTTATATATATAATACAGCTCTCTGTTTGGTTAATTGCTGTGAAGACCATTAATCAAAATAATTTACGACGCTATTTAAAAGTTATTACCTTTATGTCACTCACAAAAGTCTAATAAACGTTTAATTACTGTGCGAATTAGCTAGCACTCGGAACAATATCTCAAGATTTAAACATTTTAAGTGAGCGTTCAGTCGGATGTAATTAAACTCTGGACATTTCAGGATTAATCAAAAGATTCTTTAAAGCTGAATGAGCATCGTGAATTTAAAAATACCTCAGGGTTCGAAAATAGTTTTTAAAAGTTTATTCACCAGTTGATTAGTGATTAAGGTACTGGTTGCGTGTTGGTTCTGAAAACTTAAACCGATCTGTATAAGGTCGCCGGTGGTACGAAGCTTTTGTTGTAGCAAGTGAAAGAAAATTGTTGTGAAATAAAAAGGGTATATAAGTTGTAAGTCAGTGTAACTATTAAAGTTTAAACCTACATCTGAACCTAAACCTAAACCTTAAATCTTTCGGTGTGTAAATTAAAAGTTAAATGAGAAGCGAAAGTTTTGTACACGCAATCAGTAGAAAAAATTTTTTAGACGGTTTATTTGTAATTTTAGTGGTAAATACTTTTATGTTATGGCCAGTTTTACTGAGTAATAAAAGTATCCCCTGTTGTGTAGTAATTAAAGATTTTTTTATTTAACTATTTTTATGTTTAGTACTTTATGGCTCTAGTTGGATAGACAGTTCATGTGGCGCCAGGATATATTTGTTATGGCCACATATTGCTCACAGGAAGCCAACTTATGAAACTCAAATTTTTATAGCACCGACAACCTACAAGATTTTATTCCACATAATTTTATTATTACATTTACGTTAAATAACGATGTCATACTAGTATAAGTGTATACTTATTTATATAACATTAATTAATATTTTATAAATTGCTAAGATAATTTATTTTACTTCATTTTCTCGTGTTATAATTAGAGCGTGTAATTATTAAGTAATTATGGCAAATGAGATTGTCTGTCTCCATTAGATCGAACAAAATATTCGAACTAGAGTAGAAAAAAATATCCGAATACGAACAAAAAGAGTATTTAGTTTTCATTAAATGTTGAGTGAAATTCGTAAATTTATTATTTAGTCGTTTTAAATTCTTATTAATGGGTATTGGAAATAGGAAATAAGAATTTAAATGAAATTCTTTAAGATTGAATTTTCTCTTGCACTATTTCCCATTTGAACGAGTTAGGAGAGCAAGACTTTTTAAATAGAACCTACAAGCAATTTATCTACAAGATTTAGTAGTAATAGAATATTAAAGTCTTATCTTTTTTTAACGAACTTGCAAAATGGCTTTTTTTAATCCATTTTAATAATTTAGTATTAAGCAGATAAAATTATCATACATATATTTTTTGAAACTAAATTTAATTATTTATAAGATTTTTATTTTAAAGATTATTTTTTTCAAAGATAGTCCACAAGTAGTCGACTTGAGCCAGTCGGCTGTGACATCTTATAAAATAACAGTTTTGAGTCTATTTTTTTGACCTATCGAAGACACCAGAATGTTGATAAAACGACTAGAAGTTTGTCACCGAAAAAATATCCACTTAAAAGACTTGACAAAAACGGCGGCAAAATTAATTACAAATAATTTTCAAATGTCATCTAAAAAATTTTTTAATAGAAATGACTTTTGAAAGAGGAAAAAAATACAAAGCTTGACTCCTAACCAAAATCTGTACGTCAAAAATCGGAGACAGACAAAATGAAATTTGACTTCTTTTTTTTAGACATCTTAAAGTCGCCTTTGTGTTACTCGGATGCTTATGTCAGGCGTAAAACAATAGTGTGTTAATTATGGATGAAATCAGTTATTCAAAACATTTTACTCAAGATCGTATAGTTCATATGCCCTAGGGGATGAACAGGTTCCTTAACACATATATAACTTGAGAATCGTAAACGAAAATGCAGCGATCCGTTGAATGCTCTGTGCTGTGTACTGGTAAAGAGAGGATCTGGCTAGACGCGCAATGTTTAGTTGTAAAGGTATATATGATGGTATGCTAAAGTAGTTTGAATTCAGGGTAAATTAACAGGCGTGACTGGATACTGCTTTCAAACCCATCTAACAATGTCACAGCATCAACAATATTTAGAGAAGCTAAATCAACTTTGACTTAAGAAACTCCTTACTTGCGTCTGTATACCACAGTTTAAGTACAACCAAGTCAAGCTGAGGATAATGAGGTACATGTAAATAATTTCCATAGCAAAAGATTAAACTTGAAACTTGTCATTCAAATTCACAGATTTTCATTTTTTAATTGAATCACTCGCGACTTTTTGTAGTCTAGAAAAATTTTTTTAAATTCAAACTTTAAAATTTTTTTCAATATTGATTTATGTTGCCCATTTTATTTAGTGATATATATGACCCAGCTATGTCACTTTTTAAACGAAAATAAATCGGTAAGTGCATAAATAAAATTTTTATTGAGTAATAAAGAATTATTTAACTTTTGATATTTTAAATATTTTTTTTTGTTTCATATTTAAGTCATTGACTTTTCGTGGCATACTCTGACTGTAATAAAGTCACGCAATCGAAAAATATTGAAGATAATATAAAAACTTGGGAATAGATAAATTGTACAAAAGGCATCTCTAATAATTTTCAGTCAACTTGAACCCGGTTGATTATTTGCATTGTATGTTATCACTAAAAATGAAGCATGGTAGAGAGCAAATTGAAAAAAAAATAAAAGGTGTAAATTGGAAAGCAATAGGAAATTTGAAAAAAAGGTAGATGGAATATTTAATAATAATTGTTTTTTTTTTTTTTTTTTTTTTTTTTTTTTTTTTTTTAACAAAGAACATTTTTATTTAGAGAATCCAGCAAATAACGTGTGTGTTCATTAATTTCATTCAATTCTCCCGTAGCATAAAGATAAAATAAAGCAAATCTACGGCCGAAACACACACACACACACACACGAACCGATGGCTTGTTAATTAAATAAACCAGGAAAAAAGAGACAAATAAAAATAAAAAGCTAAAGAAATGACAAAAAGAATAAAGAAAAGCTGCACTCAATCGCGAATAAAAACAAAATGAGCGTATTTTAAGTGGATGAATCTACTTTCTGGTAAAGAAATAAATTGGATTTCTAGCCATAGGAAAGCTTTGACATCAACAAAAGTTTAAAAAAACTACTAATAAAATGTTTTACTTCTTTTTATACTATTTTTAACGCTATGAAAGTCAGCAAACGCGTTTATGTCAAGTATGATATGGCTTTCAAACTTGAACACACAAGTTATAACTAACGATCAAAGAGGCATGGGAGATGAAGGATAACCGAGAGAGGGTTAGGGAGTTGAATCAGCGAGTTCAGAGGGATGAGGGATGAGAGATGAGGGAGAATTGTGAGGTTTTGGCATCAGAGAATTTCCTAGGGACGGCGAATGATTGGGAATGCAAGTGAAGCTACTCAATGGGTCCTTGATTGCCCTACGTTGGGTCAATTATCCCCCGAAATGTCGATCCCACCTGTGATTTTCAATTGCGATAATCCTCGTATAATTTGTCATATATACCCTTACACGCCGTATATACAAGTTAACAAATTCAAATCGTTATATTTGTCATCAGATTACTCTATCTGTAACTACAATGCTACCCTATTACCGTAAACTTTTTTTACCTAATGACAGACGGGGTAAAGTCGCCATCTTAATTCAGTGGACGCATTATTTTTTGCTCCACTGTCTTGTTAAAATGAATCAGTTAAAAGTACTGCGTATCAGTAAATATTCACTGACTCAAATACTTTTGACTTAATTTTAAGAGGGTGTGTATAATATTTTTAAAAGGACTTAAAAATCCATTTCAAGGAAGTTAAATATCTTACGGTTCATTTACTCACTTGTAATATAATACCCTACAGAAATATAATATTAATATTACCGTGTAATCGTCTAATATTCACCCTGTGGTTTCTAACAACTTTCACACGCAACATCTTTACAATAAATTTGAGCTGATTTCTGCGGCTCGTGGTTTAACTTAAAGCTATATAAAAATAAAATAATATATTTTTTTATTTCATTTATTCTTTCCATCTGTACTCTTTCGTTCTCAACGACCACCACGTACTCCATTAGGTTTGTAACCTCGTTACAAGCTCAGTGATATAATACTAGAACAAGAGAATAGCATTCTTCTAAATGTACCTCACGTAAATGTGTATGGATTTTTTTACTCAGGCATCGTTATTGTGAATTAAAGAAAAAAGATTTCGAACAAAACAATGTTGGCTATTTTATTATTTTCTTTTTTCTATAAAATACTGCTATTTAGTTATCATTATCATTGCTATATATTTTTTTTATTTAAAAATTCAGTCCATTGCTGATGCACTCATAAACTCAATATATATGACAAGCTTTACTTATTCTGCGTACAATGCGGAAGTACATTTTAATACAGAAAGGAAATGTCGACCCACTTTAGAAATGCGAGACATATTATGATTATTAATATGTGCAAATGAAAATTTAATTACTATTTAATTTAATTTACAAAAACAAATAAATATATATTGAACAAAAAATATCTTTTATCTCCATTACATAAATTAAATTGTAATTAGTAAGCATTTAATTTTAATTTTTAAAAGTATTAATCGCTTTAATGAATAAGATATTTATCGTGTAATTTAATTTTTATCCTTGACTGATACAAAAGCTCCATTAAATAAATTAAAAAATATTCAATGATAATTATAATTTAAATATTTACTTTAGTTATTGTGAAATCTAAACACTGACAGAAAAATAACTTTTAGAAAAATTTCATTTTTCGCCCACAATAAATTTTTCTACTGAAAATTTTCATCCAGTATATTTTCGATGTTAAAATTTGACAGTTTCATTCAAAATCATTTTCTTAATCAAAGACGACTCAGAATTTCTAAATATGCTGACCTTTTTTTGAAATAGTGTAAATAAATTTTGATTTTCTTCTGTCAAGAAAATTATTTTTCCAATCAGATATGAAATTAATATTGCAATAATTTAAATTAATTTATTATTTGATAAAATATTGCTTCTACAAAAATTTTTTTTAACAGAATATCTTTCTCAAGTTAGACAATGGATTTTCCGAAATATTAATTGTATGTCGAGTAGCCAAAACCGGAATAGATTTAACCACAAGAGGAAATACTGTAATTTGCAATATTACATGAGGGTAAGTCCTTAATATATAATATATATGTATAGAGAGAGGAAAAACCGCTTTGCACATCAGTCTGATAACTAACAGCAACATGTATACAAGGTATGTACCACTTACACGTTAATACCGCAGAGTACAAAGGCTGTAACGGCGCTAGACCAAAACCAGCATGCGAGTTATCTCGATAATTAACTACTGAGCACGATTATCATGATCGTGGGAAGTGGACAATGTGGTTTGTTAAGTATAAAACAACATATGTGTACTAGTAGTACTTTAACTGAAAACTCTAATCTATATATCCTCAGCCAACACTAAATTCAACAAGATTTTCTAAAGCATATTGAGATAAACAACCGGTATCGTAAACAAAACGCACGAACACAAACACAAACACACACATCAATATTGAATAGGATTGGGTATAGACTGCGCTAATTAAATTCTGTTGTTACGCGACGAAAAATATACAATCAATTTAATTAAATATATTTGGTCGCTGTTGAGTATACTCTCGTTGAAATCAATCGTCTGTTGGCGAATTTAATGAAATGAATTAAATTTGTTGAAAGGGTGATATTGAGATACAAAAGATATGATTTATTCGATTAAACGCAAGTAAATGATGAATCAATTTATTGTTGATATTTTGATAACGATAATTCGATATTGTGATTTAAATTATGTCGATATAGAATACATTTTTTTGCTAGTAAGTAAGTGTAACAATGCACTCACCGATTTTCAATAAATTGTGACGTAGAAACCACAAAAACAATCGCGACCAAAAATTTATTTTGTCGTAGTAATTAAGGAAACGTTTATTTGTCAACATTGTTTATTATTTGTCAATGAAATATTAAGACACAATGAATCACCAACGCTAACTATTTTAATATTGTTATTTTTTTGAGAATTCGGATCTAGAAGGAAAGAAGAACAGAAACAAACTGGGGTGGCTCTCCTATATTGTTTAACGACACTCAAGAACTACTCAGCAAAGTCCCCTACTTCATGATCAAACTCTTTCATGACGTCATTCATAATTATGCGTGAGTCCGGATGTTGAATGTGTGATGTATACTGATGTGTACTCGTACTTATAAAATAAGTATATAAATAAATATATATTTATCATTCACTATCAAAGGAAATTACTCCACGTCATTAAGACAAATTCGAGAAGAATAATCATAGCCGGAAGAATGAGTTAATGAAGAATAATTGGTTTGTAATTGACTTTTGGATACACTGAGAAGAAAATAATAAAAATTTCATATTTTTTAGTGGAATTTTATAAAGAAATCACGATATTGAATTTTTTCTGACGACACAACTTTCGGAAAATTTTGATTTCTACGCATCATCATAATGGAATGGTGTCTTTCTTTTGGCGATCACCTTGATCGAGTTCAAAAATTAACGAAATGGGTTAATTACTTTAGAAATATGTTTTAAAAATTTTAAAATAACGAAACTTCCAACTTTTTGTGCTTCTTTATCTTTTAATTCGCCGTACGGAAAAGAGAATAGAAAAAGTAAAGTTTCAAATAATAATTGTAGAATGTAACTAAAAATTTAATCAAAATTATATTTAAAACTGTAAAATACTACTGAGATTTACATTCATTAGAATTATGATCCTTACAGAACTTTTCCAAATGTTTTCAGTTTCAAATTTGAATAATAATTTTCATTGATAGTATGGGGATCGAGAATTTTCAAAATTTTTTTTGAGAAATCTATTTACCGTTGTAACTGTCGGGGGACATTTTTTGAAATTAATTATAAATTTGTTCAAAAGAAAAATTTTCTCATGAAAATTAATGAAAAATTATTTGACGAATTAAAATTTTCTTAAAATATTTTTTTGCTCGGTGTACTTATCTTGATTAATCACGTGATCGATAATTATTTTGTTTTGAATTTGTATGAATGTTTATTGTATGGGAAAGATTTTGTGCAATGAAAGCATTCTGATTTGATTGAAGAATACAAAACACAGCGGGGGTTGGGTTATAATGGGAAGTAATAAATAAAACTGTGGAATAAAAGAGTAACAGGATTTACGAGTGCTGTTACAAGGTCATATACATTCGGATTTACGCAATGGAAACAAGATATCAAGTGTATTATCTTTTCAATTTATATTTTTCCAGTGTTCGGTGGTTACGGGAGGAACAGAAAAAATAATAAATCGAAAGAGAAAACGAAAAATACGACATAAAAAATTCAGATGAGTATTTGAAACAGCTTTTGTGCTGGAGGTTGTAAAGAGACCTAATCAGAATAGGGGAAAAAGAGCTTTCGTTGTCATGGCAACCTTCAAAAATATGCTGATTAGACACGTTTTAACTCAACTCTGTATGGTGATTTATAAAACATGAGCGATTCAAATTATAATTATAAATTTGAATATGAAATTAAAAACAAACAAACAAACTGCATTTTTAACAAAATAAAAAATATACGAATAATCTTTAATTATTTTTTTTTAAGTTCATTCTGCTGAAAGTCTTGCTTGTGAATTATAAATTTCAGATTTTTAATTATATCAGAGGGAGTAATACTGAGTATTTTAGAGTTTATTCGCCGTAATCGCATACTGGAAAAAAGTTAAAAAGAATAATAATAATAAAAAAAATTGTGTGGACTCGTAAAAATAAATTGAGTTAAGAAATAAAAATAAAGAGCGGAGAAAATATTTTGATAGCAAAAAATTTTAAAGTCACAAAAGAAATATTTTCCGGGCTTTTTATCCTCGTCATATAAAATCTCTGTACAATAATATAGACATGTATATCTTCCCCAATAATATTGAGGGTTCGATAACGTCACTAGAGACGCACAATTTAATGCATCCCTTTGATTCCATTACACCCTTTTCCTGTCACACTCAACCCCTTATTATCCTCTTTTATTTGTCAAAATAATTCGCGCACCATCCATGTATTATATTCTAAATTGATCATTTTAACTTTAATTACTTCTTAAAGTATTAAATATTTAAATTTATTATAAGTTTTTTTAATATTAGAAATTTTGAAAAGTAAAAAAAAATTATGAGTGTGAATGTAGCTGACAGTTGTCGGTTTTAAAAAATTTTTAAAATATAAATAAAATGTAAGTAGAATAAAAATTCAAAAATGCGTATCGAGATAATCAAAAAATGATTTCATTTTCGTTTTGAAAAAAATCAAAAAATGATTACACTTCGGCTAACCCCAGTATCATTAATAATTTTATTTTATGCATATTTTTAAACAGATCGTTGTGAAGTTCAAAAACGTTTAAATCAAAACTTATGTCGGAGAGTTTATATCAACATTGATACTAGCACCAATAATGATTATAATGCTGAAGTAAAACACCTGTGTACCTTTACAAGGCCATAAACCCTTAGAACAAACTGTAATTTTGTTTACTAAGATTACACAACTGATCAAGCTAAGGCTGAATAGAAGTTAAAGCACCTGTTCATTCGTTAATTTATTACAAGAGCTTTTATCAAGATCACCGCAAACCCCTAATGCAACCAGAACAATAATTACACAACAGCAATATATTAAACCTTAATTATAAACCATAAACTATGTAATTTACATACAATTCCACCATATAAAAATATTAATGACTGGATGTTCCAGACATTTGTCAATTTTTATAATATTTTAATAAATCTACAAAATTTTAAAAGAGTAAAAATAAAAAATCCATACTTATGGAATTGCAATTTTTTTTTTTATAATTTATCGATTTGAAAAAACTTCTAAAATTATTAAACGTCGGCTAACTTCAGTTTCATGTTTAAAAATCGGCATTTCTTCTTATTTTTATCTTTCTAATTAATTTATTTATAATTAAAAATTTATCTCATATCTACCTCATTCTCATAAATATTTTTCTTTTATAATCATAAATTTTATGAGTTTGAATGTAGCTGACAATTGTCAATTTAAAAAATTTTAGAATATATATATATAAGAGTAAAATTTAAGTAGAATAAAAGCTGCTACGTTCACACTCATCATCTTGGAGCAGATAATCTTACGCGGGAAAATTTTTAAATTAAATAATTTATAAAAAATTAAAAACATTAAAATTTTCAAACTAATTATAACAATAATAATAAAGTAACAATTATGTACTCACCTCAATTATTCAAATTTAAAATTCCGCCTTTATTTAAATAAACACACACGATCTTGATCACATGAATTAAAAATTAATCACTAGTATTTTAAAAGTTTTACTTTACACGATAAATATAAATATTTAATTAATTAATTACTTTATTTATTTAACCACAAAAATTAATAAAAGACAAGGTCACGTTTGCGCTCAAGTTAGCGGGGAAATAAACACGTAAAAAGTCACAAGTGTCCTTGAATTTAAAAAATCCGCGGAACCGATAAAAATAATTTTGAAAAATAAATAGCCCGTGATTAAAAAAATAATAATTTTGTTAATATTTTCAAATTTAAATATTATGTACAGATAAAAGCTCTACTCCTCAAAAGTCTATTAAAATATTGAAAGACATGATACATATATATATATATATATTAAAAGTAACTCCGGATACGATGGCCTTGACGTCGACCCGATGACTGTACAAGAGAGCGCGAGACGCGGACACGACAGCCCCCGGGCCAGGTCGAACGCATGCGCCCTCTAAGACCTTTGCCCAACCCTAATTTTTATTATAACACGATGCATCATTCATCAACACACACTATTTTCTAATCCAAAGGACTAAAGTCTTAACTTTTATATAAAAGTCATCCAACATATGTCTTAATATTTTATCTTAACAATTTTTCCATCTTTAGACATTCATACTCATACTTACGCTGAATAATGTACCCCCATAGAAATATAAAATATAGACAAAAGAAGAAAATGATCACGTTTGCTTACCACCTTCAGCAAAAGACGTCAGTCATTTTTTTTTCTTTTTTGTACAAAGAGAAGAGGGTGCATTTGGATTAAAATATCAAGAGAGACTTTTATTTGAGCTTACTGTGAGTATGTGACCAGGTGGGAGGTATTATCCTTTCAAAGCCTGGTTCAAGTCTACAAGCCAAGTAGACTTTGATATCAAGGCATGTCAATGATGTGACGTTTACTCTAGGAAACTAATAATTTTAATATTAAAAAAAAGATTTGGACATTAGTAGCCCTCTCTGAACTTGTGATGATCATAATTTATCTCTAACACAGAGAAAATTTTTTTGCAAACAAAAGGGGCCTGACTTTTTCAGTAAAAAAATGATCCTAAATTAATAAGACGAGATACTGCAAAAGTCCTTTTTACATTGCGATCAATAATAATAATCCGAATTACAGTAAATTACATTAATTACTGTAATTTTCCATAATTGCAGCATTTGGAAGAACTACGATGAAATACAGTATGGTACAGTAAAATTACGGCACTTTACTTAAAATTTCCGTATTGTGTCGTAATTAGCCGTGAAAAGTCGTAAATTACCATAAAATGCGGCAAAATTTAAAATAAGTCAATTTTTTAAATCAAGAATTTAATTTTTTGATGAAAATTTTTCCTTTGAATTTAAATTCATATAAATGAGGAGATTGAAATATTTATGGCGTTGCGTAATTAATGACATTGTTGACGGGCAGAGAAGTGGTAAAGATACCGCGGATGCGATCGATTTAATAACTATCTGAATTATTAAGCGCCTATAGATTATCAATAACCATCGCTGTTCGTAGTTTGCAATATTGAATGTCATAATTCATTGATTAATATTGTATTAAGTAATACGACATTTGTGCTGATAGATTAATTATCATATTCCACTCAACAACCAAAATAATTAAGAGATTATTTTTTTCAATATAATGAAATAAAAAATTAACAGTTTGTTAATAAAAGGGAAAATTATTTAATATAAATTAAAAAATGAGAAAATTTATAAATAAATTATTTAATTAATGTACAACTATTCTAATAGACTCGTATCTTTTAATTTGATACGAGGAAACTTGACAGCATCTTCAATCCACTTGGCAACAGTCATCAGTCTCTCCTCATGTAAAAATGGCGCCATTAATTGCAATGACAGGGGTAGGCCTTTTTTTGAAAGAGTAATTGGTATATTTAACGCAGGGATGCCCGACATATTCGCTGGCTGGGTGCAGTAATCTTGTACCGAGCATTGAGTCTGATTATCTTCCCTTACAAAGTCGCTGTATACTGGAGCATCAGACAGAGTTGTCGGAGTAAGAAGTATATCAATATTGTCATTCCAAGCGGCGTCAAAGTCTTGAGCAATCAGACGACGGACTTTCATGGCTTTTACAAAGTAATTATCATAATTTTCAGATAATAAATAATAATTACCAGTTAATATTCTGCTGCGTACGACATCATTGAATCCCATACTACGTGTCTTAGCGTACAATTGCTCAGTAGACGATGTTTCATCAGCACGTAGCCCGTATTCAATACCATCGTAACGCGCCATGTTACTAGCGACTTCACATTGATTTAATACAGAGTAACAGACAATTGAATACTTGGTATGTGGAAGCGACACAGGCACAACTTGAGCTCCGGCTTCTTTCAGTATAGCAGCGACTCCCATCCAGCAATTACGAATCTCTTGATTCAATTCTGCGTGATTGTATTCATTAGGTATTCCAATGCGTAATCCCTCTACGCGAATTTCATCAGCGCTGGGTAATTTAACTGGTGGAGGAGTTTCATCCAGAGTTGTAGAATCTAGTGGATCTGTTCCTGCTATTGCATTTAGTATCACCAAACAATCATCGATATTCCGCGCTAATATTCCCGGTACATCCATTGAATTTACGAGAGGAATTAATCCATGACGGGACACTAATCCATAACTGGGTTTCAAACCTATCAGACCACAGTAGGCCGCCGGATTTCGTGTTGATCCTCCGGTATCTGATCCTATGGCAGCATAACATGTACCAGTGGCCACTGCTACGGCTGATCCTCCACTACTTCCGCCTTTGAAATAGTCATTGTATTTATTAATTAATTATGGTAATTAATTATACAATAAAATGTCATATTTTATTATAAATATTACCTGCGATGTGCCAATCATCTTGATCAGACTTTTTATTAATTGACGTACTGTCAGCATTGTCAATAAAATAATTTTCCATGAGATTTGAACCCCACAGGTTTTTAGTTGGGCCGTAGTAGGAGTCGACGGTGCCAGCGCCCATGGCGAATTGGTCAAGATTCGTTTTCCCCAGCAGAACAGCTCCATGTTGCTTCAGTTTTTCGTAGACGGTGGCACTGTACCCGGGGGTAAAATTAGCCAGCATCAACGACGCACATGTCGTCGGATGATTCTCGACGCAGAAATTGTCTTTTATGGCCACGGGAATCCCGTCTAAAGGTCCCAGTAATTTATTGTCAAGCTGTCGTTTGTCAGATTCATCAGCTTGCTGAATTGCTAGCTCGTCGGTGACGTTTATGTAAGCATTGAGCGGCTTCGTTGATGATATTAATTTTAATGCTGACTTACAAATTTCCGTTGGTTTTATTTCTCCTGAGTTTATTTTATTACTCACTTGTTTTATTGGCGCTGACAATATTTTATTCATTACTAGTTTTTGTTAAACTAGATTATGAACTGATAATATTTTTAAAATATTAACCTATAAAATTTTTTCACTGCCGGGCCGGGTAAAACAGCAGAGACATCTACTGGTATATTTATTAATTAAGGCTTTTAATTAGAAATTTTTTTATTGATCAATAAATTTAAAAAAAGGACCTGGTGGTGTCCTTACAAAAATATGATGAAGTTAGCCGGCGTTCAATTTTTAAATTTTTTTAAAAAAGATAAAATACTTATAAAAAGAATTTTTTTTTTTTTTTTTTTTTTTTTTTGTAATCAATTTGCTGAAAAAAAAAAAAAATAATAAAAAAATTGTTAATTTTCGACTAACTACAGGATCCTATAATATCGCCCTGAAACTAATGAAATTTAAAATTCAAATTTTGGAGCGGACATCTAGATCTTGATTAAGAAATTAAATTTAGCGCGCAATCATTTTTTTGGTCTAGGTGGCAGTCGAAGTAAGTGGCTAATAGTACTATAGTTTATTAAACATATATAGTATGTTATATTTATATTTGAATGTATAGCGTCGTAACCGTATTTATTGTTTACCCAAGTCCAAGTCTCAAAGCAACATAGCAAGAGAAAACATTTATTAAAAGTATAAATAAAAAAAATCTCACATAATTATTTAAATAATAATTATATGTGTGTTCAAAAATTATTCTATGTATTGGTAAGTAATTTTCACTTGTTGGAGGTTGTGTAGCAATGTTATGATAGTGCCGGATATAAAATCTTAATAAATATATACTTTGATATTTCAGGCCAGTTACTGCTGTGTAAAATAATTTTTCTTAGTTAATTGTAAGGTTTAAAAATAAGAAACCGAAGATGAATAGCACAGAGTGGCGCTCAACGGACGCAAATTCCGATTTTTGTCTAGACGACTCAATATCTGACACTATAAATACATCATTTATGTCTTCCAATACTCAGAAGGATGGAAATTCGAGTTTTACATCTGAAGAAGGACTTTTAAATGCATTGAGTAATTTGAGCATTGAGTCTGCTCGGAAGAACCGTAAATCTCGTCCACGAAGATCTTCACAGTCAGATGGAGATCTAGATCTCTCGTTTGAAGACTGCCAGGATTTGTCATCAAATACCCAGATCGATGTTTCTGTTAATAATACTGTCATTCATGATCCATCACAGTCAGTTGATGCGGAAACTGATGCTGCTGGAAAGGAAGTAGCAGATAACCACGTAAATAGACATCCAGAAACTATTTATGAGCAATCGCAGCCAGTTGGTGCAGAGACTGATGCTGCTGGAAAGGAAGTACCAGATAACCACATAAATGAACATCCAGAAATCATTAATGAGCCATCACAAGTTGACATAGAGACTAATGATCAAATTATTGATACTCCAAAAAATGATAATCAAGAACTAGTTTCTGATTTTCATACTGACAATACAACAAAACACGACATTAATGTTCCGGACTTAAAATTAAATGACATTCCAATAAATAATGACAGTCACAAAATTGTTCTAGACGCTGATGACCAGAAAATTATGAACAAAAGTATAAAAGCGGTTTCGAATCAATCAGCCAAGAAAAGTAAACCTGCTTCACCATCTTTGCTGCCTAAACCAAAGCCACGAAATGTAAACACGTCGTTGAATCAATCTGCAGTAAAAGATAATACTAAAAAATCATCAGTTAAACACGTGGTCAAGACAATTGTCGACACTACTGATGGTATACAAGTAAAAGATGAGCAAATAAATTATTTTGGAATACCAGTTATTGCTCGTAGAAAAACACGTACTCAGGTTCAGCCCTTCAGCTTTTTAGCACGAGGAAAAAATTCAAATACGAGTCAGAATATAAAGAATAAAACTTCTGATGTAGTTGAGAAAGTGGCCAATAAAACATTGACTGGTACAGCTGATAAAGTCAATAAAACCTTAACTAATAAAAAAGTACCAAGTGCATCGTCGAAAATACTAGATAAATCTATTGCCAGTAGAGTATCAACTGCTACGAGCACAGCTAAAACAACTACAAAGAGTTTGAACAGCACAAGAAGTATCACGAAAGTAAATCAAGAAAATAAAACGCCGAATGTTGCTACTGATACTGCGCCAAAGACAAAACCTAAAGTAATATCAAAACCAACAATCGGACCACCGAAATTGCATACTGACAAGAGAGCTAAAGAAAGGCACGAGTTTGATGTCCAGATACGGCAGAAGCAACTGGAGATTGATAGAATGCGAGCGCTGTTGGAACAAAAACAACGCGAGAAGGAAAAACTTGAGGAACTGGCTCTGAGGAAAACTATGGAACCCAAAGCTCATCCCATGCCTGAATTCAAAACCCCCGCGCCTATTCGTTCCTTCAAACCTCTTACTGAGCCCCAGAGTCCCGCAACGTGGGCCATTAATCATAAAAAACATTAGCATTAACAAAACATATATTTTATTTTCACTATCTTGTAGTTTTATGATATCGTAAAAATAATCTTTAATTGTATGTCGGTAGAATTTATAATTCCAGTGTCTTTTTTTATTAGTTGAGAATATTCATCACTTGGACAATATTTTGTACGTATTTTTCAATAAAAAGTTGGTAAAGAATTTTTTTTTTTTCTTAATTTTTATAGAATTTTTTAAGGGAAGATTCTGACTTGAAGCCTCGGTTGGATGTTGCTATTTTTAGCACAAGCCAGTGAGTCCTTATTTTCTATCAAATTTAGATCCTGACAACTACAGCCGAGTTTAAACAGCGAGAAGTTTCAAAATTTACCTATACAATAAAAAAATGGCAGGAATTCGGAGTAATTACGGATTTTATTTAAATTCAAATTTACTCGGAGTTCTGGAGTTTTAATATTAAAATAAACTTCCTCCAGGAGTTAATTTCACTTTAAAAATTTTTGACAACAGTCATCCGTTTCTCATCTTACTTTAACACAACTCAAAAAAAAGTTTAATAAACGAGACAACAAAAATTGCATTCATTATTTGAAATTTCCCGCCCGAAAAATACTTCACCTACCGGTGAGTTCTGTCAATCAAACAGCTCTGACTACAAAAGGAAAACAAACAAGATTTATTTATTATTTACTTTCATGTTTTGTTGGAAAAATATACCAAGCTTTTTTTTTTTTTTTTAATTAAGTTACAATAATGTGTTAAATAAAAAACGTAAACTCAATGTTCAAAGTAATGGCAGTTGCCACCACCAATGAATTCGGCCCAGATTCTGGTGGTCGAGTAAAGGTAAATAATTTAACCTCTAATTAGTGTTTTTTGCTTGAATGTAAGTAAAAAAAATTAAATTATAAATAATTAAAATTAAAATTCTTTAGGGCGTGACAATTGTTAAACCATTGGTTTATGGAAACGTAGCGCGATTCTTTGGTAAGAAACGTGAAGAAGATGGTCATACTCATCAATGGACTGTGTATGTTAAGCCATACAATAATGAAGACATGTCGACTTACGTCAAAAAAGTACATTTTAAACTTCACGAGAGTTATAACAATCAAAATAGAATTGTTACAAAACCACCTTATGAAGTGACTGAAACTGGCTGGGGAGAATTTGAAATAGTCATTAAAATTTATTTTCATGATCCCAATGAACGCCCGGTAAGTTCATGGATTTTATAAAACAATTGATACCCTGATAGCCAGAGTTTTTGATCAGAAAGTTGGTGTACATAAGTTGCAAACAACTTGATGACAAGTCGTCAACTTTCAGCTTCCATAATTTGTCTACAAA
Organism: Microplitis demolitor; assembly: GCF_026212275.2. NCBI lineage: Eukaryota > Metazoa > Arthropoda > Insecta > Hymenoptera > Braconidae > Microplitis > Microplitis demolitor. The sequence goes on from NC_068547.1 coordinate 23,125,732, forward strand.
TTGACGACAAGTTTCCCAGCAACTTGGCAACAATTTACTGCTGCAACCTGTTGCCTACAAGTTGACTGCAAGTTCCTCAAAAAGTTGACAACAGGTTGCAGCAGTAAATTGTTGACAAGTTGCGGCCAACTTAGCTATCAAAAATATAATTTACCCTGTAAATCCAGAGTAAATGTGAAGCGGATGACTATTTAATCTCCTTGGAGTAAAATTAACTCCGAAAGGAGTTTATTTTAATAAAAATCCTCCAAATCAGAGTAAATTCGAAAAATCTGTAATCTCTGCAGAATGACTCCATATTTTTTACAGTGTATATGTAAATGTTATTTATTAATATCAATTTTAGGTGACAATTTATCATATACTAAAACTATTTCAATCACCACCGGAAGCACAAAATGGAAAAAAAAATTTAGTATCTGAATTTTATGAGGAAATAGTATTCCAAGACCCAACACAATTAATGCAACATCTGCTGAGTTCAACGAGACCAATAACTCTCGGTGCATGGAAGCATGAAACAGATTGTGATTATTATTTCGTTATTTATTCATTAAATTGTAAATTAAATTTAATGAATTTATTTATTTATTTTTTCAGTCGAAGTAAAAAAACAAACGACTTTAAAAGCTATTGCGGAGGCACGCAATAAAATTCGTCAAGAAGTAATTGAGTATAAAGAAAAACTGACCTTAGCTAAAGAAACGATAGCGCAATTCAAAGAAGAAATAGCTGCTGTATCAAAAGTAAATCCTCTGTCAGGAGCTCATTAAAACCGACTGATAAAATAAATAATTTTTATACATACATTTATATTATTAAGTACCTAGCTATTAAATAGTTGATTATATATATTAAATTGATATTAAATAAAAAATAATAACAATATAATTTTAAATATTTTCGTAGTCTTACTCCTCCCTCAATTTAGTGCTAATAATACATTCAAGATTTAAGTTTCAACGCGAATACGAATCACTGGTGTTATTTGACCTATATTTTAAACTTTTAAAATTCATCTCATATTTTTAAATATTCGAAATATTATTTTACTGTAATGTTTTCTTACGTCATAATTATCTAGCGATTAATGTTGACCTAAGCACAAAGAAAATAATGAGATAAAATAAAGAAAAAAACTATTCGTCATTGAAATAAAAACATATATTTATATATAATTCAGTTGTCAACAATCTGTACAATTAAACACGTGGCTCAATAGTTTATAAAACGAAAAAATATTATCGTCCATAAAAGCAGGACAATATGACGGAGAGACTACAAAAAAATAAACCGTGAGTAATTTTTGTTTTCTTCAAATTAATTGGTAAATTAACAATTTAAAATTGTTAATTATTTATTGTGATTACCTACTTCGGTTTATATTTTAGTATATAGGTTGTATTGACTGTAATATTATGCAATCATCGTGTGATGTCAGTTTCATTGAAGTTTTTATTGTAAAAAAAGTGATACGTCATTGGCGGGAATAAAATATTTATTTGAATTTCGTTTAAAATTTTAATTCTGTAATAATTTTTTTTAGACTTGGCGCTGAATTTGTTATGGGAGCAATGTCTGCAGTGGGTGCAGGTATTTTTACAAATCCAATTGATGTAATTAAAATAAGACTCCAGTTACAAGGAGAGCTGGAAGCACGAGGATCCTACAAGAAGCTGTACAAAAATACATTTCATGCTGGATATATGATAGCCAAGCATGAAGGAATTACGGGATTGCAGTCGGGAATTGGTTCAGCTCTTGCATTTCAAGTTGTCCTCAATGGGATAAGATTGGGATCATACAAAATTTCACGTACATATGGAATGACTGTTGATGCGGATGGACAGACGAATATTATAAGTACGGCATTAGTTAGTGGTTTAGCAGGATGCGTTGGTGCTGTTTTAGGAAGTCCATTCTACCTTGTAATAAATTTTTTTCATTCTCACTGATAATCATCTGCTGGATTATTCTTTTAATTTACATTGAATGATGCAGGTGAAAACCCAAATACAAGCCCAATCAGCTGAAGCAACGATTGCTGTTGGATTTCAACATGGACATGCTGGAGAATGGTCAGCATTTCAGTCATTGTGGAGAGAAGCTGGACTTTCTGGACTTTATCGTCGTTGGTACGCAAATATTCCTAGAGTATTTGTTGGATCTGCTACGCAGTTGACGTCATTTAGTTTAGTTGGAGACTGGTTAAGAACTTTTGATGTAAGATTATCATGTGCGTCTTCATACAATTTATAGAAATCTAGGCAATAGTGATAAGCTATTTGTTTTTTTTTCTTTAGATTTTTAATGGACATCCTTTGATGTTGACGTTTTGCTCATCGGTTATTGGTGGTAGCTGTGTTGCATTAACAATGCAGCCGTTTGATGTAGTCGCAACAAGACTTTATAATCAAGGTATTATTTTATGACTTTACTAAAATCTTTAAAGGCATTTTCAGACAATAGCTCATACTTTTTAGAAATATTCAATGACTTTTAACTGTCATGGTATTAAAATTAAAAAATCATTCTTTTTTTATCATCCTGAAGTTAACTGACAGTCAGCAATTTTCGGATTTTTTTTTTCAACAAGTCAATTATAAAAAAAAAGAATCCAAATATGCACATGTAGAAAACTTAAAAAACTACAAGTTTAATTTTATTTGAATATTTTTTTTATGATTTGCTGTTTTTAAAAAAATCTAAAAATGATTAGACGTCGGCTAACTTCAGTATCATCTTTTTTAAATTAATCCTAAAATGCACGAAGACAACTTTAAAATAATTATTATTATTACTTGCGCGGTAAATTTAAATATTTTAAAAATAAATGATTAGAAATTGGAGAAAAATTTAAAAATCGTACGGTAAAATAAAATGGCGGCACAGTATGATGAAAAAATATTTAAAATATTAAAAAAAACACTTGAGTGTTTGAACAAACCTTGGCGGAGAAATAATATGCAGAAGGGTATCCTAATACACTTGGAGATTTGAATTAAATTGCTCCAAGTGTATTGCAGCTAAAAAAAACGTCACTTAACTGCTATTTCCCCACCAGACGATGCCAGATGAGTTTGATCAGGAACTTAGAAGTTCAGCATCAGCATCAGCTATCAGCAACACTTTACACTAGCACATCACTTAACACTTTACACTAGCACTCACCACTTAACTGCACCACAGATACTTTGTACAATTTAAATTAATAGAAGATAAATTTAACAATCACTGCACAATTTTACACGACGCCACTGCAAGACTGCGTTTCAATTCAAATATATAAAGAACAAAGAAGGATCTGGACTACTACTGCCATTGTCGCTGATACTGACTGCCGCTATCAAACCGTCAGTTGATACACAGCAATCGATTTTGCGATTCATTCTCCCTCTCCCCACTAGAAAAATTTGAACGTCGAACACAGCGACGCTTAGTGGCGCCAATTTGGCGCGAAATTCAAAAATTGAAATTTAATAATTTTATTAAAATTTGCCATATAGCGAAAGATAGAGCTACAGAATTTTCAAATGCACCCAAGGTCATGACATGAAAGTCATGAATATTTTAAAAAAGTGAGGAACATTGTCTGAGAATGCTATTAATTTAAATTATTTATTTAATATATGTTATAATAGTTATATATTTATGACTACAGGCTCAGACTCAAAAGGTAGAGGAATGTTATACGAAAATTTCTTTGATGCAGTGGTTAAAATAAGCAAAACTGAAGGATTATATGGATTGTACAAAGGAACATTTCCTACTTGGATGAGGATAGCACCACACACTGTTTTGTGTTTATGTTTTTATGAACATCTAGAAAGACTTTATGATAAATTTAATTATTAGTTAATATTTAAAAATTTATTATTAAGTTTACATTAAAAATTTAAAAACTATAGTTTTATTAAATATTATTTAGGGATTTAATTGAAGAATATTTAACAATAGAAGGCTGAAAATATTTCGCAATTAATTAAAAACAATTAAAGATCAATGAGATCATACTTATAATTTAATAAAAAAATATATTTGTAAATCTTCATAGTGATTTTATTATTTGAGTTTATCTAGTGACCGAGTGCATAGATAACACTTATAGTCACCGTAAATCACGTGTTTGATCAACATTTTGCTGCACAAATTTTATCTTTGACAGATAATAAAAAAAAAAAAAATAAATAAAAAATAAAATAAAATTCACTCGAAAATTTAAAATTTATTAAATATAATATTTTATTATATTCTGATTATTATTTAAAATTTATTTAATTGATTATTTTATAATGTACAAATATAAATAATAGCATTTGTTTACATAAGTTTAAAATGTCTGAGAACACACTAAAAAATAAACCGTAAGTATTTTATTAATATTTAAATATTTTGTTAAGTAACCAAATTAAATTATGAAACTTAATTCTTTATTTACCTATATCGCGAATATATATATAGTCAAATGATTGTAATTATTATTATATAAACATATGAAGCGCAATCGCGACATCAATTGCATGCGCTTGGCGGGAATAATATATCAGCATTCAAATGGTATTTTTTTTATTAGAGTCGGAGCAGAGTTTGGAATAGGAGGATTAGCTGCTATGGGTGCGGGAATATTTACAAATCCAATCGACGTCATCAAAGTGAGACTCCAAATGCAAGGAGAGCTGTTACGTCGTGGAACATATAAAGTTCTCTATAAAAATACATTTCATGCCGCCTATGTGATTGCCAAACATGAAGGAATCACTGCGTTGCAATCTGGAGTAAGATCAGCTTTGGTATTTCAATTTGTCCTTAATGGAACTAAATTAGGAGTTTTTAAATCCGCACGTTCTCATGGTATCACTGTCAATGAAGATGGACAGACAAATATACCAAAAACGATATTTATAACTGGAGCAGCTGGATGTTTTGGATCCGTTTTAGCGAGTCCTTTTTACATGGTAATGAAATTTTGGCATTTTTATTTTTTTTTCTTAAGATTATTTTAAATAAGTTGATTTATTTATCGCTCCTTTGACTATGCATACATTACAATTTAGATAAAAACCCAAATGCAATCACAGTCAGCTGAAAAGTCAATAGCAACGGGTTTTCAGCATGGCCATACAAGTGAGTGGGCGGCTTTTAAAAATCTTTGGAGAACAAGTGGAATCGGTGGACTGTATCGTCAGTGTTTCGCAAATACTCCAAGGATATTTTGTAGTGCTGCGATACAATTGACGACTCTCAGTATTGTTGATGACTGGTTAAAGCCTATTAAAGTAATTTCAAGTACAGTCGAACTCTATTATCTCGGAGTTAGTCTATAGAGCGGAAATTTTCCGGAATTTTTGAGTTAACGGATGCCCTTTCTCCCTTAAAAAGCAAAATGTAATCCATATGTTCTTATATCCGGTAGAAGACAGCGTAACTCGTAGTAGGAGTCAAAATTGAGGGAAAGTTCCGTGATAATGGAGTTCAACTGTATTAAATTTTTTTTATTTTTTTACATTGAAATGAAATAGTAACAGATGATTATCAATTGTAGATTTTTAATGAAAATTCAGTATTGTTAACATTTTGCTCAGCTTTAGTCGGTGGAACCTGCGTCGCATTATTTATGCAACCTTTTGACGCTGTTTCGATACGAATATACAATCAAGGTAAACATTATAAAGTTTTTCCTTAATTAAACTATATTATTTACATAAAAAAGTTTGATAATTACTATAGGCACAGATTCAAGTGGAAAAGGCCTCTTGTATCGTAACTACTTCGATGCATATTATAAAATATTTAAAATAGAAGGTCTACTTGGTTTGTACAAAGGAGTTTTTCCCACGTGGTTGAGGATCGGCCCTCATACAGTTTTGTGCTTTTGTTTTTATGAACAATTAGAAAGTATTTATAATAAAGTGGTATAATAAAAATAAAAAAAAATTAAACTTTATATAAATTCGTCATGGTTAAAAAATAGTAAAATTATTTTTTGATTATGAATTTAATGTAGATCGTCGACGGAATCCTCTACTTAATTGTGCCACAATGTCTGGTGTATTGACACCGCGTGTTTCAGGTAAATAAAATCTGTAAAAAATATAAATATAAGTATTTTAAATATTAATTTTGAATAAATAAAATAACATACTTGACAAAAACAGCGACGATAATAATAAAGAATATAAATATTAAGTAAGTTGGTGGTCCCAATGCATCTACTACTGTTGGAAACAGTAATCCAACGATAAAGTTACCACCCCAATTACAAACACTGCCGATTGCCATTGCAGTTGGACGAGGCGATACGTCGAATAATTCAGACCCAATAAAATAAGGGATCGGTCCCATTCCAAGACCATATGTAAGTACGTATACTTGGACGGATACTATACATACCCAAGGCATAACGGCTGATTTTTTCTGTAATTTTAATATTTATTATTATATTTTATTAATTTTAAGAGTACAGCCCCCCCCCCCTCCACTTTTTAAAAATATGCAATGATCTTGAAAGATCATAAGAGTTTTGAAAGGACAAAGCAGTTGCAATTGAGGCATATAAATTTTTTAAAAGTGGGGGCACTGTCTGAGAGGGCTCTTAATTAATTGGTAAGTAAGTTCAATTAATTCTTACTATAGTGGCTAATCCAATAAACAAAACAAAAAGACATATTGCGCTGGCATAACAACTAATTAAGAATAAAGTTCGTCTGCCAAAGTAAGACATGATACGAACAGATATCACAGCCATCAAAATATTTATAATGCCTGTCCCAAGAATTCCTAATTGAGCGGCAGTTGAGCCCAGTTGAGCAGCTTCAAATATTTTTTTAGAATAATAAAAAATAGCATTGATTCCACTCAATTGCTGTCCGAGTTGAACGGATGCTACTAAAAGTAATGGCAGTCTTACTGACGGGTCTCTGATAATACGACCAAAGGACCATGTGTCCAAAGTCGTGCGCATTGTAGCTTCTTTTTCAAGTGATCGCAATTCATTGTACAGCAAACTAGTGCTGACACCCCGAAATCTCGCGAGTTCTGAAAGGCTAGAAGAATTACAGCTCGATTGCTAAATTTATTTAATTAATATTTGAATAAATGTTAATATTTACTTACCCCTAGTTGCTTTTTCTTTTTCCTGCTTAATGATATATAAGTACTTGGGACTTTCCGGTAAAATATATAATAAAATTAAAGAAGTAACACAAAGTGGTGCAAAGGAAGCAAACATAATGTGCCAAGTTTCTTTGGTACCAAGGACATTGTCTAGTCCAGCAACTTGGCCCAAAAATACACCGACAGTTATTCCTAATTGACATAATACACCCACGGCTCCGCGCTGTGACAATGACGAGATCTCCATCACGTAAATTGGTACTAATGTCGTAGCCATGCCTCCAGAAAATCCTGAATTATAAATATATTTAAATAATAAATATCAAGTGGAGATATTTATGAGACTTGCCTACAAGAAGTCTTCCAAGTACAATTACTTCAACAGAATTCAATGTTGGCGCGAGGAGGAAACATCCAGCCCCCAAAGTACCAAAAATATTTCCCACTGCCAAGGCATTTCGTCTTCCATATTTATCAGCAATTATGCTGGCAACAAGTGATCCAACAACACCACCGATTAAAAATATTGACACTATGACTGACCAAGTGAAATTTAATCCTTTTTCTGTCAAATTTACGCCGTATCTTGTTTCAATACTTTCATTGCAAAATTCTCTGATAATCTAAATAAATAAAAAAATTATATTAATTAGTAAAGTAACTAATGAATGAATGAATAAATAATCTCCCCTGATAGCCAAATTGACAGCAAGCTAGCGACAACCTACAGCAAATTGTCAACAAGTTGCCTGCAAAAATTTACAATTCTACAAGTTGATGACAACTTTCTCAGTAAATTGGTAGCAAAAATTGGCTATTACATTAGTTGACTTCAGTTTTCTCAAAAACTATGTCAACAAGTTCGCGTCAATTTCATCGCAACTAATTGACACCAACTTACTGACCAGAGTCTTGCTATCAAGGTGAAAAAAAGTTAAAGAAGTGAATAAAATTTATTTACGTACGTCTGCTGGGTTATTTACAACCCCTATATTGAACCCTGCTGGAACAGCTGATCCAAGACAACCAACTGCTCCGCCTAGAATGAGCAGAGGTGTCCATTTACTTATTTCTGGGCCATCCTCTTCTTTCTAAACCAAAAAAAAAAACAAATCTTCATCATATCTTAAGCATTATTTGTAAATTTAATGATGTTTATAAATTAAATCATTGGAGTCGCGCCATTGAGTTTATCATTAGATCAAATCCATTGAACTTGACCTCTAGATTGTTGAGATCAGTAACTCATGCTGATTAATTTAATATCTACATACTGTTTAAGTAAATATTTAATAAATTACCTCGTCTGGTGACTCTCGTTTGTTCACTAGGGTAAGTGATTTTGGTTTTTGAAGGCACAAAGTCGATGCTTCTGTATCTGTCAATCAATTAATTTTATTATACATAATTACACTTTTTAACAATACTAATAAAACTTTGTTTATAAAATATTTACCTGTCATGATGATTGTTTGTCAGTATAAAGCATCAATAACCTACCAATGACAAAGGAAAATATAATCTTTCCAATTAACTCTGGGAATACGTTTCCTACTTACTTGATAATTATTACAAAGTTTGATAACAAGTATCTATGGAATGTCATGGAAATTATCCCACACCCTTAAGCGAAATGATAAAACCACAGAGCAAAGGTTATCTCAATTTGAATATTTAAAGTAATGACACTTGACCTGGCTATTCATTTTTAGCACATTATATAATTTTATTTCTTTCCAAACTGAGCACGCTGGCGTTCTTTACTTGGTTCTTATCACTCTTTAGTTTTTTTTTATTGCCATATATATCAATTAGAAAAAATTATTTTTTATCAGTTTCTTAAAACTCTAATTGTCTTAACAGCAAATATAATTTATTAATAAAAATAATGTGTCATGGTACGACGTCATGTATTTATTTGATTAGATAAAATGCTAATTAGTTGTTTTATATCTACAAATAAAAATAAAATTTAAAAAATAAGTGGAAGTAAATAATGTAGACTGAACCTGCAGTGGAAGCGAGACACTAAAAGAGACGGGACTGCTGAAGGGTGATGTCAGTGCATGGGTGTAGCAAGAGAAATAAATAATAATATTGTGTGCTATTGCGGGAAAAATGTCAAATGAGAAAATAGCGCGAAAAAAATGCGCGCATGAATATTAATGCGCATGCGCGTAAAGTGTGTTTTGAATGTCTGACAGATGTATTGTGAATATAATAGCCAAGTGTAAATTTTTTTAATTTTTGAATGATATTATGTGAATAGAAAAAAAATGATGAAATTCGTATTTAAATATTTAAAAAATTAGCGAGCGAATTCTTTTAAATTTTATTACCTACTGTATCATCGGTATTTGTGTCATAGACATCATTTTTTAAATACTCGCGCTTAAAATAAATTTGCGCAGAAACAGTGCGCATCTACATTTGCGCAAAATTTTTTTTAATTAAATTAACAAATGTTTCATTATTGATAATTAAAGTATAATATTTAAAAATATAAATTTATATGATCTAGAAGTTAGAGACATTCAAAAATTTTTTGATTTTTTTTTCAACAAATCAAAAATATGGGTGTGAAGAAAATTAAAAAAGCCATAAGTGCAATTTTTAAAAATATTCTTTTTTTTTTTGTAATTTATCGTTTCTAGAATATCAAAAAATAATCGAAGGCTAACTTGAGTATTAATTTGAAATTTATATTTACTGGATAATGGAATTTATATAAATAATTAAAAACATATTAATTAACTTATTTATATTTAATTAAGGCACTCTAATGTCGTGACAAAATTATGTATCACAAATATTTTAAGTAGCTTCTCCAAGATCTGAATGATTCTCATTTTTAAATGAAATAAGAACCAGCAGTAACATAATTACAATTACAATTAAAATTATTTATTGAGTAGGCATTTTTCTAACTAACTCTTAGTCTCATCCAGCCTAAATTCCTGTTACCGTAATTATAAATCAATTCGCATTAGCTACAAGTAATGAACAATTACTTCTTAAACTTATTTTGTTTCGCAATCAGCCTCTGAAGTAATTACGACATAAGTAAACTATACTTAAAGTAAAATAAAAAAAATGTAATTGTCAACGCGTCATGTGCTTAATATCACTGTGCATTGCTTAAAATATTTTATTAGTTAATTCCCTAGCACACTGATTTATTGTTTCTTATCTTATTCTTATCACCATTATAATTTTGAAAGCCATTAAATACTTTTACGCGCAGTAGTTTGGGTTCTTATCATATTAACAAACGAATTGATGTCAAAAATATTTTTTAAAATAAAATAATTGTACTCGTGTTACACCGGTGTCTCTGGACTGTCCCACTCTTCGGCATTTTGTCGTGACAAAGATCTATTATCTGTTGACTCATGGATAACAAGACTCATAGAATCGCAGTACTGGATGTCAATAGCATGTTCTCCAGTTTGCGGGAGACTTTTCATAGAAAGAGGCGACTGATCACTCTCAGGACTCAACGCGTGGGTGAAAACGCTGTCGGATTGTGTGTGCGAGGGTGTAGAAAGTTCCGAGACCAGAGGTGTCGACTCATCGTCACTTTCACATGCGTGCAATGACGGGCTAGATGATGTTCCAATCAATCGATCCTTTAATTTTGTTAATTTATCTAAGTTTGTCGGAACAGTCGGTACTATTATTTTTATTTCATCAGTTATTGTGGGTGTCGAGTGTCGGAGATTGTTTCCCAGCAGCACGGATGATGGAATTTGTTTGGCTGGGACCTCATTGTTGGTGGGATACTCGTCAGTTGATTTTGAGCGATAAGCAGGTCGCGGTGAGGCTGTCGGTGAAATTCGCAGAGAAGTTGGACGGGCGGCAGTGCTGGTTGGTGGCTTCTTCTTTGCGCGATTATTGTATGAATAAGTTGACCTGGTGCTTCGTTGAGAGGTGACACTTCGCTGTGAACTTGATCGATGCAATTGGGTCGTCGAACCCTGAGAACTGTCGTCTGAACTCTCGGGCTCGTCGGGTACGGGGACCCAGTGGTAAATAGGAGACGGTTGCAGCAGGACGTAGTCTGTGTCGGGGGCTGTGGTGACACTGACTGATCGTGCTCGCCCACCTAGAAAATAATTCTCCAATAAAATTTTTTTCCACTGTATATTTATATCTATTCTACGTGTAATTTGTTTTTTTCTAATTGTTTAATTAACTAGCATTATAATAAAGCTAAGCTACCGAGTAATCTCGCTACGGTGTCTGATAAGACCTACCCTGACATCTGTAAAAATTCATAAAGCACAAGCGTTACTTATATATATTTATATAAATAATCTAATAAGCACACAAATTTTTGAATAAAACCAAATAAAATCATACAAATTATTTATTCTTTTTTGTTTTTAAGTAACCGTTTATTATTGGCACCAATAAAGTTTAACAATATCCAATAATGTAACTGATGCAGAAAATTATAATTAATCTAATAATCATTGCTGGTGTAATAATAAAAATAAAGTAATGAGATCCATTTATTTTCTGCATCGATTTTAAAATAATAAAATTGATATTTCACCGGCAATAGCCGCATACTTCTTATCACAGTTTTACATCTTGTTTTACACTGTAAAAAATCCGGAGTGATTACGAATTTTATTTTAATCAGAATTAATTTGGTCACTCGGAGTTTTTAAAAAGATTACTCCGAATACGGAGTGATTTCGGAGTGATCTAGATTTTATTTAAACCCACATTCACTTCGATTAAGACTTGATTTTACTCGAGGGAATTAAATAAAAAAACAGTCACCTGCTCCGCCTTCACTCCGAATTTACTCCGCAAATTCTTTACAGTATTAACTCATTTATTTATTAAAATTTTTTTTTCATAATAAAGTCATATATATTTATTTCTTTAACTATTACTTCACAGTATAATGTACAAGTAATTTTCCAATAGGATTTTATCGACGTGTTCACGCCCATTTATTTATGAGTAGAAATAATATAATAATTATTTCAAAATTTTATAATCTTTGAGGTAACAATGATAATGATAATAATAATAGTAATTAAACTGAGTGATAACACGTCGAAAAAAAAAATTTACAAAATTTGATATACTATAATAATTATTTAATGCTCATTATCAATTCACACGTCTTAATACTTATAAAACTAATACTATAATTGTTTATTTTTTTTGATTGGAGAAGAGTAAAATATAATTAAACATTTGATTGATTAGCCTCAGACAAAGTCATCAAACAATTAACGTCCATTCGCAACATGCGCGTGACAGTAAATAATTTAAATAAATGATATTTATATTCTTTAAGATCTAGGTTTTGATTTTGATTAAATGCTTTGTGTACAAGCAATTATTTATTTAAATATATATAAAAATATCAGCCGCAAAATAAGCAATTTGAGAGACAATCAACGGAAGCTAGTGTGAGCTGGCTGGTTCGCTATTTAATTGTGATATTATCTCATGATCTGACTAGAAGTGTGTGGCAAAGTCGTTGTCGATGTCAGGGCTTTGGTCAGACTTCGGTGGTTCTTCGACTATAACCATAGGCAGTGAAAGTGGAAGAGAAGTAGGCTCACCTGGAAGTGAGTCTGGTGGTGGCACTACGCTGGGCGATGGCACATTCAGTACATCCTCACACGCTTCTTCATTCAAGGTTTGAAGGGCTCCGCAAATCATCTGCTCTTCTAGAGTCACCTAGCACGCCAAATACTTTTATAACATGCGTATAATGAAAATTTTTATGTAAATTTCATTTATTTAAACGTTATTTCATGCATTATGGAAACTTATTATTGAAAATAATTTATTTAAATTGCAATATTATAAATTAGAAGATGAGGGTGATTTTTTTTACCTGAAACTGGTTCCGTAATAAATGTAAATGTGCGCATGACAAATAGTGGAAATGAATGAAAAACTCATATTTTATTTATTCAAATTATTATTTTCTTTTAAATTTTTAAATTTCTTACCTGCTTTTCCATAATCGAGTGTTTTGTTGAATCACGTCTTGGTGGTCCATCTGTTCTGCTGATAGATTTTTCTTTATCTACATGCGTGAGAACTCTCGGGTTATTAACTTGAGTTTCTCTGGCATCTATAAATATTTATTATACTTATAAATAATTTTCTCATACAGTAGAATTTTTTTTAAAAATATTTTTATACCTTTGCGATTTATTTCCGACTGTACTGTGAAACGGACGCTACGTGGGCCTTCTTCACAGGTTGTAAATGACGTTCGTTCTTGCTCGCGTAGTGAAACAATTACCATACGGAATAATTCCCAATCGCCGAATGTCATTCTGAGTACCTGAAATTAAAATAAAATTAATAAACAATAATTATAATTATAAATAAGATAAAAAAAAACCCAGAGACCCAGTACCTGGTCGGATACTGGGTCTCTTAGATTAAATATCAAAATATTTTACCTGCTTCAACTCCGCCAAATCACAATGCAACAAAACTTTGCCCGTGATATTATTTTCCCTCACAATATTTTTATAAGACTCAATATTATTTGGATTTAGTTCATCAACTTTAGACAAGAGATCACAAACACTATTAACAGACAAACTCGATAATTTCAACTCAAGAATTTCCATGGGCAAAGTTGTAGTAGCAGATAATGATTTATTTATTAGTTCAACCGGCGGCATCGACATCCAGGGGATCTGAGTCCAGTCATAAGCCATCGGAGGAACTTGCCAGGGAATTATAGGAGCCGGAGGAGGATACGCTGATCCCTGTAAGCTTGGGGTCTTAGTGAGCTTAGCATGTCGATTTGATAAATTAGTCCGATTACCCCAGGGCGGTTCTATGACACTCTTCTGCCACGGATTTTTGTAAATATTTCCGTCATCCTCCATGCTCTGCTGTTCTTCTTTTATTTTTTTCTTAATATACGGATCAAGATTTATCGTGAACGGCAGGAATATTTTCATGTCACTGACAAGGAGATCGTTACGATGAACAGTAAGAAATACGTCGAGTTTACGCTCATCTCTGTCTATTTCCAGAAGCGGTTGAACTTCTTTCAGCGTCGGTATGTGCGGCCGTACTCTGTAATCAATAAATTATTACGCTGCATATTTAATTTATTACAAAAGAAATAAATTTCATTGCTTACTTATCATATAAAACTTTCAGAGGCGTTGAGTCATCAATGTCCTCACATTTATCATGAGAATGAATGATCCAGGATGTGCGAAAAGGCCATTGTTCGGTAATATTGATCCAGCTGGCTAAATGATACCAGTTGAAATCAATTTGGAATGCTTTCAATAATCTTCCTGTGTACACAAACGATTGATTAATACATCAAACAACACCGAACTGAATCAATATTAATTTACATATTCAAGAGAGGGTAAAATAAATAATAATTACCTGTAACGTAGACAACATTCATCAGACGTCTCATACTACGCGGATTAACGTCACTGAAGTAATCATCAGTAAGCAGCATTTTGTTTAAATCTTGGGCGCCACCCAAACGATTCAAGTTGCTACCGATGCTGCTGGCAATTGACTCGCTCAGTCTCATTTTTCTGCTGCCTTTTCGACTCGGTGGTTTCAATTTTTCATTGCTATTCATGACACTCGACTCGGTGCTCAGACGCCTATTTGATACCGGATGATGTATCGTGCTTGTGGTCGCGTAATTAACGCTCTCCTCGGTCTCGTACCAGGTCGTCTTTTTGTAGTGCTGCGCAGTCTGTTGTGCAACTTTGACCTTACGCAGTCCGCTGTTCTGTAGATAGAAAGGCACATGGACCATATTCCGTAAATAATCATGACCTCCGATATTAGATTCGGTAAACAAACGCCGGCTGTTAACTTCCACGGCTTTTGAAATAATGTGGGGATCTATAGCGAGGATTATAATAAACGGGCAGCCGTTGTCGAGAAAAAGTGCTTGCATTGCGTCAAGAACGAGCAGTACTTTGTCTTGCTCACAGCTGTCTAGTCCATCAACTATTAATACGAGTCTGCTTTGTTGAGCAGTGAAACTGTCCAGGCACTTGACCATTTCAATCATCAAAGTAACTTCGTACTTCAACGTCTGTATAAATCCTTCGCTCTTGAGTGTGTCCAACTTGGCGATACTTCTCTGCAGATGTCTTCTTTGCGAGAAAATCAATGCTCTGAATGTTCGGCTCCATGTGTACAAATTGGCAATGACATTGAAGGCTAGTAGCAGCGCCACAGTTATCATAATAATGTGAGCTGTGAATGGTTTTATTGTTTCGATATTATTGTAATTATCAACAAAGTATATGGTGACTACTGTCACCCCAACGACGAGGCTGAAGAAGCAGAATTCAAATATAACAATGTAGGGTAAGCAGCACAGATGCCTCCACCTCCAATTGCTGGTTGATTTAACTGGCTTAGGTCTGAAGGCTCGATACAGCCGAGTAACAAGTGATCCAAAGTCATTTTCAATAGAGTCGTATAGCGAACCAACCATTTGTACAACGGCATTCTCGCCGGCAGCTGTTGTTCCCACTCGTGTTTGATCAGTGAAATAAAATTTAATTGGCTGTATTGTTAGGCCATCATTTGTCTGGCTACCAGGAGGATGACAAAATATTACTTGGAGCAATAGTCTTAACGAATTGAGCTTGGTCGTCAAACCAACGTTGAATTTGTACGGCCACCGCCAATTATAATGATTGTTGGAGTACCACGTGAGTCCCAGAACAGTGTAAACTAAAGTAAATATCGAGACGCCCACTATAATACCGATGATCCACGACATTAAAGCTAAGCCTACAGTAACTCCGAGGAGTACAGAGACATGAATTGTCACAATTAAAAGCAGCGTTGAGAATTGGAATGCAGGATCAATCCACTGCTTGGCAAAGTTTTTCATCTCTTCGCGTAACTTGTTTAGCAAAAAAGACTTTCCCGAGCCCCATTTCGCGTATAGCCCTACGGTGATTGGTGTCGAGAGAGAGGGCTCGCTGAGAATATCTGCCAGAGCGCTGCTGTATAAATCGTATCCGAGCATATTTTCGTTGTCCTCATTAGTGTTGAGCCGACGGGCGCCGAAAACTTGCCCTAAAATAGTCTTTGGATGCTTCAGGTCAATATTGTAAGGCGTCTCGCCTTGTTTATTGGGACGATAGAGCAGCTGGCTATTTTTTGGATTCCTTAAAAGTATTTCAACGATTGCTTTTGAACGGGCTCGCATTGCAATATGCAGCACCGTGTCTCCTTTATTATCCGTAGCATGAACTTTGGCATTTTTATCTAATAATAATTGGACTATATCACTATTACGTGATCTTACAGCGCGTAGTAACGGCGTGTCACCATCTTTTGTTGCTATTTCGAGATCTGGATTTGCTTGCAATAGTAATTTTAATATTGATATATTACCTTTTTCTACGGCAATGTACGTAGCAGTCTTTCTATCTTTACCAGCAATATTTACGTCAACGTGTTTTTTTAACAGCGCATCGACGACGTTGCGATGGCCATTTTTAACTGCGTGAATTAAATTTGTGTCGCCAGCGCGGTCTTGGATATTAATGTACGCACCGGCATTGAGCAGAGCGGATACTATCTCGTGATAACCTTCGCGAGAGGCTATTGCTAGTGCTGTATACCCGTCTTTATCAAGTGCATTTACATTGGGTTTGTACTCCAACAGCAGCGTGACCACATCAACATAATTGCCGATGGCTGCGACAATGAGTGCCGTCCATGAATACATACCAGCTGTATCAACATTAGCTCCAGCTCTCAACAGAGTGTCGACTATTTCAAGGCTGCCTTTTCTTGCTGCCCAAATCAGCGCGGTTGTTCCGTACTTATCACCGACGTTGACTTTAGCACCGTTGACAATAAGCTCCTTGACTATTTCAGTGTGTCCTCTTCCTGCTGCCCACAGCAAAGATGATATGTGATAATTTCCGTGAGCATTTACATCAGCGCCCCGTGATAGGAGCAGCGATACCGTGGACGTGTGGCCTTTGTACGAAGCCCACATGAGAGCGGTCCATCCTCCCATGTCTCTGTGCTCCAGATCCGCTCCATGCTCCAACAGTTCCAAGCACACGTCTGTATGTCCTTCTTTCGCTGCGCACAAAAGTGCTGTCCAGTTGTCGGCATCTTCGGCATTGACATCCGCCCCATGATTGATGAGCTCCCGGACGAATTGGATTTTACCTTTCGACGATGAGAGGATGAGAGCTGTACTGCCATTCTGGTTTAAAAATACACCAATTAATCAATCCATTGAAATTAATTTATTATATTTTTTCTTGTTTTATAAAAAAAAAAATAATAGTGATATTTACCTCATCACGGTCGTCTATGGGGACTCTTTTATTCTCAAGAAAATTTCTAAGAGCGATGAGGTTGTCCTCGGTGATGTAAGTGGCAAGGGGCCGGTAGCACAACGACACCATCGAGTCCGACCGGTGGAGAGTCTGTGGAAATAAAATATAAAAAGCTCACAGTTAAAAAATTATAAAAAAATTTATTTTAATTTTTTCATATCCATAAAGTACATAGCACACGGCGTTATCAAGGCACACAATATTAATGAGCTAGCCATTAAAAAATACAATAAATAAATAAATGTAAGCTGATAAATGTATCGTTGGTCGTTTTCGTTGTCTCAACTTTTGTATATTTTTAAAAACTGAACCTTACGCTCTGTGATGTTGCCGTAAAGTCGTACAGCGAGGACACGCTGTTCATCCAGGATATTATTGAGAGTTGCATTTTATCGATTATTATTTTCCGTTAGACGTCTTAACTACAACTGTCTGACTCTTCGACTACTTCTTTTCTCAACTTGTTACTCCATGAGGTAGCGAGTAACCAAGTACTTATACAGCGAGTAAAATTGAGAAAGACTTTGATTTAAGTTTTTTTTATTCCTTTTATGTCACTTACGACATTAATAAATATATATAAATGTATACAAGCAAGTGTATTTAGCCTATTTAAATGTATATGGAATATCACCAACAAAGTAACGTTAACTACTATGTATTTAACTACTGTAATAATTCGTCGTGTCAGCAACTGTTGATGGAGATAAGACAATTTGGTTGCTTTTACTTGTAGACTGAAGGTGAACAAGCAAGTGATATCAGGTTTAGCTATTCATTTTTCATATCTAAAAATATCTATCAATTTTTCATATATGTTTCCTTTTACTATTATACTAATTACACTTGATAGGCACATTAAATTATTATACAGCCACACTCAAGTTAATAATTACAAATATATACATATATATTAGACTGATAAAAAATTTTTTTTTTTTTTTCAAAAATTTTACGGAAAATATTTTTCGAGATGGCAAAAAAAAATTATGCTAAAGTTTGAACTCTTATGATACTGAAGTTAGCCGACCAATAATTTTTTCAAACACTAAATTATAAAAAAAAAATATTTAAAAAAATTGCACCTGTAGTTTTTTAAATTTTCTACATGTGCATATTTTTAGTTTTTGTTTTTTTGTCATTGATTTGGTGAAAGAAAAATCCGAAAGTTATTAATTGTGAGCTAACTTTAAGATCATTGAACTCTTGATATTAATACTGACAACCGCCTTCTCAAAATTTTCGATTTCCTATGGAAATAACATGGGAAATTTTTTAAAAATTTTAGAACTTCATTAGATCAATAGATCATTTTTTGTAGAATGTTAAATTTCCAACAAAAAATATCTATTGATTTTTCCGATACTGATTCGCTGATGAGTGATAAAATTTTTTGTTATTTTTGAAAAAAAAAAGTCTTTTTTTAACCGTCATATATATAAATATATATCTCATGCAATAACATTTACCAAAGGTCTGATGTCTGTTTTTTTTTTTTTTATTTAGAAAACTAAAATATTAATTATATGAAATAATAAATAAAAATAAAAATAAAAATTAGCAATAAAATGATTTCGCTGGTTAATAGCCCGGACTAACCGTCTGCGAGTGACGTCTAATGCCGATGCTGAACTTGCGACCGGGTCCGTCGCCGGTGAATGTGATTGTCGGTACAGGAATATGTGGAAAATGATAATGATGATTGCTGTTATGAGAACGTAATTCCTCGGCTTCGCCGGTTCCTGATATGAAATTCGACCAAGAATGTGGCTGAGGCATATGAAGGCGTAGCAATGGCAGCCGTGATTTTCTTCTTGACGAAAGTAAACCTGAAGCTGGGACTTCATCAGGGCCCATTTCATCACTCATAGCTGTGCAAATTGAATTTCTTGACTGGGTTGCACTGTGGAATTGTCTCTCAGGTTCTTTATTTATAAAATTACGTGGCACTTGGGAAGAAACGCCGATAAGACTCGCTGCGATACTGGAGCTAATGGCCATATTAGTGATGCTAGATTTTCGCTTATTATTTCTCATTGCTATCATAGCTTCGCAATCTTCTTGATCCACTTGACTCTTCAAATTTAAAGTCTCTGACGTATGATTCGTCGTAAGATTTTTCAAAGAAATCGGAAGGTCAGAAGTGGACTCACGAACTGAAAATTCTTCGAAATCCGGAACTTGGAGTGTTGCTACTTCAGTATCCCCATTATTTTTTAATACTTTATTGTCTTCTGGAAGAGCTAGTCGGCTGAGTTTAATGTCTTTATCTTTTATTTCAAGAGACGCGTGTCCAATTGTCAATGATTTAGCGTTGAGTTGAACTAAAGAGTTAAAACCAGTCTTTTCTTCTTTCTCCGTCTCCTGACTCTCTTTGTTGTTATTCTTCGCCTTGTCTTCATTGTCATCGATGTCAATGCGGTAAACTGAACACGCAATCTTGACCTCTCTGCTAGAGTTGTCAGCCTTCCGCATGGCATCCTTCGATTCAGCTTATCATTAAGCTTCTCTTCTTTAAATTCTCCGGCACTCAGAATCACGTATTAATTTTGGTGTAAAGCTGCGAGAAAATTATTGTCGACAAGTTATCGACTTTAATTGACAATAAAAAACCAATTATTATTTTAATTACTTAAAATTTAAATAAATTAATTATAAATTAATGTGTGAATTTATTATTATTAGACAATTAAAGACAAATAAAATTTTTATTACACCCGAGATAAAATTAATTGCTTGCATCATCTGATACATGACACGCAACCGTAATGATAAATTAAAATTTTTTATTAAAACAATTAAATTCAAGACACATAAATTTATATAAATTAATTATTTTTTTAAAATTTACGGACCCTAGATAAATTGGTGAGTCTAAACATCTTCTCCAAATTTCTCGTCGACATTTTTTAAAAAATTTCTTTATAAACTTTTAAAGTTTTTCTTCATAATTTAATTTGTCAATTAATATAAAAAATAAAAACAATAAATATACAAATATATTAACAATAAAATAAAAATCTAGGCGTTAATGATCACTTGTAATTTGAAAAATTTAAAGATAAATGTATACTGATAAAAGTTGAAAAATACTGTCGCACTAGAGACACAAGAGCGAATGAAACTCAAAGAGATTCAACTCGCGTATTACGCGGTGGAATATATATCTTGTTAGTTATATTCCGAAAGTTATATGTATAGTTACATATATATTTGTGCTCGTGCTCGTGGTGTTTCCCCACATTGTGGATCAACATTTATACGCAACAGATCACAAATATGTAATTCTGAATGTGTACACATTGTTAGAGATGTGCTTCTGACTGGCTCGCAACTCGCTAACAGTTGCAAGTTTATTTGCAATCATTTTATATTTTTTTGTTCAACACAAGCTTCTTTGTGGAGAATCCAATTCAATCAAACGATTCTTTGACATCCCATTAACTACTGAATTTATGTTGATACGTCTGCTCTATTTTATTTTATTTATTATTAGATCTACAGAATCAATAAAAGGAAAATCAATATTTAATATCCAAGCTTTAGCACTGAGTAGCGCGATGAATTGTAATCAGCGGTGAGTTTTAAGAGTGTAATTATTTAAATGAGCTGTTAATTTTATTTATTAGCTTATCTTGTTTTATGTTATGTTTACTATGACCTCATATTGTCGGTTGTAAAATTTGAATAATTTTTATTAAAATGCTAATACTACAACAAGTACAGTAATATAAACATGTAAACATTTATAAACAAAAATACATATATTTACATACATTTCAGTGGAAATGTGGTATGACAATGTCACTAATGCCAGAATGAAAATGGAACGACAGTCACGGTGAAGTGAGAGCCAAAAAAGTATACGTCAGAGTCCAGTTGACAAAATGCCATAAAATATATTTCAAAAAAATTAAGTCTGGCAGTTAAATTTTTGAGTTTTATCAAGTTGGGAAAATTATTGAAATAATTAATAAAAAGGTATTTTTATTAAGGAGGGTCTACAGCAATTTTTTTCCGTTTTCTCTCAACAAAACTTTTAAATACAAAGATAAGAACGAGGATATGCATTACTCTATAATCTAGCACTCGACGTTTTGATTTTTAGAAAATTTTTATTTGTTTAAGAGAAAAACGCGGGCAAAGTTCAAATTTACTGCGCAAGTGCAACAGGGATAGTGTCATTCGTTGACAAGACTGATAGATATCTTTTGTAAAAAGTCAAGTCAGGGTAAAAACGAGAAGTAGAATTTAAAATTATTTTGAAAAATTCCATCAGACATTTTTGAATTTATCATCGGGTTTTCCTCATATTTGAACTTGACCAACGTGACAGTTCAAAGAGTCATTTAAATTTCATTTCTCTGATAAGAATTACGCGCGCTATTGCGATAATATATAAATATATATATATAAACTTTTAGATTATTGGTATTTAATGAAGCTCGGATAAAATTTTTCGAAAATTGCGCCGTGGGAATAAATTCAATAATTATAATTTTTTGAATTTTTTAGAATTAATAAAATTACTGAAGAGAGTCAATATTTCCTCGAGTTTATTGTGAAAAAAAGTTTACCTTGTTTTTTTTCCATAAAGAGCGAAGTGCTTGCTGACAAGCTTGAATAGATCCATAAGAAGTGTATCGTGAACCGAAAATCAAGGACGTAAATGATCCAGATGAAGAACGACTACTTGTACCACTCAATAAACCCGTTCCTTCAGAAAGGTCAATTTGAATGTCCGCGGAATTCATAGCTATTAAGATCTTTTTCTTCCTTTTTATATACTCTACCGTCAGCTAATTTCAGTAGTACCGTTTTTATTGTTTTCGCAAACAAGATCCTTCATAATTATTATTTTATACTAATTCCCAATTAAAAGAAGTTAATAATTCGAATAATTGCTTCTTATTCTTACTTCATATCACAACAAATTTATATTTTTTTTTTCTTTATAAATTTTTCTTTATAAATTTATTCAAAAAATAATAACCGAATGTTAACGGATTAATACTGATATTATTCAGTCGTAAGGTAAAACACATCGCGGCATTGAAGATGACTAACCGCACTGGACGACTCGAAAGAAAGATAAAAAAATAAAAGACCATTCGACTTTGCTTGATAACTGACAACCAGCATTACTGGCTACGACAGATACATTATCTTTTTACTTAACAGAAGTTGAACTGATAGCAAAGACGTAAAAAATAATCGGGAAAAAATTGTAATAGTGTTATAGATTTATTTTCTCAGATGACACATCGTTTAATAAAAAAATAATTAATTATTATGGTAACAGTACCTCGTGTAATCGATGAGCAGTATCGTAAGATCTTTCTTTGAAGAAAAAAAATTGGTTTTTTCTATGATCCGGTTGTAATGAAACTTGTCTATAAATTTTAACATTGCTGGAACGGTTTTTCTTCTTAATCAAGTGAGACATTTTAAAAATTAATGTCAGTATTTTTCATATACATATAAACTTATGGAAAATCAGACAAAAAGGTAAAAATATATATTTATTATTACAATGATAACACTTTCTTTTAAAACTTGTTTAAATAAAAGTAATCAGTTGATACATTTATTATTGCATTGGTTAATTTAATGAGTAATAAAATAACGCGGCTTGTGTCATATTTTTTACATAAATTATTCACTGTAAATTAATATTATGTAGCACAAGTAATTAGAGTACTTGCAAAGTTCATTTTGAAATCTAGCACGAACTTTATCACTTGTACACTTACATCCGAATGATAGTGTGTCACATATATGTGTATATGTTAACAGTATATCAGAAAAAAATAAAAAATGAAGACAAGTTACAAGCTGATCTACACTCTCGAGAAAGTGTGTCGTAAACTAGTATTTTCTAACTGGCGAAACAATACGTTCAAAAGGCACATTGTGAGTGTCCTGTTATTGTTGAAACAGGTGATATGAAGAAAAATACTTTGGTCTGTACGATCGAGTGGAATACAGCTACAACTATTACACTGTCTCGTGTCAATTGTCCTTGCGAATTCAAGGCGACGATTAGACATGCGATTAGCTCCGCATATATTATCGACACGCTACGGCGAAAAAATTTTTTAGCTGCCATAAAATTACTTAATAATAGTGGCGCGAAAAATAATAATTCATTATTTTAATTAATGGAAAATTTTCCTTCAATAAATGATATTGTTTTTACCAAGTACAAATAGCTGTCAAGTTTAAAGTAAATAAAATCTTGTGGAAAATTTTATATGGGGTAAAGATACCGTTTTCCACTTCAACGCCAGTTTTGGACACGAAAAATTCAAATAAAATAATTTTCAAAATAGGTAATGACAATTTTGAAAATGTAAATGTTTTTTATATTTTTGCATATATTAACAGAGTATTAAATTTCAAAAAAATGTAGCAGTTGCCATAAACGATACTTATACTCTATTTGTTTTGAATAATGTTAGTATGTTGTATGTGAATTTATGTGGATTATAAATTATTTACTTTTCAAATCGTTTGATGAATTTAAAACTTTATTAATTATATCAAATATTGAATACTAACAGTTCGTTTGACAATTTCAATTTGAAAAATAATTAATCATGTTTAACTGCCAATATTGGGACATTGATAACGTTGATAGCATGCGGACATTACAGCAAATCCGCACATTGCATATGACAGATTTCGTACAATTGTTTGAATTAAATATTTGTAGAGCGTAAATTCATTTACGTTAATATAAATTTATTTTATTTAAATATTAAACTTAAATTTGATGCATTTGGTTTTATGTGATAAAATATCGTACTAAAAAAATTATACTATTTTTATTTTAAAAATAATTATCTTTTTTAGCTCAAAAGATTGGATTATCGATAACGTTAATGTATTATGAAGGACACTGGAGATAAGATTAAAACCGCAATCCCACGATTTTTTACACGAGACAAGACAAAAGAATAAGACAAGAATGAAAAATAAAAATTATTAAATAAAAAATTACCAACTCTGATCCATTGGTTGGCCACCAGTCTTTTATATCCAATATCCATGGAAACAAACTCATTGTTTAAAGTATTTGTTATAAAAATATAATTGTAACTCTACCCAACATTAACTTAAGCTCTAAATGTCACTAGCATACGTAATTACTTTTAAAATAAAATAAAAATTGACCCGAGGTCTTGCTGGTAAAAACAAAACTAACAATAAAGTCTACAGACTGATAACAGGAATAAACATTATCAACAAAATGATTTTCTACCAGGAAGTACGAAAAGACATGACGTATGACGTATGACCCATTGTACTGGTACCAGGTCTTCAGTTTTGTGTATAATTATCAATGCGTATAACGATCAATAGTTAAGTACAACACTAAATTGTCTACTTATTATGTACAAACATACATACTGGATTTAAAGACTTACCAGTTGATTGTATGCAGATTAATTATTGGAAAATTGTATTCGTTTATCAATCGCATGGCACGATCTACAAATAAAATAAATTCTTTATAAATTTACTGTCATATTTAATCTGTCAATAACTTATACATTAATTACATGACTTACTATGATTATAATTAAAAGATTAGATATAGTAATTAAATTATTTAGTTATTTTATTAATTACTCATAAGTTAAATTACTGAGTCCAGGTCACATCGTCGTGTGACAAATTAATATGATAACTTAAGTAATTTTTTTTTATCATAAATAACAGTAATAGCGATAAGTATCAAGTAGAAACCGTACCTCCAACAATCGTTGATAGTTGATCACATCAGACAAAAGAACCCAAGATGACTTGATTTATTATATTAATAATATATATGGATTGTATTACGTTTTATGTATTTATAACCTTACTGTATTCCGAGGCCTTATTGGCCTGGTTTATTGCTGATACAAGATTGATAAACAATCAGTTACATTTTAATATAATGTTTAAAACGCTAAAAATTATTTATTAGTGGACAATTGATACAAAGCTAGCAGTAGATGCAAAAAACACGTCACCGTTGAGCTAAAATTTTTTATACTTTTTTAATTGACTCCATTTTAGTTTTGAGTCTGGCTGTCAGTTGGCGCCACCATGACAATTCAAAATCAGCTGGCGTATAGATCCGCGAGCTACCACGTGGAGCACAAAATGATTTTATGAAATAGAAAGAGGACATTTACGTCAAAGTCTGTTTACTTTAATAAATATTGTTATATATTTTATTTTTTATTTATAAATTATGACGGGTAAAATGATCGCTTTGCCTCAGAAAAAATATTATCGGCAACGCGCACATTCCAATCCGATTGCTGATCATTGTATTGAGTAGTAAGTAATTGTTAAGGTTAATTATTTTATATTTTATTTAATTAATTAATTTTAAATTTATTTCAGTCCGACAAAACCCGAGTTGATGGACTGGAGTTCATTGTATCCGGATTATTTTTCTGATTCTCAAGATGATGAAAAAAAGCATAAAGTTGAATTTGCGGATATTGGCTGTGGTTACGGCGGATTGCTGGGTAAGATTGAATCATTGATTTTATTACAATGACAAAAAAAAATATTAATCTTTACTAGACAATAATTTTGAATGGATGTGTTTTTATGGATTAAATTTAGTTACGTTATCGGGAATGTTTCCGGATAATTTGATACTGGGCATGGAGATCAGAATAAAAGTATCTGACTATGTCATGGACAGGATCGCTGCCTTGAGGTCGCAATATCCAGGTCAATATAAAAATATTGCTTGTTTGAGGACAAATGCTATGAAGTATTTGCCAAATTACTTCAACAAAGGACAGGTATTCAATTATTTATATAAATTTTATTTCTGTCTATGAACCAAGTGAGTAATTTATAAACGTTTACATTACAGCTGAAAAAAATTTTCTTTCTGTATCCAGACCCGCACTTTAAAAAAGCCAAACACAAGTGGAGAATTATCAACAACACACTATTAGCTGAGTACGCATACATTTTAGCTGAACAGGTAAACAAATGTATTTTTGGAAATAGATAATTTAACTTACAAACTGTTCGATTCGAAACTTTCCGGATGATTAATTAATTCTCGAATTATTTGTAAACTTTTGAATAATTCAAATTTTTGTCAGAAGTAAATAGAGCTCAGCTATGAATTCACGAAAAAATTGTTTTTAGTCACTAAAAACTAAGGACGTATTCAGAAATACACTCTAGAGATTGATGAATATTTATCCAGGTGGTGAGTACCTGGGCAGTTACGTGATTTAATTGAAACCAGAGGACCGGAAGAATACCTAATACTGCGTTTACCTTCTCTGCAGAGTTTATGAAAGCTTTGTGGTAAGGTCGAAGCGTTCCTCTGGATTGACCAGAAGATATTTGTGGACGCAGAAGTTGCATGTTTCTCTTCCAGAGTGTATTTGTGAAGACGCCCTCAGCTTTCCACTAAATGAAAATTGAATAAAGAAAAGTCTGATCAGAATTTTCTCGATTCAAATCGAATAATTTGAAAAGTTACGAATAATTCAAACACGATTCACACACCTTAATAGATAAGTTATTGTTTATTAACAATGAAACCTTTTAGGCGATAGTGTATACAATGACAGACGTAAAAGACCTACACGAATGGATGGTTAAGCATTTTGAAGACCACCCTTTGTTCGAGAGAATTTTAGGTGATGAATTGGTAAGTTTATCCGTATTATATTTATTTATACACCAGAAGTATTGATTTTTTTTGTGTAACAGGAGACGGATCCAATAGTCCCGAAACTCTATGAAAGTACCGAAGAAGGTCAGAAAGTCACGAGGAATAAGGGAGACAAATTTTTGGCTGTGTTTCGACGTATACCCGACAAATATGTACCTGATGATAAAAGATAGCTTTGGCTATTGATTTTTTTTCTTTCTTCTGTATTCAACATTTAATATTACGTTATTTTAACTGGAAAATAACTCCATGTTGTGTTGATCAACATTTTATATCAAGAAACGATAACAATTTTTTTTTTTTTTAAGTAAACTATTCAGTTGCAAATTTAAAAAATAATATTTAAATTATATGTACATTTTATACAAAGGGCTTAATATCTCTTTGCCCAACTTTTTATTTACAGTTCATTTGAAAACACTCATGGAAGTATCCCTGGAGCTAAAGGACTTTCCAATTTAACTAAATTTGATGCGAAGTAAAATTTCAATTTTATATCAAATACTAAATTATTTCTCCATGTTCTTTGTCAGTTATCACAAATAAAGTTATTCAAGGTTCGTTTGAGATTTTCTAATGAGTAATGAGTGATCAGCTTATTTAATTAAATTTCATTTCATACATTTTTGTAATTTTGTTTGTTTTTTAAAAGTAAATTTAAAGGAACATGAATTTTGCAGCAAACACCTGATTCTTAATTAAATAAAAATGGAGCGATCGTCATATTTTTAGATGCTTCCGATACAAAAATATCCACAATCATTATTAATTATTTTTTAAATCATTTATGCTCATCTACGGAGACCAAAATTACTCGAAATCTCATTTTGCTCATCAAGATTCACAAGTGTACGAGTAACATCATCGATTTTAAATTACTCAAGACCCATTTCTGTAATTAATTATTATGTTCTGAGCTATTTCTGTCAACAGTTTCGCTTTATGATTAATAACATCAGATAAATACTTTTTTATCACTGTGTAGGTTTTATCAAAATATTAAATCAGATCAATTGCCGAGTACAATCACGCGTTTCACACATTTATTATTACTTTGTGTTTATGGTAAAATTACGAGCTCGACATGACGATTTATTGGAACATGAAGCATATAAAAATGATCTCGTGACGGGTAAATAAAATGAAAGTTTATCTCGTGTGTTGACCATATTCAAGTCACCCTCACTCATTAACATCATCTCTTACTCTCTGGCAATTAATGGAACTACAATATTAAATACTTCTGTACGCTGAGATCAGAATTTCAATAAGGAATTTGACATTTCTGACTTTAATTACTTTAATTACTCTTTGAAAATTATACCGTGTTAATTTCCTATTAGCAATGATATTATGCAAGCTTTTTGAGCAGAATACTTGAGGCAAAAGATATAAAATCTTTTTCAAGTATGAAAAAAAAAAAGGAAGGAAGCTTAAGAGTTCTTGCGATACTATGACGTAAGTTTCTGGAGCAAACTTGTACAAGAAATCTGTTTGAAGTTTCTTGAACAAAAGGAGTCAACATTGTACGTAGAAAAATTTACTAGACGAAATTCAACAATAATAGTTAATTCTACAATTATAATTGCTTAGAGGACTGTATAATCTAGGATGATTGGTACTCTAGAGGATTGTACTTTGAATAACCATCTTCGATAGTTAAGCAGGGATTACATATACCATACCGATAATTCGACGGAGTATTATACTAACAAGCATTCACCAGATAACATTATAGAGTCTGACAGAACTCGATCATTACTACTGATTTGTCTTTTTGCTAATAAATTTAAATTTAAAAATATACTTCTGATGGTTTTGTAGTTGCGGATAAAGTCTCCTGTAAGCTATTCAACTAAAACACTGGGATTTGCGATCAATAATTAAATCATAAAAAATCGACAACATGACTTTCAAATAGTGGTAGATAATTTCTACTGGTTTTCGCATATTTGAATGAACTTTATGACATTTAATAAATTTATTTTGAACATCTGAATAATTAATTTAATAAAGAAGACGTGGTCTAATGATATTTCATATTAAATATCTGAAAATACCGCTAATTAAATTACTCAGTCCTGAATATTTACGGATGCGCATAAGTAATTAACGTACGACAATATTGAGTACAAAAAAAATACTCGACGTACTTGCACAAATGTTTATAAAGCAGTGGTTGACATCATCAGTATAATTAAATAAATGTTTTATAGACTTAAACTACGAGGATTAATTATAAATTATATTTTTTCGGTACATCTGTTGAGCGAGTATAGTTATTACCATTTAAATGTTGTTATGTGAGATATTTCAATTTAATTGATTAAATTTGCTGTCAAAGAAATTCCACCGAAATTTAATTATTTCGGTTCAATTTAAAAATATACATGTAATATCAAATAATCTATATATGTATGTTACGGAAATTGAATTAGTACTAATTCAATTAGTTTGTGACATTCTCGCTTCTATATTTCAAGTGAAAAATTTTATTGTACTGAATAGAATAAAACAATCGGATTTTCTATTGCACGACTCATGATGCGAAGCATCAGAGTGTGCTTTACGATCGAAAAATTTTTGTAATCTCCTATACAAAAAAAATATATATGCGGGCAAATTCCATATTTGCGGCATTACTTTAGTGCTAAAAATTTTTTTTTTCATTTTGAACTTTACAATAATTTTCCAAAAGGATTTGTAGTAAAAAAAAAAAATTACACGGCCTTTTGGCACTTAAGAAGCTCCCTAACGCTAAAAGGGTAAATAAAAATGTAAGTCCTTTCGGGTCAAGTCACGCGATATATATTTATATTATTTTTGGCTCAAAAAATTTTATTGACTTATAATTTTTAAAATACACAATTTATATTATTTATAATTAATTCTCTAATTAATAAAATCTACATATTTGTAGTATTTATAAATACCCTTGAGAATTAATGAACATTTAATGATTATCATCATTATTGTACTCCTCTTCACATTTAATTGACTATTGTGTGGCCCACAATTATTTGTTATCTGATTTTGAAGATATGTTGACAGCTCATGTTATTTGAAATTGGCTATTTTATATAAATATATACATAACATTCAGTAGATAAATTTAATTAATTAATAAAGACCAACATAAAATAATAAAATTTGAAACAATACAAATGTTGGCATTACTTGTCGATAATTTTAATCATTAATCAAATATTTAATTACGTTAAATTATATAAAGTTCTAAAGAAAAAAGAAATTCAGAAGACTAAAGGATGCTTTTTACGCTTATTTTACATTATTACCAATCTCGTAGAGCACAAAAGAAACTCAAGTAAAGAAAAACTAGTAATGAAATTAAGTTTCACGTTTGATATCTCATTTTCCAGCTCATTTTTCTCTTTGTCTGGAATTGAAAAGTTAAATTTAATTTAATCATAATTTTTACTTCCTTCAAAGAACATGAATTTAATAAATATACACAACAATGAATACTCATGATTTTATTATTGGTTAGCGTATATTTTTTAAATATAATAAATTAAAAATAATATTAATTATAAAAATGATCAAAATAAATAATTTCGGTATTTAAATTTTTCACAAAATACTAAATAATTTTATTGTAATGATAAAAGTTATAATTTTACTCTCCCTCACTCCTTCTGACCTCATTTTAGTCATCGTGGTTATTGATGAGTTGACTTATATTCAAAATTCAAAATACCCATCATGGCTCTATACAATTATCGGAGTTGATAAAGAATTAAACAAAATAAAGCAAAAAAACAGTTTTTATTTTTTGACAGCTTAAAAGCTTGTGTCTGACAGGAATCAAAATTTATAAAATCAAAAGTAATAATTAACTAAAATCTATGACTCAGCTTTTTATCCGCGAATCAGATTGTAAATTATTGAGAAGCTTTAATAATTTATCAACGTGTTCATGTCTATTATAGATTATATCCACATGTAAAAAAAAAATTTATCCATATTAAAATATAAATTTTTTTTTTGTACGTAAGCGTATGCTTTGAAAAATGAACTTATATGTAATTATAAATGATTAATTGTAAACTGCTCATGTGTAATATTATTTTAAATATTTCAGTAACTCGTTCGCTATTTTTAAACCTTTGCTAATAAAATTAGGATGAAAAATATCGTACATTTCGCGTTGCTAATTCGTGTAATCTGATTCATAAGATAAAACAAAAACCTCCGGTATGGAGAGAATATATATATGAAAAGCTTGCAACACAGCAGGATATAAATGTTGACTGACGTTTAACATTGACGGAATACTTGAATTTCCTTTTATGTAATCTTTGATTATTTTTTTTTTTCTACCCTGCGCCTTTTTCTTTTGATGTATGGAATTTCTTTGAAATATGTGCAAAACTAACAATGTTGCTTTGATCAGATCTATAACAATATTATTATTATTATTATTATTATTATAAATATATTTATTAGCATCATTATATAAAAAATAATGAAAAAAAGTGAATATTTATTTAACTTTATAAAAAATTTTAGTCGATAAACCACGACATTTGTGCGTAATTTAAATTTTTGAAACACATAAGAAATAAAGTAGATGTTGGACATATATATAATAAAGTATATAATCTTCGATAATATCGTATTTGTGTTGTTAAATTCCCTCATGGATAAAATCGATACAATAACGCGCAAATAATAAATAAAAAATTGTAATTAAAGCTCATATTAGCGTGAGTAATGACCACTTTGACTTATGACACACTTCGCAATGTCAACATAAACTTTACCTCTTTGATTATCACGTCACACACCATTAAAATAAGAATAATAAAAAGTAATATTTTTTTTTCGTACCACATCATACTTAAAGTTGTCTGAGTATTTGTGTAGTTATATCGCCAGTAGTATGGCAATTTTGGACAACATAAGACCACTTTTAGTGGCCGCCAGAATATTCGGTTGTGCTCCTCATCGAGTAACTGATCGTAAATTGATAATAACAAAAATGGGTCTCGTATATTCGATTTTTGTTGGAACAATAATTGGCTGCATTTGCATATTTGATTTTTACATAAACGTATACCATAAAGTTGAGTTCAAATTGCGGTTGCTTATTTTTGTACGCAGCTGTCTCTACTACATTTGCATACTTACTGACGGCGTGATCTCGATGATTTACAATGGATTTTTAAACGTAACAGTGTCTCGAATTTATACTTTTGACTATGCGATAAAGTTCAGGGAAAAAATAAATAATAAAATGATTAATGCCTGTCACTTAGTTGTTTTTATTGTTGTGATGTATTGGACAGTCGTCGGTTACTTTACTTACATGTGTGAAAAAAGTGATTTTATTTTTAACGCTGTCGCTTACTCTGTTGTCAACGTTACGATGTCAATGCAGATAATGAAATTTATTGGAATGTTACTTCTACTTTATCAACGATTTGACCATTTAGATAACGTTATTTTGCAGATAAATAATCCCAGAGGTATGAATATTAATCATCATTATTATTATTGGTGATCAAATTCACGAATTCTTCCGTGCTCTCATATAAATATTCACGATTTTAGTCGTTTGCTGATTTCATGTAAAATTAAAAAATCTCTGGTACAAAATTTAGTAAAATACATTTTACTAAGTGTGATATCACATAAAAGTAAATATATGAATATGTCAATAACATTATTCGCACTACAAAGGAAACTTTTAGTAACATGGTAACAGAAGAGGGTAAACTTTTTCCATATCGTTAATTTATTAAATAAAATATATAATAATATATTCTGATCCTCTTTGATGATGTCATAAAATTAACTAAAGTAATTGACCGTCTAATTTAATTCTCTTGTGCTATTCACATAGCAGTAAAATTTTCTGCCAAAGTATATCAATGAACTAAAACCAAAGCACTGATTTTGCAATTCAGATCAAGTGTTGCTGATAATAATAATTCATAACTTTGCACTAATAAGAATTTAAAGTTATAATAATTTTATTGTAATAAATTTGTATAGGACTTAGCATAATAGTGTATCCTGAAAGAGGGATCATGAATCTCCAAGAGATTTGGTGGCTGCATTACCTCTTGGTAACAGCAGCTGAAGAAGTGAACCGAGTCTACTCGACCCAACTGTTTTTCTGGATAACAATAAGTTTTTTGAACGGTTTATCCCGGATTTATACTCTCACCACAATGCAAGCTGAGCAGCAATTGTACTTCGTAATTAGAGACTCATTTTCTGTTACTGCCTGTGCTGTTAATTTACTGATCATCTCAGCGTTAAGTCATTTCACGGCTGCAAAAGCTAACAATATTGCAAGATCAACATTCGCTCCTCATCCATCTATGCGAAGAAAAAAAAATCTCGTAAGTTTTTATTACTTCTATAATTATTTTTATTAATAACAATTAAATAATAATATTTTTTAGGATAACATTGAAGTCATAGCATATTTCTACTTAAAAAAATTACATTTCTCCGCAGCAGCAGGACTGATACGAGTCGATTTACCTCTGCTACTATCGGTCTGAGTATTTCCTTTTATTTATTTGTATTGAAATATTCTGAATTAAAAAAAAAATTAAACAGAAAATTTTTCGTCATATTTATTTACAGATTGTTGGAGCTATAACGACATACCTGGTTATTCTTCATGCGATGAATCCATGACTATAGAACTTTATTATGCTCTACATGAAATTAAGCCTTCAAAATTATACCCGCGATGGTTTTTTAATATTCCTAATTAGTATTGATGATTAATTAAATTAAAAAAAAAAATAAAAAGGATTTTTAGGAGCATAACAAAAACGTATTGAATTCATAAGAACGATGGTTCAAATGAGTACTTGTTTGTAATGCAGACAATTTCTTTAACAAAAACAATAGCCATGTTGGTAATGGTTTGCAGATATTTATAATCAACGTGGGCACAAAATAAAAAAAAAATTTTGATAAACAAATTTTATTTATTGATATATTTGATGATATTAAATGATAGCGCATGCGTTGCACAACTCCCGCGCGATTCCTCCAGATTCGAGCATCAAACTTATTTCTTCTGTTCATTCCATCTATCAGTTTGCCGTAGACATTCATACATCACCTGTCGTGATTTAATTTATGTGAAAAGAAAGTTTTATTTATTATTCATCAAATAAATTTTTCGATTACTGAAATATAAAAAAATTTGGGGTAAAAATGTTTGAATTAAATGGTAGAAAAAAAATAATAAAGTGTCGGAAATTGTTTAAAAAATTTGAAATAATATATTTCGTGTGTTTAATAATGAATCAATAAATTGCGATTGTGTTTAATTTTCTTAGCCACTCGATTAAATTATTTTGACGTAAGTATACAGCTGAATATTTATCCACGTGCATGCAGATTATTCTTAGAATAAAATATATATTTCGATTGTATTTTTATTTATAGTCAATAATAATAGTAGAGAAATTAAAAAATAAATTAAAATATATGTGTACTTTTTTACATAAAAATTTTTTTTTTACCCTAATTTTTTTTATCTTTTAATTAAATTAAAAACAAGAAATATATAACGAGATAAAATAATATTAATATTACCTTTAGCTGTTTACCAAGCGTTATTTTATTAAAATTAAATCGAGTCCGAGATTATTTTTTATTGCTTTCCTCGTAAAATATTTTTTCTCATTTGCTACCACAGCACGCGGTAATGATCATCAGTTTTCCTTTGCGACGAATTACTAGAGGGTAAAATAAAAAATTAATAATAATCACAAGTGATTTATGGGACAACATATGACCGCTGGCTTACACTTAAGGCGACTCAATTAATTACGAATGAATTTTAAGTTAAGATAATAATGTTTAAGCCAGATGAAAGAAAAACACCCCTTGTTTTATCCCCATGACCATGATAAAATGCATTTCACATTTACATGTATATATATATATCTACATATCTATGAGATGAATATAAGAGGGAATGAAGCAACTGACCATAAACATTTTGATCACGTAGGAATAATGGAGGTGTCTCTAGGCGAAGTAATCTCCGAGTTGGAAGCAAATATCACCAGGAGTCTAGAAATAGAGAAGATGTCAGAAGTCCTTGAAAACTTTTACAAGAGCTTAACCAACGATACGGATTATTTCTTGATATCACTGTACATCCCTACCATTCTATTGGCTGTTACTGCAAATTTAATCGTTATCATCGTTGTCATTAAATTTCAGTATATGCGCAGGTATTTTATTTTTTCATAT
Organism: Microplitis demolitor; assembly: GCF_026212275.2. Classification (NCBI taxonomy): domain Eukaryota; kingdom Metazoa; phylum Arthropoda; class Insecta; order Hymenoptera; family Braconidae; genus Microplitis; species Microplitis demolitor. The sequence continues at coordinate 23,161,180 of NC_068547.1, forward strand.
TTACATGTTTTAATTTTCGAAAATAGTATATTACACACCTCGGGAAGAAAGTAGCACATTACAAGCCATGTGTGTAATTGCCTACTCGAGCCAAAGGCAGCTTACTTCCGTGGCGTGTTTGCAATTTTTCACCAGATCTGTATCGACAAGTGGAAATTTTTCCTCTGCTGGTGAGAAAATACCGCATGGGCTAATTTTTATCCTGTGCTTTCTCATAAAAGAAACGATCGAGCGACTTTGTCCCCTGTAAACAGGGCAAGAATTTAAAGTTGCGGCAGGTATGGTCAAAAAATTTGAATTGCAATGTTGTTGAAAATTTTCTCTGGAGACTCGGGTACTTTTCTGTTCTCATGGAAAAACATTCCCACGGGTATTATCATTATAGACACATATTTGTAAATATTAGGATAGATAGGCGCACACGTGTGAACGATGTGTCGACGGGAAAACATTAAGGACCTTATGAAATTATTGCCAAGCAAGTCATAAAGTCTCACAGCCGTAGAATTTATGATGCTTGAAGAGAGAATAATATTTTTGCTGGTACATTTGTATAATTTGTAGTATGGCAGACGTAAACTCGGTGTATTAGCATTTTAGCTTTTAAGTTTCCCACAGTTTCTTTTACGGATTTTTCCGGCTGTCAAATTATGGATGTACTTACTTATTATTTGAAATGATAATAAGTAGAAGAGCATATATATTCATAAAATCTATACCCTGGAGTTTTTTAAAGGCTCTAAGGAATAGTTGGAAAGCTTTTTCATTTGTAATTGAAAATAAATATCAGTATACATAAATTTTATTATCAACGAATTATATATTTTATAGAATATTGTTTTGATATTTATTTCATAAATTCTACGACAAATTGTTGTCAATAAATAAAAATGTATTTGCTTTTACTCCGCGGGTTTTTAAAATGAATTTTTACAAAATATAAAACAACAGCTTTTATCAAAAATTTATTTACTCTGCAATCTAAATATTTTTTTTAAAATAAAAATGATAACTATTTTAAAAAATTTTTTTTTCTTTTCGAAGCTAACAAAAAATCGCAACAACTTTTGACCATACGATCCGTTACAACAAATGAAGTCAACCGTAAAAATAATATCAATATCCCGATGCAAGTGCAGCGAAAAAAAAAAAAAAAACATAAAAAAAGTGATGAAAAAACGTTTATTTATTTTAAAAATAAAAATGTTACAATTTAATACCGCACTTTAAAAATATAAAAATGGCGAAAATTTATATTTATATTAATACAGTTCGCCGACTTGATATCATATATATAAAAACATATGCTCAGACGTAATAATTTTTTTTTACAGCGTAACAAATTATTTCGTGGTAAATTTGTCTGTAGCTGATCTCCTGGTGACACTTATCTGCATGCCAATGTCTGTAAGCCAAGCTATTTCGATAATATGGAATTACGGTGAAATAATGTGCAAGCTTTTCTTTTATCTTCAGGGTAAGTAGAACAGAGTAAAAAAGTAAAGGTCTCTCAGATAAATTTATCTGGATGGTGATCGAGCGATCGCCAGATCCCAGATAAACCAGCAGTCCCTCATCTTTCTATTGTACACTCAAATATACTCTGCGTCTCGTTTAATCAGAGTACGACCTTTGACGTTTATTTCAGAGCAGTAGTAGCGCGAAATCGATAATTTAACGAGACTATTTGCCCGACTAAATAAATTTAACAATTTAATAAGTCTGGCAACCGGAATAATGATCGTTATCTCAATTAGTCTTTTTGTACTGAATAATTCTCCGCATTAAAGATTGAGCGAACCAATTATATCCATGCCTCAGTAATTTTTCATTTTTTTTAATGTTTATAAATTTTTTTATGAACATACTTTGACATTTGGACAAACTGTTTTATTTTTAATGATGTGCCGTTACTTTTTTTCTAAAGGTGTTGCCGTCGCAGCTTCTGTGTTCACGATAACGGCCATGAGTATTGATAGATATCTGGCAATCCGAAGCCCGATAGCCCTTCACAGAGTGTTTAATCGTAAAAGCACTATAATGATTATCATAGCACTTTGGTTTATCGCGCTCAGTATATTTGCTCCATTGTTCAAAGCGGTAAGTCAACAAATTCAAGTGAGACAAACGCTTTTGCCTGATGTTCACACATATCATTAGCTATCATCATCATCCATTTAACTCGACGGCAATCGTATCCATTTATCCAAATGTTGATAATAAATTAATTTATCGAAATAACTTGTCTAGGTATCACTTGAGAATCTAAATTCACAATTGAACATTACTCTTCTGGTGAAGTCGGGAGAAAATAAAAGTTTCAAAATCGTCCAACCACCGGTTCTTCAAGTTTGCTCGGAGGATTTTAAACCCCTCGGGATTCACGCATACGTCTTTGGAACCTTCTGCTTTGTACTAGTTTACGCAATTCCCGGTGGGCATAATTTTACAATATATATTATTTTATTTATTTATTTTGCCTTGTTCATCTTTATTTTTTTTATTTTTATTCTTTTTTTGTGAATTTATGCAGAGCATACATAAATTTGAATTCTCTTATCTAGGATTCATCGTGATCTTGACTTATTCACTGATGGGCAGAACTTTGTGTGCTAGAAAACCGCCGTTTGATTATGATAGCAACGTGGGAAGTGCAAGCTCACAACAGGTTTTATCTTTATATATTTTTAAATATTATTTATATATATATATATATATATATATTTTTTTTTTTTTTATATAATCCCAAAATTGTTTTCCAGCGAAAAAATATACATAAAGTGTAGAGGTAGCATTTGTGGCCACTGCTCCATTTTCGGACATTTAATACTTTATTTTAATTGATGGAAAAGTATAAAATAAAATTTAAATAGTAACAATGTGATAAAAGTATCATTATACAAATTTTAAAAATTAATTATGACATTGCGTCTTTTACAAATTACTTTATTACCCGGGTCAGAAAATAAATGAAATTTGACTTTTTTTGATTTGGTTTTAGCTTAGTTGATTTAAGTTTAAGTCAAAAAAGTCAAATTCAACTTATTTTTTTGACCCTGGTGGTCAAAAACGGTACCTCTACCCTATTTATGACAAGTAGTAAATTAAGTAAGAAATAAATATGAAAAACTTAAATATATATAGCCAACATTGATTGGATATCAATATAGATAGTACGTCAGTAATTTGATGTCTATTTATCTCATATTACAGTTACAAAACATGATCTCTTTACTAACGTTACATTACGAGATCAATTGAACGTACATGACCACTATTTCGAATAATAATCGTCGGCCAGAGATGTTATACGGCATTATGTAGGCGACCGATGGGTGAAATCAACTGTAATATTAATTTCAGACACAAGATTTCTATAAAGCGTCGCTTATTATTTTACCTCCCGACCATCCGGTATATTATTATACTACAAAAGACATTTCAACTGCATATGTATTATTTGATGCATGTCTGTATATATTCCGCTCAACAATTGTATATTAATAATTAGAGCTCTAAAAGCAGTTTAATTAAGACCAACCGAATACGCAAATAGTAACTCAAAGAGTGTTTTACGTTTATATTACATGCCTTAAGCGCGATGCGCGCAGGTATGCTCTACTCTCGCCTAAAAATCGTGATTTAAATTAAATCGTGATATTAATTGCTCCTCTTTGGTATTTTCTTTCTCTCGTTTATTTAAAGATAAAGGTGCATTAATTATTTTATCGTGAATTCAAATTCAAAAGAAAAATACTTTCCAAACATTTTATATCAACATCTTGATTAAATAATCCGATGTAATGTATGGTAATGTTATAATCTACACTTGTCTGCTGCAATATATTATCTGATGATTCGCATGTGTGTGAACATCCAACGGTAAAAAAATGTTAATATATTTTATTAAATTTTCGAGGCACTTATTTTCACAATATTCGAAGAAAAATGAGGGTAAAATGTCTAGCAATTTGTTATGTTGCCGGGCAGAACTTAAAACAGGCTGATGAGTCTCCAAAAAATTTGAATGCCTCACTACAATTATACTATGGGCAAGAGTAATTTTTATTAAAGCTCATCAATAACTTTTGAGAATATAATAATATATGTAGTATAGCATAAAAATATTTTGAACTTTCATCGGCTTACTAGACTTCTTATCCTCATTTTTTCCCATGCAAGTTCTACGATGATTTTAACATGCTCGTAAATGAGTGTCTTTTTGAACGGAAAAACCTTCCCAATTAAAATACACACGAAGATAAAAACCATTTCGTTAAAAAAAAAACTTTCAAGTAAACGCAGCTTATTAAAGCGCATCCATTAATTTTTTATTTCATTAATAATAATAATACTAATGCAAGTAATTTTAATGTAGTCCATAAATCATGAATAAATACTGCAATGTGTGTTTTTTAAGCCGTAAAAACATTTTTATATTTAAAATCCTTATTTATCCTCCCGGGCGGGAACTGCTGCGCTGCAAAAAAATGGGAGAGAATTCGGAGTGATCTGGATTTTATTTAAATCTGCATTTACTCCGATTCGGAGTTTTAATACTAAAATAAACTCTACTTCAGATTGACTTTTTTCCGAGGGGATTAAATAAATGAACAGTCATTTGCTTCGCATTCACTCCGACAATTTTTTACAATGTACCAATTACTGGACATTCATTTAGTAATAAAATTAATTAAAAGCTAACAAATAAAATATAAATGAATACATTATATTATATGATATAAATAAAACAAGTTGACCGAAAATAAAGTGTCCAGTAAATATAAAATACATAAATATTGTGCTCTGAATTTATTCATTCTGTCATATTACGGTCATATATTTTTTATCACATTATACTATATCACGTATCAAAGAATGCAGTCTTATTTTTATATTATATATATTGTACACAGATTTTCTGTCAATAAATGATCTTTTATCAGAGAGTTTTGCTATCAGTAGATAAATCAATTTTGAATTTAAAGGGTTTTAGATTAATGCGTGAGCGCAAACGGGTGGCATGGATTTTACTGACACTAGCCATCCTCTTCGCACTGTGCTGGTTACCCTACAACGTCCTGCGGTTACTCGTTGACCTCGGCGTCGTGTGTAAGACCCTTTTGTACTGGTCAGTGTGTAAACAGACATTTGTTTTATCGCACGGTAAATTTTATTTGTAGATGAAGGCAGAGTGATTCCAATTGTACTTCCTTATTGCCTGTATCTTGGCCACGCAAATAGTGCACTCAACCCCGTTGTCTATTGTTTCATGACACGCAATTTCCGTCAAAGTGTTAAGCAGATTCTTTGTCGGCGATCTGAAAAATCAAATAGATCTAAAAGTAACCGTAAGGTAATCTGTTTTTTTTCTCTTGTCATATATTTAATTAATTTTATTTTTATTTATATATTCTACTCACGATCAGATGACTCAAGACAAGTAATATATCTATAGATGATGGGAATAAAAATCAATCATTTCTAATATATAAAATATTTTTCCTGGTCTAGTATTTATTTCTTTTTTTTTTATTTCCATTAAAAAAAATATGAATATGGAAACCTTATGATTAAATTTTCTATAACTATTAATATATATCATTTTCAATTTATGGGACGATTGAAAAGAAGATTTATTTAGTTACATATTTTTTTTTTTTTCATTTTTTTTTTTTTTTTTTATTAATTTAAATTAATAGACTGGAATTGCATTTGATTACAGAGTGCCGGGAACGTAGGAGTAATTCTTGGCTCAAGTATAAAGCAACGAGGTATTCGGGTCCCAAAGAAACCCCGGGAAGTTGCAATTGCTGCGGTGGCTCAACCTGCAATTGACAGAACCGCCCCCGAGCGTACTGCATCCTCGAGCAGTGGCTATGGCAGCGCAAACAGCCGTCACAGTCCGCATCGACGTTGTTACATGTTAAAAAGCACGCCGGAGGCTAGATCTGTTGGTAGAGCTTCCGCAGCAGCTTGCAATTCTGGTAAATTATTGGCAAAACAAGAATTACATGTTGCGACAAGTTTGAATAATGTCGACGGTAATGCGACTAACGATAATAGAGATTTTCAGGGTCCTCGGCGCAGTAGGAGCTTACAGACTCTGTCTACTGTTACAATTCAGCATCAGCTTACTATTGAAAGCGCTAATCAGACAACTCAGTCTACAAACGAGATCTAGATTTTCAAATCTGGAAAATTTATTTATTTATTTTTTTACAATTTATTATTTTTAAAATTAAAATGTGTATATAATTAATGACAGTTGTAAAAATTTTTCAATCTCTTATTTAAAAAATAAATATGTATATGTAAATTAATAAGTAAAAAGTACACACAATATGTAATACATAATGGAAAGAATAAAAACAACATTTGAGTGTTTTAAAAGTTTAAACGGTTTATGTAAATATACAAATAGGGGAAAATTTTTCTAATAAACTTTTACGAGTTCCACGTGGAGAGCACAAGGGACAGAGCAAACTTTGAATAATATATATATAGATATATGTGAGCTGGGTTGAAATACTGGAGCCAGAAAATAATGTATTTTCCAACAAGGTCTAGTCTAAGTAGTAAGTACTTTACTAGTCCCTCATAGTATGTGTACACTCCGGCTTTATTAGATGGGACGGCCTGATGCTGGTGGCACCAATAGAACAATTGATGGTCCTGGTGGTATATTTTCCGTACCGTAAAACTGTATGGGGATATCCCGTACTGGAGTGGGAGTCGAGCCCAGGGAATAACTATACGCCCGTACTTAAGGGTAGCTAGTATAGTTCATTGAACAGCAGAGGCACCAAAGTTTATTTCATCACAGGAATAGTGAAGTGCCAGTCGCATGTCAAGCATCTCTTGGAGTAACATCAGTGAATCTATAATTTAAATTTATCAAAACCCAGTTTGTAATTAAATATTATTATTTATTTTATTTCTTATAACGTTATATTGAAGTTATATATATTTAAGTGGTTATTATTTCGCCAAAACGTTATCGGTAAGTTTTAATAAGATAAAGTGAACAAATTTTATTTATAATTTTTAATAACTGGTAATTCTGATTCGTTAAAAGACGATTAATTTTTATAAATAAGTGTTAACTATATTTTTAATCAATGAGTGTAATGTTTCGGAATTTTTATTATTTTGAAAAAAAAAAAAAAATAAAATTAGATAATAGTATTACATAGCATTTGAAAATTATATTTATAAATTTTTATTGCAACTTTTAATTGGATTTTTTTAATCTAAAAAAATAAATTGCTGATTGTTTCAATACATTCTTTAAATTGCTCAATCATCGGTGTTAAAATAAAATGGTTAGAAATATTTAGGTTTTTTTGCTTTTTATAATAATAACTTTAATGTTATATTTATATATACATATATATATTTAATAATCAAACGATGTGTTTTATAAATAAAACTTATTATTCTTAGAATTAATAATGTAAAGTATGTGCGTAATAATAAGTAACATACCATAGATAAAATAAAGTCCACGTGTCATTTAAACAGTTGTCCAAATTACATTGTCATAAATTCAAAATTTTTTAGTTCACACAATCATTTTAAATTAAACGTCATATCACCTTATGTGTTTCCCCCGGCATTAAAAATATTGTATTTACCAATGGTATCTCAATTCAGGATTTTCCCAGATTATTACTACGTTTACTTGTTGTCATCCTAAATTTATAATCTTTTATTTGTATCAATAAATATATATAAATATACAACAATAAAATATTTATAAATATAAGAATTGTAAGAAAGGTCAAAAAAATAAAATTATTAATAATTTATTAACGTTTTACTCAAACCAACTCATTCGTAATCGATGCGCTCGACGTCATATTTCTTATCGTTATCAAATCATCAGAAGTTTATTGAAAACCTGCTAATAATTCATCAATAATTAATTATCTGCAATAAAATGCATGACCCTGGTCAATAGACAACTAACAATTTTTAAATTCTTTTCAACAAATCGAGTTAAAAAAAAAAAACTGAAAACCTGCGCATGCAATTTTAAAAAATACTTTTTTTTTGTAATTTATCGTTTTTAAAAAAATTATTACTCCGACTAACTTCAGTATCATTAAATATATAAAAGTAAATAATTACAACAATTTAGATTGACTAAAATAAATTCGTAAATCGCCTGGGAAAACTTTTATTCAGCATTGTTTGACTATTTCATTACAGCACTTAGGTAACTAGTTGTTGTAAAGATTATATTGCTCCATATGGCATCCCTTTATAATGGAGAATACCCCTGGGAAAAATAATGGGGAAACCCATACTTACCCGCAGGTAATATCTCAAACCGTAAAATAATATACATTTAATTCTTTTACCTTCCACCCTTAGCACTCAATACTTTTCAAGTGCCATGTGCTCTTCAAACATACCTGCAGACCTAATTGCAATATAAATATATATATACATACGTCATTTTCCCATTTTGACAATGAATGATTATTAAATTTTAAGATCATCAAGTAAAATTTTTTTTCCTACAAATTAATTACAAAAAAAAAAAAATTCAAAATATACCCATGTAAAAAATATAAAAAACTACAGGCGCAATTTTTTTTATAATTTATCATTTTTAAAAATTCAAAATTTATTCGCCATCGGCTTTCAGTATAAAATTAAAAAAAAATGCACTCAAGTTCAAAATTTGTTAAATGCGCATTTTTTAAAATTTAATTTTACTAGTTACTGACTTTATTTATTTATAATTTTTAAATTTATCTAACGTCTGCTACATTTACATTTATCATAAATTCAAATCTACATTATTGTTGCTATCGAAAATGTACTTAATATATCTACATATATTATATATATTAAATATATAATAGGTTTCTAGTTTACTGTATAATCTAACAATCGGTCTCAAAGTAAAGGCCAAGTCGGGTTTTTCCCTTGGTTTAAAAAGTTCAAACTCCGCTCACTTGCGCGCTGCTGTCGGCTTTCGGAACTCCATTACAAGCCAGTACGAGATAGCATTCACCCAGTCTGTTGTCGAACAGCAGCAAGTTTGTTTGGTTATGGTAGCATAGAAATCCCAAAGTTTTTTTATAATTGTGCTTTACTAAATATTATTTTAGTAATTTAAATTAATTGCTGATATTAGTGAAATATAAATAAAAAAAATTTGAATTATTTTAAAATTATTACGAGTCGAACGAACTAGATTGCGAAACGCAAATACTTGTGTTGTCTTGCCACTGGTCTCAACATAGGAGCCATTGATATTTGTGTTGAAAACTTGTGCGCGATTTAAAATTTTAAATAATTATTTATAACAACGAACGAATTAACTGCTGATGATATCGAACGCCATTTTTATTTTAATAGACAATTTCAAATAATTATATATACATATATATATTTATTTATTTATTAACAATAAAACAAGTGTTTGAGCAATTTATTTTTATTTATTAATAATAATAATAATAATAATAATAACATTAAAATGTGGAGACAATCAGGAGCAAAGCAATCAATGGACAAGAATGTTTCAGATAACGATAAAAAAGTTGGGGAGCAGGACTCGGGAACTGTCGACTCGGGTTTCCTTTCATCTGGAAATATTATTTTGAGTTCTTCCGAGCTCAGCGGTGAGCTTCTGAGCTCATCTCTTTCGTCTTACATCGACGAGAAAGATACTGAGCTTGAATGCGAAGGCCAAGAGGACGTTGACGCTCCGTTTTCAAAGTGTCAAGTTGCTGATGACAAATCAATTCAAGTCGACAGTGGTCTTGATCTCGGCATCTGCGAAAGTTTGAGTATGGATTTGCAAAAGGTGTCTCTGAACCCGCTCCAGGGAAAGAGTCTGACACAATCAGAGCCCGCACTGGAGCCCATCGAGGACAAAGAAGAGGATAACGACCAGAAAAAATCATTTCCGCCAAAGGTTCTTCAATGGCAGCTGTACTACCAACAAAACAGCGATGGTGATACGTAAGTCTCATTGATATTTTATTTAAATTTAATTTTAATTTTTATTTTTATTTTAATAACTTATTGTTTTTACTATCAACAGACAACTGCACGTGGCAATTATTTATGGAGGCTTCGAGGAAGCTGCATGGAAACTTATTGAAATGGCGCCAGATTCCCGTCTCCTGGACATTCTAAATGACCATGGACAGAGTCCATTACACTTGGCCGTACTTACTAACCAAGTGAGAATCACCAGACGATTGATTCTCGGAGGCGCAAATCCATCTGTCCGGGACATTGAAGGCAATACTCCACTTCACTTAGCCTGCATAACGGGAGATTTATATTCAGCTTACGCTCTGACGGACCCGCTCTCAAACTTCGAGCGTTCTCACCTGGGGCCAAATTGCAAAATTCCCGCTTTACCACAGGATTTAGAACAACGTAACTATAAAGGTACGTCGAGTAGTTTCTTTGCCTTTCTATTATTTACTGCCGTAACCATTTATCTCTCAATACCTTTCTTTTTTCCTAATTTTCTTTACCTGAGCGTGAGTCAAAAGTATAAAAAATTTAATGTCCCTGAAGTGTAGGACAATTAAAAATTTCCGGATTTTTTTTTTCCAACAATTCAATTACTTGAAAAAATAAAAATATGCTTATGGAGAAAATTAAAAAAATTAAAGGTGCAATTTTTTTTAATAATTTATCGTTTCTAAAAAAAATGATAAATTATCAGACCTCGGCTAACTTAAGTATCATAAAATTCGCTCATAAAACATAAATACTAAATATAAATATAAAAAATAATTAAAATTAATGTGATAAAATTATAATTGAGGATATAAATTAATAGAGATCGAAAAGTTTTATTTTAGAAATTACACTCACACAAGTTAAAAAAAACGAACGTATACATGTAAGTGTGGGAAATCCCCAAGTCTCCGATGCTTAACGGAATGATGAAACCCAACGCTCTCATATTTTCGAATCTTCCACGTGTCTTACCGTTGTTAAGTTTATACTTTTAGAGCTGCTCATTATAATAATTATCGTCATCCTTATTATTAAATCTATTTATTATTTTTCATGTAAAAACAACAAAACAATACGCGATGTTGGCAAGAAAAAAAAACAATAATAATCAATAAACCGTGATTAATTTCACTGTATTTTCCTCGGATTTTACGTCACAGTTAAACGTATAACGAAACGTTATCGTCCATCAGTTAAATGTCCCAAATAGCCTCATATTATTAACAATATAGATGTCTGTAAGCTTGTAATATATATAATAGCTTTGGCTTATCATATTTGCAACCTTCGGACCGCGGAATTCCCACATGCCGTCACTTGGAATAATAATCGAGTTAATTATTTACCGAGAAATTGCTTATTACTGCGTTACTGTCATATTTTATATAAAACAATGTGCGCATTGTCATAGTATTTAAGATTTATGTTAATGAAAAGTAGTTGTCAATAATGTGATTGTAGAATAATATTACATGTATGTACGTATGTATCTAACAGCAGAGGCAAAGCCAATGCCAATGCCCGGCCTCGATTTCACTTGCTCGTGTTCATATTTGTTACTATATATTTTACTCTCTCAAACTTTAAATGCCAAGGACCCGTTCTTAAGTTCCGTATACATTTTATTCCTCGTATTGACAATTTATTTCTCAGAATTTTATCTCTGATGATTAAAATACTTGGTCTTTTCTTTAAATTGAGATTAAATTTAAATGCGTCATAATAAAAACACTTGTTTCTAATCAGTATCGGATGATTATTAAGTTTTATCAATTTTTAAGCCCATAATTTTTATTTTCGGTATATGTGTAATGCAGAGTAATTCATTCAAAGATATATATAAATGTATTGTCATTCAAGGCTTGTTTAAATATTTAAATTTTTTTATAAAAATATTTATTGAATGAGTGAAATGGAGAGAGAGAGGATACGCGTGTATGGGAGTTGGGAAAATACGCGATACAAAATTTCTGATGAGGTATTTCGCCCAACAGTCTCGTCGGCTGGGATTTTCCCCCAGTTAAACGAGCGATACTTAAATACTGTCATAAGAAACTTTGACATCAGCATTTTATTTATTTATTTATTTTTTTTTTGTTATTTTATTTATTTTTATGATCGTTATTTTTTATAAGAAAAACGGGATTAATATTTTTTGCTCGTTAATTTGAAATTATAAGAATCATCGCTCAAACTGTACTGATATTTTATCTGGTACCAAAAAATGATTTGCGTGAGCTAATAAAAATTATTGTAACGCCAAGTTATTGAGATGAATTATTAATAGCAGAATAAGTTGTCTGGGCGGTTACATCACGCGACGATGAGACAGACCAGATGTTTTAGACATTTTAAAATACCTGTAGGGTTATTTGCGCCCGCGCTCGTCGGCATTCTCGACTTGGGAAAGCCCCAGCACTAGCGTAGAAGTCGGTGGATCACATATGCGTTCATCGCGTACTCATTCCGTTTCCCATCTACTACTCTTCCTGCTCGCTTTCCAAATTTAACATTCACATATTGTTTCATTTCAAACTTTCTCAACGTCATTAACATGCTCAGAAACAATGTTTTTGTACCTAGACCATCAAATATTTGTATGTAATTTAAAATTTTTTATTACTCTTTTGTATTTGAAATTTAAGCGCCGTTGCAACGAGCGCGAATGCAATGTGTTGATGGTTAATTTTAGGATTAACTTTTATCTTCGCGGTCCTAGTTTGGAGCATGGAATACTAGCCAGTCCTCCGACAATGAATCACCACGTCTTCCTAGTTCTATCTATAAACCACCTTAGGCATGCGGCTATTTATAAAAAAAGTAAGCGCCAGAAAAAATTCCCCAGCGTGTTAAAATTAGACTTTTACGTAAATACTGTAGTAGCAATAATATTTAATGTCTATACAAAAATAAATAAGAGTATTAATTAAAGTTATCGCGATTGAAATACTCGTCTGACGATTCGTAGATTTTGAAAAATATTGGACAGAAGCCATGAAACGTAAGAGCCGTGATGTCTTTTCGCGAGAATATGAATGGGTATAGAAATAACTCAACAGCAGACGCCACCAGACACTCATTTAAACTTATTAGTTTTATTTATCCATCATAAAAATACTTAACAGCAGTTATAAATGAAAATTCAGCTGAATAAATTGTTTATTTTATTTTTTTCAGGACAAATGTGCATCCATATCGCCGCGAAAAATGATCACGCAGACATCATGCGATTGTTGCTACGACTTGGAGCAAATCTCGAAGCAAGAGAAGGCTTAGGGGGAAAAACGGCGCTTCACATTGCAATTGAATCCAACTGTCACTCTGTTTTAAATTTTATATTGAATGAGTGCAGGCCCTGTTTCGACACACCAAATTACGCTGGAATAACCGCGTATCAATTGGCTGCGTGTATCAATATGCAATTAGCAAATAGGCTCGTACAGTTTGGTGCCAATCCAAAGTACAAGCCTGACTCTGATTCAGACATAAGCGATGATTCGGAAAATGACGAAGAAATTTACGTCCCGGAGCTTCCAAGACATAGACATCAAGATTGCGGTCTTACTGTATAAGAAAAAAAATATCTACATATATATTGTATTGAAGTATTGACCGCGTGCACGAAAATACTAAACTATCAAACCATCAGTGTGAGACGTATATATACATAATGACACCGCCGCCAAAAAAGAGGGCCGGAACTTCTTGGAGACATACGTATACACAACAAATTCATTTTTATAGTAGTATACGTGTGCGCACATGGACGATATAATATAATGATGAGTTCTTTTGTTAAAGTTGATAAAAGGATTTACATTATTGTAAATTATTAATGACATTTCGTGTTTTTGAGTACATCGATTACATGAACGATCTGCGTATTACTGGATTTATTATTCAAACAGTGATCATCTTTGGCGCCATTGCCATTTAGCAAAAAATCGCTGTATTTTTAAAGCAAACAAAATAATTGAATTTGTTTTTTTACTGTCGAGCTGTTTTTTGTTTGCGTTTTATCGCGCAGCGATAATAAATATTTTTTTTTTTGCTATATATATTCTTAACTGTGGATAAAAGCATTACTACTATTAATAGCCGTTTTTATTATTTTTTAATAGATTTATTAATTACTGTGATTCAAAAAAAAACTTATCATATTTCTTAATAATTAAATCTATTGTTCTTTGCGTAATTGAGAGTATTCGTTTGTTATATATTTTAATCTTAATTATTTTATTTGTGATAATCTCCAGTAATTGGGCACATCCGTATAAAATTATCGTGTGATCAAGTACTGGGAATTTTTGTTATTAAATGCTTTTATCCTGCAATATGAGGAATTTAAAAAAAAAATAGTGAACAAATGATGAAAATTGTTTTTTCCATTAAAATATGCCGATATGAACTGTAAAAATAACATGGAAATATGTAAAATATTTAACTATTAATTTTATGCCAAAACTAATTTGTTTAACAACAAATTTTTCCTTGTAAATAAATCCCTTAGACGAACTATCATTAAGTATAAATTAATATAAAAATAATAATTATAATAATTATTACTTTATTTTAATAATAAAAACAATGTTTCGAAAATTAATCCTGCATTTATAAATTTTATGCTTAGTACTTAATCTCTAAGGAGCGGATTATTATTATTATTACTATTTACTTAGGAGCGGACTTGATAAAAACCCACTGCCAAGGGAATAATTTCTTTTATACTCGAGTCGCTTTGAGTTTAGAAATCTTGATGAATAAAAATATTGTAATTATAAAAGTAATTTAAAAATGTAGAGCAAAGACCTGAGAAGGTATTTAAAGCAAAGCTGCGTAATGGTCGCGGAATTCTGGGAAGTTAAAACGACTTATTCCTTTTTGGGGGAGTTTGGTCTACGAGCTATCACACATGTGAGTTTTGAATTATATTTGGATGCTTCAGACACTCACTTCTCTTTCCTCCGTTAGCTGTCTAGCTGGTCAGTGGTGACTGCGCTCACACTCATACTTAATATATTTATATATAAATATGTATATATATCTACTATTACTCTCTCTCATTTCCTTGAAGTCATCAGCGAATCATCTTAATTAATCACTGGCGATGAGCCGCGAACACGATCTCCTGATGTTAAATCATCATGACGTTCATTGGAATCGCTCGCATCGATGACTCTAAAATAAAATCCACTATATAAGACATGTCTATAATTATAATTACAAAATACACAAGTCTAGACTAATGTGTATGTAAGCCTTTAATCGTAATTCTCTGTCGGGTTTTTTTTCAGAAGAAAATACCCAAAACCTAAAATACCGGATCATAAATTAAAGTACAAAAGATATTACGTATTATAAAATTTAGTGAAACAATTTATAAAATACAATACTTAAACAGGATAATATATATTATAAACTTTTATAAGAATAAAGTAAAACTTTACGGGAAATTTTACCTTTTAACACATAATGCAATATTTTAAATTGTCTGTTGTTAAACTATTATCTTTGTAGAAAATCCAGATAATAAACTTTAGGATCTTGACTATACAGTTTACTTTTTCCAGGTATGAATTCTCATCCCTCATTTGCTAGATCTAAGTACCTCTCATCTGTAACTTCCTATGGAACTAATTCCCATGGGTTCATCGAAGACAAGTTTTCTTTGCTATTCGCTCTCTTTCTAATTACTAAGTACTTGAAAATAAATTTTAAAATAAAATGAGTGAACGTAGCTCGCAATTAGTAATTTTCAAATTTTTAAATAAATAAAATTTACATACTTGGAGTAAAATTTAAAAATGCGCACTCAGATAATTGAAAAATCAGTACGCGCATTTTTTAAAATTTCATAATTTTAAATTATTTATTTAAAATTTATAAATTATTTCATGTCTGCTACATTCACACTCACAATTTTAACACATTATTTTTAAAAATATATATTTTGAATATTCTAAAATAATATTTGACAGGTGGCCATACAGCTGCCGCCATTTTGCACTGATGGTAAAGTAAAATTTATATTTATCAAATTTCATAAAATATATATAATTAAAAAAATTAAATAAATTACAAAATAAAATAAATAATATAATTTTTAATGAATTAATTAATTAGACAATTTTTTTTCCTAGACAATCAAAGACAATTCTAAAAAAAGAAAAGTCACAAGATCAGTACCAGAAAATTATTTATAGATTTAAAAAAAGATGTTTTTTTTCTTAGCAGTGTGTGTATAATTAATGAAGATTATTTTTATAAAATTTAAATATACATGACATTAAAAATAATATTGATAGAAAGTGCGAGAAAGAATTCGAATTTCGTTAACAATTATAGGTGGCGTTTGAGAGATGCTTCTAGAGCATTCTATATCTCCGATGTTGACCACCATGCGAATGAGTTGCGACAAAGCATCACGATATCGTGCACAAGTCTGAATAAACTGCAGTAAATATAACTCTTAGTATCATTTTGTCTTAATCCAATAATCATGAACCAGGTAAGAAATATTTAAAAATTTTATTTATATTAACTATCAATTGTTCAAACATTTTAGTTATTTTTAAATCATTTTATTAAATGCCGATAGTGACGTACACATTTATCTTGGTGTCTTACATTTTGTTTTTATCTCGCACGTTTATCACCTCCTTTTAAATTCATTTATTAACCAAATATAAAGTTCAGTCTTTTTGAAATAAAAATATTTAATTAAGTTATGAGTTTGTGCTGCCAAAAAAATTAGTTTGAGTGTAAATTAAATGGTTGATATTTTTTAGGTATCGGCGTTGAAAGACAAAGGCAATGCGGCTTTGCAAGAAGGAAAATATGAAGATGCAATTAAATTTTATACAGAAGCGATTGCTCTGGATGGTAAAAACCACGTGCTGTACAGCAACAGATCAGCTGCCCATGCAAAATCGGGTAACTATGAGAAGGCTCTCGAGGATGCTGAGAAAACAGTCTCATTGAAAAGTGACTGGGCGAAAGGGTACTCGAGAAAAGGCAGTGCGTTGGCTTATCTTGGACGTTTGAACGAATCGATAGCTGCTTATGAGACAGGTCTTCAGTTAGATCCCAACAATGCTCAGATAAAAGAGAGTTTAGAAGATTTGAAAGCTCAGAAAGCATCGATGGCCGCTAATCCATTTACTTCTCCGGATGTATTCATGAAGTTACGCAGCGATCCACGGACAAAGGATTTTCTAAACGATCCTGATTATGTGAAACTTCTTAACGAACTCCAAACAAATCCACGAGCTGTTGGATCCAAGCTACAAGACCCTCGTGTTCTTACGACCTTGAGCGTTTTATTGGGCATCAACACCATGGGCGAAGACGAAAGCATGGACGTGGATCCACCTAAACGCGAAGAACCAAAACCAGCACCTAAACCACAGCCGAAAGAAGACCCGAGTATACCGCCGGAGAAGAGAGAAGCCATAGCGGAAAAACAAAAAGGCAACGACGCTTACAAGAAAAAAGACTTTGAGACAGCTCTCAGTCATTACAATAAAGCTGTTGAACTAGATCCAACTGACATAACTTATTTATTAAATATTGCCGCGGTTTATTTTGAACAAAAAGAGTATCAGAAATGTATCGAGCAGTGCGAAAAAGCGATTGATATCGGTCGCGAAAACCGCGCGGACTTCAAACTTATCGCCAAAGCATTCACGAGAATCGGGCATTCGTACGAGAAAATGAACAACTGGAAACAGGCTAAAGTTTACTACGAAAAGTCAATGTCGGAACACCGAACTCCCGAGATAAAGACGATTCTCTCTAAATTGGAGCAGAAGATAAAAGAAGAGGAGCGAAAAGCTTACATAGATCCAGTCAAAGCTGAGGAGGAGAAAGAACTGGGCAATCAGAAATTCAAAGACGGTGATTATGCGGCAGCTGTAAAACATTATTCAGAAGCTATCTTGCGTAATCCGGATGACGCAAAGTACTACAGCAATCGTGCTGCATGCTACACAAAACTAGGAGCTTTCGATTTAGGTCTTAAAGATTGCGAGAAGTGCGTTGAATTGGATCCCAATTTCGTCAAAGGCTGGGTACGAAAAGGAAAAATTCTTCAGGGTATGCAGCAACACAGAAAAGCATTGAAGGCCTACCAGACTGCTCTTTCATTGGACCCCTACAATGCCGAGGCTTCTGAAGGATACCGCAGCTGTTCCGTGTACTTTGATTCAAATCCAGAGGAAGTTAGAAAAAGAGCAATGGCCGATCCAGAAGTTCAGAACATCTTGAGAGACCCAGCGATGCGGTTGATTTTGGAACAAATGCAAAATGATCCAAAGGCTTTGCAAGAGTAAGTTTTTTTTCTCACCCATCAGCTTCTATTCAATTTCATTAATTTTAATTTGTTAATTAATATCTTATTTTTTTATTTGCAGTCATTTAAAGAATCCCGCGATTGCCGAGAAGTTACAAAAACTTCTAGAGTCGGGATTGGTTGCCATTCACTAGTAAAAACATCATCAACTCTTAATTGGATAATGAATATTGAAGAATGTCTATATATAAGCTAGGCTTGGATAAAATCAATCGCTATTGAGTTAATCATAACTTACAACATGGATTTTCACGCAATTTTTATTTTACCATTTTGTATTTTTAAAAGTATAGAAAAAGGAAAAATGCATAAATATCTCACATGGTTTACAATAATAATAATAATAGGCATCGTAAACTACCCGGCAGTGCCTCAATATTTAAAATAAACGCCAACGAACACCAACACCGCAGCCATTGACAATTAGTAATCATATGTAAATTATCCATTTAAAAAAATTATATCTGCTGAGCAATTTAAAGTTGGCTGATTTAACATTTAAGGCATTGTGACATTTTCAGCTGCCATTGTTTATATGTTGGTCATTTTTTTTCTACAGCTCTGTTCCATGATATCACTCATAAAATGTAATAATATATAATGAATGATGTAAAATTTAGAATCCGTAACTAAAATAATATTAATTATAAATAATTAATTACTGTTTTCTTTTATTTTATTAGATTATAGCTGTAATTTAGTTATAATAATTTGAGTTTAATTGAAGGCGCATTTGATCCATATCAAGTAAAAAATTTGTTGGTAATTTCGCTGGTTCTAAACAAGATAAGAGATCTGATACCTGATCAGGTACAAGTCTCCCGTCATATACTAGTTTCTAGTCATTAATTAGTCCCCAGTCAGGTACTAGTTCCTGGTCATGTACCAGTCCCCGACCAAGTATCGAGTACCAGTCCCCGGCCAAGTACTAGTGCCTGATCGAGTACTAGTCCCTAGTCATGTACTAGTTTCTGGTCACGTATTAGTCTCTGATCAAGTACCAATCTCTGGTCATGAATTAGTCCTTGATAGGGTACTAGTTTCTGCGCAAAAATATTTCCCCAAGTTTTTGACATTAAATTTAAAGTTTTTCCCACAAGTATTTTATTCATTTATCTGAAAAATATATTTTACGTCTGGTTCTTTCAGTGTCACAAATACTCACCGACCAAAACATATATATACATTTAACAAACAAGTATATTGTGAAATTTCAAAGAATAAAAAAATAATAATTAGCATTATTTAACAAGTACATGGAATAAATTAATAATAAATTTAAAAGTAAAGCGTCAGTCGATAAAATAATTTCCGTCAGACATGTAACAGCTGACCGCGTATCAGTCCTTATTTGACAGTTAGGCACGCTGGTCATTTAACCAGACGTCAAAAGTTATATCCTCTTTGATAAATGTTACACTAGCTCATGATTATCTATGAATTTAGGCGTATTCAACAGAGTTAATCTCAAGGTAATGAT
Source organism: Microplitis demolitor (assembly GCF_026212275.2). NCBI lineage: Eukaryota > Metazoa > Arthropoda > Insecta > Hymenoptera > Braconidae > Microplitis > Microplitis demolitor. Next base: position 23,181,012 of record NC_068547.1, read on the forward strand.
TAAATAATCCATATATTTTTATATAACTCTGGTTACCAGAGTACTTGATAAATTATAACCTCATTAATTGACATTGTCAACAACAATCGATAATAATTACAATTAAAATCTATTTCAATTGTTTGTTTCGCGGTAATTATTGTTTAAATATTTGAATATCGAGTGGGTAAGCGATTAAAAAATGACTGGTGATAAATTTTTATTTAAATTGCAGGATTCCGGAGGAGGAATGTATTCAGAATGGGCATCACTGAGTGCTTTAATACAGAGAGGCTCAGACGAGAGCCGGAGTGTCTTGGAAAAGTTGTCGCCAGGAGCTGGACGTGAAGTCGCTCTTCCGGTTGTCAGACAATTGGCATCCAATTTGGGAATAACTCAGGCTGCGGAACCCAGTCCTCTGACAACAGACAAGGAGGTCCAGTGGTGCATGGAGGTGATATGTTTCGGGCTGTCATTACCTCTGGCTGAACATGACACAGTCAGAGACTGCGTCAATGTTTACTGCGAGTGGCTGTCAGCTTTGTACGCGTCACCAAAGATCTCAGTACCGAAGCCCATAGTCGAAGATCCTAATTTTTATGCGAGAAAAATGATCAGTCATTTCCACAATTTGTTTGTCCCCAGGAAAGGCGAAGGTAAGAGATGTTTTAATTAATTTATTTTTTAAAATTTATCACGTAAATTATTAATCGATGATATTGTAGCCAGTAGACGCACTGATTTTTCGCAATAATTAATCCTCTAACACTGTTATTCTTTTCCTTGCCAATAGTCTGGCCCTTTTTATATCAGGATTTAGGTAATTGAATTATTATAAGCTACCTGTAATTACTTTTGATTGCTTTTATTATTATCTGGGCTTTTACTTTGCTAGTCATTAAAATAAACTTGGGGAACTTTAGTGAAATGTTGGTATTTACAGGTGCTGATACAATAAATCGTCAAGCAGTACTTTGCCATCGGGTGTTGAGGACTCTCCAGCAAGTAGCAAGAAGTCCAGGTACTTTGGAAAGTGAAACCTGGGAAAGTTTGTTGTTATTTTTAATTGGTATTAATGACGCGTTGCTTGCACCACCTGCTGTAAGAGAAGACGCTGGAGAACAACTTTGTGAACGAGTTCTTGGTGTTTTACTTGAAGTACTTATTTTTAAAAATTTCTTTTCATTCAATCAAGATTGACTATGTTTGGGATTGATAATAATATTCAAATTGTAGGTATGGTTGGTGGCTTGTGAGAAGAATTTCCCGTCTCCTCCGCTGTGGCGAACCCTCAGAGAGTCTTGTCTGCGTTGGCGCCATCGTCTCGCCTTGATAGAGCAGTGGAACCGCGTGTGTTTAGCTTTGACTGCAAAGTTATTGAACATAATGTACGGGCCGAGCTTTCCGGAGTTGAAAATAAGCGAAGAAGATGCACAAGTGGTACCACCGACGATGTCCGATGAGGCGGTAGCGCAAGCATGGTACCGACTGCTACGTACTGTTGGTGATCCAGTGGATTTATGTCGTCCAGCTGTAATATCACAGACACAGGCGTTCTTGCAGTACGCAATAGCCAGTCCCAATGTTGTCGATCCTTGTCATCATCCATGTCTTCAAAGTTTACCGCAAATTTTTTTAAAAGCTATCAAAGGAATTGCCGGACAAGTTGATGCATTTCTCGGTAAGAATTTACCGTCAAACAGGATGACAAATCATGCATAGTTCATATAATTATTTTTCACCATACCTGCATCAAAAATTTAAATTCCTGTCCTGTTCGGACAGAAGCAAAAATTTGAACTTTTAGGTGCAGATCTGGTGAAAAATCGTCTACGAAGTAAGAAAGGAAGGACGTCCCAATTACATACCGGGTTGGAAAGTCCTACTTCCCTTCTTTGATGTGTCATACACTAATAATTTCTTTTGGGAAAAAATTCACTCGATTTATTGTCCAGCTAGAGCACAACTGTCAGAATTTATTTTATATATTAAGGTGGTGGTTGCATGTGTGGTTGGATTTTTTTTCAGGAATATCACAAGCCTGCTGCTGGGAAGAATGTTGCGCAACTAGCAGCAGCACACCAGGATCTAGCATACATGGAGTGGGAGGCGTTGGCGCGGACAGGATTAGCAACAAAGATCAACCGCAGCCGTCGCCTACGCCTCCAACGCAACGGCGGCTTGCCAAGAGTTTCAGCGTCACACCTTCTGCCGTCACTAAGGGTACTCTCAGCTCTTGATCTTCCTTTATCACACATGCACACTCTCTCATTATACTTTTAGGTTTATTTTAAAATACCGTTAAATAATAAATTATTTTATTTAAAACAGGAATACCCAAAGCGTCACTCATTGGATTGACGAGCAGCAGACTTTCTAACACACCGCCCACTATCGCTAATTCTGGACCATCTTCTACGTCAAGCACAGCGTGTATGTTGTCTATAATTTATTTTTTAAAGAAGACAAAGTTTTATTTAAATTACAGCAGCTTTAATGATAAAATTTTAATGGCAATGTTTCAGCCGTGACATCTCTTGGTCACGATGTAAGACCTCCTTTGGCACCAGGTCGACCTAAATGCAATAGCATTCTACATTTATTTGGCGAATGGTTATTCGAAGCGGCTTTTATTGGTACTGAGGGATGGTCGCAAAATTTACCACGTAAGTTTAATAATTAATTTGTCTCACTCAAAAACTACATTATTATTAATGAAAATACAATGCAGGTTCAAAACGACCATCATCAGTGCTAGTTGATGGTCCCAGTTCATTGCAAGAGACAATAACTGAAATCCCATCGTCCCTTAGTATCGATCGCTACGAATCCGGTCGAGCGGAAGCTATGGGTGCACTTTGTCGTATTTTTTGTGCAAAAAAAACAGGCGAAGAAATACTACCAGTCTACCTGGCGCGATTTTATCAAGCAATGAACCAGGGTCTCAAAGTCAACGAACCCCGAGAATGTGGCGAAACTCTAGCGAGTATTCTAACAAACTCCGCGGATCTTTTTAGATTAGATTTAGATGGAATTGAAATACTAGCACCCACAGTTATAAATGCTCTGGAATTAGTTCTGCCGGATAAAGATCTAAAATTAAAGTCAACATCGGTATCGAAAATTGATTTAAGAAGATCGTCGATTCAGTTGCTGATATCAATGCTAGTTTTGCCGATTCATTATCAGGTAAAGTTTAATTATTTTTTATTTACTGCTGATCCTGTCACTGAATCACTCGAAAACATAAATAATTAATTATATTCCAAAGAATCTTCCAATACGTGAACTACCCACGCCTGGGAACGTTAATCAAGATAAACCATTAATAACTTTTGGACAACTTAAACCAAGACTAATGAACTTATTAATTAATGCTCTTCAAGTAGAGACTGATCCTCTAAACACGCACATGCTACTTGGTAATTTTTTTTATCGTTAATTTGAACCACGTTTTTATTTTTTTATAAATAATTAATTAATTAAATTATTAATTAGGTGGATTATTGCTCAGCGTCCAAGACTCTGCAACAGTTGAAGAAGTAGAACAGTCGACAACTCAAGACACGTTGACTAATGAAACTCCGACGAATTTGCTGTCATCTGGTATGTTTTTTACTGTCTTCCCAAAAGCGCTTTGTACATAAAATACAAAAAAAGACCGCTTTAATTTTGAATATTAATAATTTTATTATCGCACCGAAGATCATACTAACAGCATTCGATTGAAGTGTACAGTAATAAATTTTGAATATCGGCACTCTTTTATTAATACCATCGCTTGATTCACAAAAAAAGTTATTATTAAATTGCAATTACAGCTTGTTATTTAATTATTTTATTTTAAATTATTTTTATCAATGAATTATTTATAATTTACTTTGGTTGTGCATTTGCGATTGTGATTCATCATCACGCTGCTTGATAGTCAGCAGCGACTCGACCAGTCAGATAAGCATTTCAAGTGATCAACGATCGCTCAGCGAGACTTCTGACGGTGGTACTGTCCAAGAAGAAAGTCCGTCCTTTGGTAAATACTGAATGACAGCACTACTTTTTTTATTTTTATTTTTTATGGTGATTTTGTCAACCGGAAATTGCTTTTTTATTTATTTACTATACATGTTTTGTTTTTTTTTTTTTTTTAATTTAAAAATTATGTTTAATAAAAAGAATGTCGAAAATTTGTTACAGATTCAGCTCACGCTCTTTTTTTGAGAGCGACTTATCTAGTTTGTCATCGATTGATCTCATCATGGAAGACAGATCTCAATATTTCTCTAGCCGCTCTCGAGTTACTGTCAGGTTTAGCGCGAACGAAAATACGCGAAACAGGTAACGGTCAACTTATTACATATTTAAATTAATTTAAGACTATGAATAAAAATTTAATTTGTCTATTTGTGCAGCAAGACGATTGACAGGTGCGATATACTAGACCGGGACCGTTTGTTCAATTAAATAAATCAATAATTTATTATTTTAGACGCCTTGGAATGTAAGAGAGCCGTAAAATGGTTGTGTGACTACATAACTTATCAATGTTGGCGACCACCTCCAGCTCATTCCAAAGATTTGCATTCCTCGATAGTCGCAGCGTTCAGTTGCTTGACGACTTGGCTTACAGCTCACCCTCAATTACTTCAGGACAAAGATTGTCTGACAACCGTTTTCGAGGTCGTGGAACTCGGCATATCAGGATCAAAGAGTGTCGGGAAACCTGGCGAGCCAATCAAAATGAAAGATCAAAAAGAATTGAAACCAGCATCGATGCGAGTACGGGACGCGGCGGATGCGCTTCTTACCGTAATTCTTGAACAGGTAATGTTAATGATGTAAGGCAGAGAAATTATCTGACAATTGACGTCAACACTCAAGTAGCATAGAGGCAACTTTGAGATGTCAAAACTGCTATCTTATAGATGTCATTTTGTAAATTTAATGACAGTTCCCGCGCGAAATTATTTTATAAAAAATCAACCGCAAATTTTTTGATGTCAATTGACAAGTAATTGCCAGTCAATTTTTCGTGATCTGACTAAACATAAAAAGGAGGATAATTTCGCATCACTATAATGAGTATATATAATTTATAAAAAGTATATATATTGCAGGTTGGATATTTTCCTAGTCCATGTGGTGCTCAGTCTCTTTCATCGCTCATAGATGAAATAGTTCTCGTGCAAAAATGTAAAAACAATAACAATGATCGCGTTGGTCGTCAAGCTGCTGTAGAACGTTTCCGATATTTTGTTGCGGAGAATGCAACGATGCTGGCTTTGCTAGAAGAACCATTGGCACATCAAACAGAGCCTCATCCAACAGTAACCGTTTTAATTCGCGGGCCATTTGGTAGACATGCGTGGACGATGCAACTCCGTCATTTACCCAGACATAAATCGGGCGTTCGCAGCATAAATTCTAAACCCGGAAGGCCTTTACCTTTGTCGGACCCGGCACCTCGCCCGGAGTATAAACCAAAATTCTTTCCTGATAATATTGATCGGATACCGCACTGTAAAATAGATGAATCGATACCTACTCTTGAAGCAGTCATGAATGAAACGGAAGAACTGAGACAACAGCATCAGTTATTTTCACAATTACTGGAGCGACAAATAGAACTTGAGAAGCGACTTAATGAAGAGCTTAAATCTAAAAAAGATGATAATTTTAAAGAGTGTGTTCCTCCAGAAAACTGCGAAGAATTTCAAACCGCAAGATTATTTTTAAGCCATTTTGGTTTTTTGAACTTCGAAGCAACTGATGAAAATAGTACTGGAGGTTTAATAGCACTAGATCAAATGATTCCAGGTTTTTGCACGGATCTTGAAAATCTTGATCATATAAGCCCAAGAACATGTGACACAGTTCATATATTTTATGTAAAAGCCGGTCAGAAAAATCCATCGGAAATTCTAGCGAACGTTCAACATCACACTGATGTGTCTCCACATTTCATGGAGCTGCTGAGTTCCCTCGGCTGGCCTGTGAGTGTTGCCACGCATGCAGGCTGGACTGGTCATGTCTCAACATCCTGGCGAGTCTCTCCGCAATCCAGTAATTCACGAGCATTAAATTCCGATCACGGTGGGGCAGTTTTTAATGGCGAGACACATGTTTTATATTGGGCAGACGTGAGTTCAGAGATTGCGTTCATCGTACCTACTGGCTCTGCTCTAACGCACTTACCAGACAACCTAGATGACGTCAGCTACAACAGTGATACCAGTGGTGGGCAACCCTGGTATGAAAGAAGCATCAGCGAAGTTACTGCTCGTGTTGGATCCTCCCAGTCCTACGGAACCAGAACGATGTCGCTCGATCTGGAAAAACAGCCGCCAAGTTTAAGTGGATCCGGCCCGTCAAGTGTTTCTAGCAATCAAGAACCCACAAGAACTAGGCGGACTGCTAAACATTCTCTTCCTTGGCAAACCGACACCAGAATTATGGTCGTCTGGCTTGAGAGCTTCGAAGATTATTTCACTTTTCCTATCGGTAATTTAAAATTTCAACTCAACTAATTTATCAACTCGACAAATTTCTAATACACAATTTTTAAATCTCACAGCTGAACTTTTACCCTGCACTCATACGGGTCTAGAATCATTCCGAGTTTTACAACCATCTGATGTCCATGTGATTTTTCTCCAAGCCCTAGGGAACGGATTACTGCGCGTAAAATTACAGGGCCCAGTGTCTAGAATAAATTTAGCGACGCCATTAATTGATGGCATGGTCATATCACGGAGAGTTCTTGGGACTCTAGTTCGACAGACGGCTTTAAATATGGGACGAAGAAAAAGACTTGAAAACGATAGGTAGAATTTTTATATATTTTTTACAACAATAATAATAATAGTAGTTACTAACAAATAAATTATTTATTCTCCATTGTTTCAGTTATCACCCGCCGCACGTGCGTCGACGATTGAAGATTCAAGACATAGTACAAAAGTATAAAAGAGATTTATCACGGCCCGAGTTACTCACTCTTTTATTCAGTCGGACATCAATATAGATCAAAATATAAATATATAATAATTATAAATACTATAATATAATCAATTAAAATATTTTTCAATTATTTTTATGTATAATATTGTACTAAAAGCTTTAAAATAATTTAAATCAATTTAAAAAAAAATTTACGTATCTCTGATGCCTTTTATATTTTTTTTATCTATCAATTTATACGATACTGATAAAAATAATTATCTGCAAGTTAATAATAGCGTCAGCTGGTGTTCTTACACTACTTTAAGATATATATCACCGTTATCAAGATCATTAATCATCATTAGTTGCCGTGTAATGATACTTGACACCAGAATCAGTGAATATTTAACAATAAAATCCAAACTTCAATTTACTATTTATTGAGTAAAAAAAAAACAAAGTTTTAGTCAAACATCAGTAGATTAAATTGTGTGAATAGTTTAATCTCAATAGCCTTGTTTTATGATAATAATGTCAAGATTAATAAACTTAAAGACAATACAATAAAACTAAAAAATCTATATATTTAAATTAACGTTACAATTTATAACTCTAGTATTTTATTTGTACAGCGGACTGAGTTTAAAGATAACAGATATAAATGGTAAGTAAACACGTCTATTTTTTTTATTGTTATTATTGTAATGCTGGTCATTAATTTATGTAACGAAGCTCGATATGAGACGCAACAATTGGCAATTTAACTGATGATGATCCATCATGCCAATCAATTGTTTCCAGTGTGAACAGCAAATAGACAGATAAAATTTTCCTGGTGGGAGTTGATGTAATGACAATTATTGTTCTCTTGTTTGTTATCATCATAATAATTACAAAAGAAGGGATTATATCACATAAAACATATGATGATAATAATAATGACTTGTTACAAGTCTACTTAATGACTGCTCACTAGACGTTACGTCAGGATGACAATTACTATATCAATGTTTTGTAATATTGTGAAATTGTTTTTAAAAAATATAAATATTAATATTAATATTATAATAATAATATTATTATAATATATAATATAATCATTAATTATATAATAATAATATTAATATAATAACTAGATAGTAATATGTAGGCTCGGCTATCTCTTGAATTTCATTTATTGCTTTTAGTTACTACGATACGTTTTTTTAAATTTATTACTTATGGAAGAACTTTAATGACCGATATGTGTAATTAATTTTTTAAATAATGATAAATGTGATTAATATGCAAGTACAAGTGATAAATTAATTTATCAATTAAATTTTTACAAATAAATTTTATTACTCTGCTGTAAATTAACTTCCGCGTGAGTGTCATCAGACGGAAACGGAGCATACGCGTTTTAATACAAGAAAAGTAGATTCAATTGTAAGTGTTCAGTGGAATTAAATTGTATTAGTGGAGAGCATTAGTGTGAATTAAATAACAGCTTGGTCATGATCGAGATAAAGCGTTACGACTGTTAAAGCGAATTAAAAATATAATTTTTAATGTGTAATATAAAAATAAACTTTTAAAAATTTATATATATATAAATTAATAAGTAAGAGAGTAAAAGTTTTAACAATTTATTTATTTTGAAATTTAAATTTTTCCCGCGAATTTTAAATTATCAATGCAACAAAAATATTTGAAATTTTCTAAGTATAAAATTGTTTATCATATTTAATTATTTGAATTTATGAAAGTTTCATATATTTTTTGTCTGTAATCGGCCCACTGAGCTGTCAAAAAAATACACAAATTTTTAAAACTATCTGATAATTATTTTAAAAAATTATGACACACAAAATAATTGACATTAAAAAAATGAACAAGTAAAATTGATAAAAATTACCAAATGGATGTCAAAATATTTTTGTTACCGAAAAAGTCAGATGTCCGTCGCTTCTCGTATCATTTTAAATTTATGATGGCCTAGAAAAAAATAATAGTAAAATGTCAAAGTTAGATAATGAAATATTTAAAATAAAATAAAATATATATGTTTTATTTATTCACCAATCGTAATCTTTCGTCCTTGGCGGGTTTTTATCCTCGAGAACTCTCGATTATCATCGTGTGATTGTGATTGTATCTAATATCCAGTGAATTGCTGAACGTGGATCGAGAACGAGAAAACTATAGCTACTTGTCAGCTTTTGTATTTCACAGTATCGATATCATATATGTAATATATATATAAATAGCAGTTGTTTGTGTGAGTAAGGGTATTTGTCATACACACTTGGGAGTAACTGGACACTCGGCTGCTCGGCATTCGGCCATTCGTAAGCAGTAACACCAGCAAGACACATCAGTAGCAATGTCTTCCAATAGCAGAAGGCTAAATAATTATTTATTATCATCATCGTTGTTGTGTTCCAGTGAATGTTACAATTATTAATTTGAGTGGATAAGGTTACTCGAGGGCAATACAAATAAATTGCATATAATAAAGACGCGGGTTTTTTGTCTTGTCTACTTTTAACGACCGTCTCTCTCCTCGGCCACGCTGATTTTTCATCATACGCCGCCACCGCTGCTGATAGTTAACAGTTGACTTACACTACCTCGATATAGGTTGCGAAATTAAATTACTCGGTGAGTTAACTCTCGTTATTTAATATTATTTTTCATGTCATACTTATATATATCACTAATTTAATATTTGTCATGACACCGCAAGTTTCTTGTAAGAGTTTATGGTTTGCCGGATAAAAAACGCACAGTTTACTTATTTTTAAATTATCCATGGCATTATTTTGTAAAATATATATGTATTTTTTTTTTAGTTTGATGGTGAAAGCTACTGGGTTTGCTTGTGGAGAAAACTTGATCAGTTAAATTGTTCAAATATTCATTTATCGGAGGAAATTAGGATAAAGGTTAATCACGAAGATGGAGAATAATTCTATGGACCTGTTTTGCGGCTCTACATTTTGGGTATGATATTTTTTTTTAAATTATTGACTAGATAAAAATATTTAGAATTTAGTTCAGCTTTTTTACTACGTGTGTAAAAAAATTGATAAAATATTATGAAAATAGTAGAAATTTTAGTGACAATTAGCGGACTTCTGACAATTTTTAAAACTTTTAAATAATAAATTCAAATGTATGTAAAATAAAAATAAAAAAATTCATGTTTAGACAACTCAAAATTCAGTACATACATTTTTAAAAATTGCCGTATGTCTGCTACATTTAAATTCGTGAAATTTTATGATGCTAAAAATAGCAGACATTAACAGACAGGCATAAAGTTTTGAAAATCCATCTGGAGAATTTTATTTTTTATATTTTATACTTTTATTTCGTAAATTCATTAGATGTCAGCTTCTTCCAGTATCATTAAATAATAAGGAATTTGATTTACAGACTAATCAGATAAATATTTTGTAATTACCAATAAGTGACTATTTAACATTTTAAAAAAATAATTTTGTAAAGAATTTTTGGATACCAGTTCATTAAAGACTGCAGTAAAATACAGATTATAATTTAATTGTAAAAATACAGATCAGTAACACAGCCGAGAAAGATGTCAATTCTCATAAAATGAAGATAAAAAAGTATTCAATTTTTTTTTTCAGGATTCAAACCTAACTTGGTACACCGAGGACCCAGAAATAACGCCATGTTTTCAAAAAACAGTGCTGGTATGGGCACCGTGCATATTCCTCTGGATATTTTCGTTGCTGGAAACGTATTATCTGATAAACAGCAAAAGAAAAAATATTCCTTATACCTGGAAGTTTATTTCCAAAGGAGTACTTACAATTGTTCTTATAGTACTTAGCATTGTTGATTTAGCAGTAGCAATACATAATAGCAATTATACGACAGTTTTCAATGTTGAATATTACACGCCGTTTATTAAAATCATTACCTTTGTAAGTACTATAAATTTATCAGAGATAATTGAGCTAAGGTATTTGGGTGGATACTTATTTGTGTAAATGATTAATATTAATTATTAACAGGGTTTAGCATTATTATTGATGCATTACAATAGGAAATGTGGAATGCGAACTTCTGGATTGTTGTTTTTGTTTTGGTTCTTATTGGCCTGTTGTGGTGCCGTACAATTCAGAAGTCTTATCAGGGATTATAATAATCAAGTAAGTAAAAAAATTACAATTGATTAAGTAATTAAACAGGTAATAAATATTTTTTTCATGATACTAGCATCGAACTTAAAGTTTCTGACTGGCTACTGGCACTAAAACTTTAAATTCCGATGCAGGTAATCATGAAAAATCTAGTGTGTGACCCAGGATTGAACACGATTTCAAACTGCGAGTGATGTCAGCCGTCACCCTGGTCTGAAATCGTTTTGTTTAATCCCTTGTCACAATATACTAATAAATTTCAATTTTTGTTTCTCTAAGCCTGAGCTGCCTTACTCTTTTGTATCATACATGATATATTACCCAGTGGTATTGGTATTACTATTGCTCAATTTTCTTGTGGATGCAGAGCCGAAATTTTCACGATACGGTCAGGTGGAAAGACCATGTCCGGAGCAAGCTGCGTCGTATCCATCAAGAATATTGTTCGCTTGGTTCGATGGACTGGCGTGGAAGGGTTTCAAAAAGCCCTTGACTACCTCTGACTTGTGGTCGATGAACCCGGAGGATACCGCAGCGGAAATAGTTCCGAAGTTCAATAAATATTGGACGAGAAATATGCAAAAATGTGACAAGTAAGTTGTTATGAATATTTTATCTTTATTATTGTCAAATATTGTCTTACATTATTAATAAGTGTGTGTGTAATTGCTAACAAGGCTCTGTTGCAATTACTGTAGGTGAGAAAATATTTTAAATTATTTTTTTCTTGGTAAATTTATCAGAGTTCAGGTGAAAATAAAATGATTTTTTTTCAACAGCCAGAGTACCAAGGCCTCATTTCGCAAAGCCTCTGGCCAAGTTGACTTCGACAGTACCCGGAAGAGAAAAGTCGCATCTGTTATTATACCTCTATACAAAATATTTGGTCCAACTCTTCTTTTTGGCGCGTTACTTAAATTATCACAAGATATAATGACGTTTATCAGTCCTCTAGTATTAGGGTGGGTCATTAATTAATCAAGTAAATTGTAAATAAAAATAAAGTACTAATTGTTTTTTAAAAATAATTGCAGATTACTTATAAACTTTGTATCAGGAAAAGAAGAAATGTGGAAGGGTTATTTTTACTCCGTTCTTCTTCTGCTAACAGCGATATCTCAAACATTAGTCTTGTCGCAGTACTTCAACCGGATGTTTATCGTGGGCATGAGAATGCGCACAGCCCTTGTCGCGGCTATTTATCGTAAAGCGCTTAGAATGTCAAACGCCGCACGTAAAGAATCAACAGTGGGTGAAATAGTAAATTTGATGTCCGTGGATGCGCAACGATTCATGGACTTGATGCCGTACATCAACATGATCTGGTCAGCGCCTTTGCAAATCGGGGTTGCGCTTTACTTCCTCTGGGGTGAGCTAAATGCTGCTGTTTTTGCTGGTCTAGCTGTCATGATTGTTCTTATTCCAATAAACGCCTTTATTGCCAATAAAGTCAAGACTTTGCAGATAAAACAAATGAAGAGCAAAGACGAAAGAGTTAAACTCATGAATGAAGTATTAAACGGCATTAAAGTACTTAAATTATACGCATGGGAGCCGTCATTTGAGCAACAAATTTTAAAAATAAGAAGTAAAGAAATAAAGGTATTAAAAGAAGCGGCATATCTTAACGCGGGAACAAGTTTTATATGGTCCTGCGCTCCGTTTTTAGTTTCTTTCGTGTCATTTGCTACCTATGTCTACATTGACCCTACAAATGTCCTGGACAGCAAGAAAGCTTTTGTGTCTTTGAGTTTATTTAATATCCTGCGGTTCCCGCTGTCAATGCTACCCATGGTGATAAGCAACTTTGTACAGGCGATGGTTTCCATCAAACGAATAAATGCATACATGAATGGGGAAGAATTAGATCCAAATAACGTTCAACATGATCAATCAGAACTACACCCATTGATTATTGAGAATGGGAGTTTCACGTGGGACTCTGAGACTCCAGACAGGCCTACGTTGAAGAACATAAACCTGCAAGTGCAGCAAGGACAGTTGGTGGCTGTTGTGGGAACAGTTGGATCAGGTAAGAGTTCACTGATATCGGCTTTCCTTGGAGAAATGGAACGAATTAGCGGGAGAGTCAATACCAAAGGATCAATAGCTTACGTTGCTCAGCAAGCATGGATCCAAAATGCAACTTTGCAAGACAACATTTTATTTGGGAAACCTATGGACAAAGCTCTGTATGCTAAAGTAATTGATGCGTGTGCTCTTGGTCTGGATATCAAAATGCTGCCGGCTGGAGATCAAACGGAAATCGGCGAGAAAGGAATAAATTTATCTGGTGGGCAAAAACAAAGAGTTGCTCTTGCTCGAGCTGTTTACACTGACTGCGATATTTATTTTCTTGATGATCCTCTCAGTGCCGTTGACTCTCATGTCGGAAAACATATTTTTGAAAATGTCGTTGGACCCAGTGGTTTGCTGAAAAAAAAGACACGTGTACTTGTAACTCATGGTATTACTTATTTGCCGGAAGTCGATAATATTATTGTGTTGAAAGACGGTGAGATAACGGAAAGCGGGACATACAAACAGTTGATGGAAAAACGAGGAGCTTTTGCTGATTTTCTCATTCAGCATCTTCAAGAAATCAAGCCTGAGGATGTGCCGGAAACTGAGCTGACGGAAATTAAGCAACAACTTGAGTCGACTATTGGACCTGAAGAACTTCAACAGAAATTAACGAAAGCACGATCTAGATTGTCTATCACTCACAGCGAGTCTGGATCCATTGATCAAAAATCATTGACCGGTTCTTTACATAGGCAACAATCAGTAGATAGTCAAAAATCGGTTAATATCATGCGCAGTTCTAGCATCAAGGACAATTCACTTACAGTAAAAGCCGGTGAGAAAATAATTGAAGCTGAAAAAACCGAAACCGGAAGTGTAAGTATTTTCTTTAAAAAATCTACAGCTAAATTTAATCGAATGATCTAAAAAAAAATTTTTTTTATTCAGGTAAAATTACGCGTGTACGCTCATTATTTAAAATCAATCGGTTGGTTTTTGTCAATATCAACAATAATAATGAATGCCATTTTCCAAGCATTCAGTATTGGATCAAACATCTGGATCAGTGACTGGTCAAATGACAAGACAGTTGTTGTCAATGGAACAGTTGATGACTCTAAAAAACTCACGTATGTCTCTGTGTACGGAGGTCTAGGTCTGGGTCAAGGTATGTAACCTCTCAGTATTAACTGACATTTACTTTAATTTAATTTAACAAAAAATAAAACCAACTATGGTCTCATCGAGGTTCGATTCTCAAGAGTCTCGTTGCCTTTAGTCCAAAAACTGAAACCCCATGGACCGGCATCGCTATACAGTTGATTTAATTAATTAAAATTATGATAATCGCAACTCCCATTCTAATGAAAACATATCACAGGAAGCACGATATTAATAAGCAGATGAAAAATATATTTAATAGTCTGTTAAATAATTAACTCGTTTTCTTCCCACTCGAATTAACAATCACGATTAGAGAAACGAGTGTGGTTTGCTGTGTTTTTGAAGGCGCGGCCAGTATTGTCAATTACATTTATTTTTATTTATTTATTTATTTATTTACTTACTTACATTAACAGTAGTTTTGATAAATTTATATATAATTATTTATTCTCACAAACCTCAGTAGCATTGTGGAATATTTTTACAAGTTAATATATTTAATGCAACATGCGCATGTCTATAAATATATATTCTTGTTATCTTGAATTTTATCCCCTAGGGACGTAGCTCTAGTAGACAACTAATTTACTGCTTCTTGATATTAAACAGTTGACTCTGTGCATGGTCATCTCTAACGGTATATTTATACATACAATCATTAAATCTATCACGATATTTATTGACAAAAAATAATTTATTAAACTTTAAATTCAGGGAAACTAATGGCTACTGTTTATTTTTTTTTTATTATTTTAAAAATAAATTTCAGCAATTTTTGTGCTTGTTGCACAGCTGATTTCGGCTGTTGGCTGTCTGCGAAGCAGTAAAATGCTGCATGATGAATTAGTATCTGGTGTACTACGTTTACCTATTGGATTTTTCGATACCACGCCGTCTGGCAGACTATTAAATCGTTTTGGCAAGGACGTTGATGTTGTCGACAATGTATTACCGATGAATCTTAGAACATGGTTACTTTGCCTCGCAGGGGTACGTGAGATTTTTAAAAATTGATCTCACAATAACTCTAAATATCGTATCACACTTTTTATTTGCATTTTTATTTGTTTATTTCATTAAATTCATATTTTTTTTTGCACAGAAAAAAAATTAATTTCTTGGCACAAGAGAAGTTTTTTATTATGAAATGAAAATTTTCATTTTCAATTCATAATGCAAAGAATTTCTTAGGGCAAGTAAAAATTATTTTTTTCTGTTGATAAATTCACAATTTAAAATATTGATACGACGTATCACGGTCCACCAATGAGTACTGTGTTTTGCCGTAGAGTAGATTTTATTATTTTGTTTATTTGTCAACTAATATTATTCGTTTTATTTAGCTAACACATACTTATATTTTTACTCTTATTATTTGTTTGCATCTCGTTATTTTATTATTTTATTTATTAAATAATACTAGTTGCACCTTCAGCACGGTTAAATCCATACTCCTCATATCAGTTAATTTTTATCATACGTCAATTCATCTGTAGGTACCGGAGTCTAATCACTACCCTGATAGCCACACTTTCTTTTTAAAAAACTTGCTGCTAAGTTTTGTCGGCCAGGTTGACGTCAAGTTCTGCTGTTTCCAGTTTTTACTGATATGAGTACAAGAGCTACAAGTTGACGTAAATCTGCAGCCGTAATGCGTTTAATCAAAAAGTTGAAAAAAAAACTTGAATTCAAAATTTGACTTAAAAATTGACTGCAAATTACCGTCAACTGCAGTCAACTTGACATCTCTTCGGTTGTAGATTCCCGTCAACTTGCGACAAAATGGCTATCAGGGCAGGTCACTGTCAACCCCATTTTATTTTCAAATAATAATAGCCTTGAAAATAAAAATAGTAAAGAGATGAGAGTAAAAAATGACGTCAATTGTCTCAGCAGATCAGCAATAATATTACTCTTTTTCTTTATTTTTTTTTTAAACACTTTCTAGGTATCTTGTCAATCCTTATATCGGTAAACTTGGCAATAGGGTCAGTTAGAGCATGTGTTAAAATGTTTCAACAATTATTGATGCAAGTACTACGCAATCCTATGTCATTTTTTGACAGCACACCGGCAGGTCGTCTGTTGAATCGGTTTGGTAAAGATACAGACGTCGTTGACAATATTATACCAATTAATCTACGTTCTTGGCTAAATTGTTTTTTCTCGGTATGATCACTCATATCAAACAAAATTTTATATATTTTATTAGTTGCATTCTCAAGCTTTAAAAATATATATATTTTTAAAATAAAGCGCGCATTGATTTTAATGACAATGTGCTGGGGAAATAAATTGCTTGCGTTGCTTCCTGATTTTAAATGAAAACTACAGACTATATATATGAAAAAAACAAAAATAAAATAGAATATCATTAAATCATAACTCATCAATCATTATGGCGATTTTTTTTTTGTTGACTAATCTGTCCAATGGGTTTTTTTTAAAAAAATATTCCAGATTGTAAACGCAAAGAAATTTATTTATTAAGCAACAGAAGATGGGGTTGCAAAAAAAAATAGATAAAAATCCATGAATTTAAAAAATAAAATTACCACTAGTCTTCCGTTGCTTCAATAAAATTTTTTCTGCGTGTGTGTTATTGTTTGTACTTAACTTGCTAATGCATTATGATGTATGGCTAGTAATTAACAAATTGGTTTAAAAAAAAAAAAGAAAAACGACAGGACTACAAGAAGAGTGGATGGTTGTTCTGAAGATGTAGTTATTGTGTTACAGTCCTATCTGTGGTATTCTCATCAATGTTTATATACGTCGGTACCCTGAGATCATCCTCAGCAATGATGCGTGAGGCTCTGCTCAACATAATGCGTGCTCCCAGTTCTTTCTTCGATACAGTACCCACCGGCCGGATACTAAGCCGTTTCAGTGGCGATGTAGACGTCATGGACTCAAAACTACCCTTATCCATTGTACAGTGGCTACCCTGTTGTTTGAGGGTAAGCTTTCATACGCGATCATTATCATGGTCTCATTATGCATAACTAAATCTCATTTATTTTACTTATATATTTTTATTTTACTTTTTTATCTATGTCGCATGCCAATAGTGTTGTAAAAGATTTGCACTCGAGCATGTTTCTCTCACTTTAAATCAGCTAATGACGGATACAATTATACTCTTTATTATGCCTGATTATTTTTACTGCCAAGTATCTGCTTAATATTATTTGCATGAGAGTTTGAACCCTATCTAGTCTTGCTGTTATTTTTAAAATGATAATTTAATATTTATATTATTTTATTTATTTCCTACGAACTAAACTACTATTTCATTAATTTTAACTAATAAAAGTATCACATAATTTAATTCATTTTTTAAATCAAGGTCATTCTTACTACCCCCAATTTTTGAAAATATTTAATGGATTTGAACTGCCATCCGTATTTGAATTTTATTAATTAATTAAAAAATTAATTACAGTTGATATCATTTAGGAGTAAAAACTTGATGGTAAATTTCGTTTGACTTCTAATTGATGACAATTGTAAGTAATTTTTTTTTTAAATCTACATTTCGGCGGCAGTTATCAATATTTTTAAAAAAAGGGGGAAAATTTTTAAGAATGCCCTTAAATAATAAAATTAATAATATAAGAATAAAAAATTGATATCTACGAAATGCATGGCACAGCAAACTTCACTCCCATGCCTAGTGGTGGCAATTTATTAAAATACCAATTTAAAATTTAAGCCCAGTATAATGATAACATTTAATAAGATGTGATTTAAAAAATGACCGCTGTCACAGAGAGCTAAAGGAAAAAAATTTCTTTAAAAACGATGCTGCGGTTAAAATTATTGCCGGCGTCTTGTTGTAGCGGTGACGAGTTTTTTCTGCGATTTGGCTCCACAGCTGGGCTGCTGGCTGGCTGCACGTCAGATGCATCTGGTAATGCTTCGGGGGGTAATGCGTGCATCATTGACCTTCTTTGATACTACTCCTACTGGTCGCATTATCTCCAGATTTGCTAAAGATGTCGACGTGCTGGACACTTCGCTTCCGCAGCAAATTTCTGATAGCTTCTATTGTCTTTTCGAGGTAATTTTACACTAATCACCAATTCAAATTTCAGTATCAATTATAGAAACTCTGCCTTATTTGGACATGCTGAAAACTCCACATAGTATTTAAATATAATTTAATATTTTAATTTTTAGTATAATTGTGTCCGTCTCATTTGCTAGCGGTTTTAAAATAATTATTTGAGTGGATTATCCTAATTAAATATAAGTAATGCTTGGGCTTAATAATATAATTAAGGCATAAGGTGGTAGACTGTCTTAATAATAATTAAACATTAATTAATTAATTAATTAACTAGGCTATGATAACTATTATTGGTACATGTTGGTGGGCCTTAAGTGTTTTTTGTTTACTTTTTTATCATCAGTAATTTATATCAAGCACAGCTTTGCATGATAATATTATTTATTTTTTTCATTCATTTTATTGTTTTACGTAATGGTCTCAATATTTTGTTTTTTCACAGATTAGTTATTTTAAATGGTATCGTTTGTATAATTGTTTTTTTTTTAAATTAATCCTAATTAACATACAAATTACAGGTGATTGCTACACTTGTAGTAATAAGTTACAGTACACCGATATTTATATCAGTGATAGTACCTATCGGTGTTATTTATTATTTCATTCAACGTTTTTACGTTGCGACTTCACGTCAATTAAAACGTTTAGAATCAGTATCAAGATCTCCTATTTATTCTCATTTTGGTGAATCCATAACAGGTATTTATTTTTTTATTTTTTATAATTATAATAATTATAATAATTATTGTTATTATTTAGGTGCTCAAACAATACGTGCATTTAATGTACAAGAAAGATTTATCTATGAATCAGAACGTCGAGTTGATTTCAATCAAATGTGTTACTACCCAGGTATTATAAGTAATAGGTACGTTAAAAAATATTAAAATAAAAAAAACCACTTGTACAATTAGTGCTTCTGATTTATTATTATTATTATTATGAATTTTTTTATTCAAAGATGGCTGGCGGTGAGATTAGAAATGTTGGGTAACATGATAATATTTTTTGCCGCAATATTTTCTGTACTTGGAAGAGACTCATTGAGTCCTGGTCTTGTTGGTCTGTCAATTAGTTACGCACTTCAGATAACGCAGACATTAAATTGGCTGGTGAGAATGACATCAGACGTCGAGACAAATATCGTCGCTGTTGAAAGAATAAAAGAGTACGGAGAAACACCACAGGAAGCCGCATGGGAAATTCTTAGTACGGCTCCACCAAAAGACTGGCCTTCAGAAGGCCGCGTCGAGTTTCGTGATTACAAAGTCCGCTACCGAGAGGGTCTTGATCTTGTGCTCAATGGGATAAGTTTCGCCGTGAACGGCGGGGAGAAGATTGGAATTGTCGGGCGTACCGGAGCCGGCAAGTCATCTTTGACGTTGTCACTATTCAGAATAATTGAGGCGGCTGCGGGTAAAATATTCATCGACGGCATCGACATATCCAAGCTTGGTCTCCATGCATTGAGATCAAGGCTCACAATTATCCCTCAGGACCCAGTTCTCTTCTCGGGCACTCTGCGTCTCAACTTAGATCCCTTTGACTCGCACACTGATGAACAAATTTGGCAGGCGCTTGAACACGCGCACTTGAAAGCGTTTGCCAAAACTCTTCCCAATGGACTCATGTACTCGGTGTCCGAGGGTGGGGACAATTTGAGTGTCGGTCAGCGGCAATTAATTTGTTTGGCTAGAGCTCTATTAAGAAAAACTAAAATTCTCATACTGGATGAGGCTACTGCTGCTGTTGATCTAGAGACAGATGATCTTATTCAACAGACGATCAAAGAAGAATTTAAAGACAGTACTGTTCTTACAATTGCTCATAGACTTAATACGATAGTTGATTCGGACAGGTATGAATTTAATCATTTATAAACAAATAAAATAAATAATTTACTAATTGTTATCTCAATTTTTCAGGGTAATTGTTTTAGATAAGGGAGTTATAACAGAGTTCGATAAACCGGAAGTTTTAATGCAAACACCGACCAGCGCATTTCACAGTATGGCTAAAGACGCCGGAATGGTCGCGTAATTTATCAATAAATTTTAATTAATATTATTTTTTATCATTATTAAATAAATATTTTTATTCACCAAAAAACGCACACTCCATTTCTTCAGTGCGTTGGTAACAGATGACGATTCACACAGCATATGAAGAAAGTATTAAATTTAAAATACTCGGCAAATTATTTTTAAAAAATATATAAATCAAAACTGTCATTGTATTTAAACTTTAAATTTAACCTCAGCCATTTAACTTAAATAGGCCACATTGCTACTTAACCGAGAGTTATTACATTGACTACTGCCAATCTAGTAATTAAAAAAATTAACTATTTAATTAACTATTTAAAATTATTGTTTAATGATTTATCACTGAGATTTACAAATAATTAGTCTTGTCTTGTTTTTTTATTGTTGTTATCACTTCAATTGTCTTTTATTGCCGACTATGTATAATTTTATATTTATATATAATTTTTATTTGTATACTTAAACTTTTTTTTTGTAATTTATAGTTATCGAAAAAATATCACGAACTAGGGATAGATTGTCATTAATTTTGTTTTTATTTTTGGTGTAATATAAATTATTATTACAATGCACCTTTTGCCTTTTATCAAGTGATAAAGTAAGAATTTTTAAGTACAATCTAGTAATAATTAAAATTTTAGGGCATTCTCAGACAGTACCCCTCCGCTTTTTTTTGAAATTTTAGATAAACTGTCATAAGTGTCAAAATTTTATCGATTAATTAAAAAATAAATTGAAGAAAGGCCAATTTCACTGAGATATATAATTTTCAAAAAATTAATTACAGTTTTTATCAAATAGAAGTTGAACAAAATTTTAGCTTATGAAATTTCAAAATTCTAATTACAAAATTTGCTTAAAAAATTTCGTTCAACTCCTAATTGGTGACAGCTGTCAATAATTTTTTAAAAATTTTATCTCAGCGAAATTACAACTCCGTTGTCTTTTTTTTATGAATGCTTCCATTTTTTTTTAAATTATTAACAAAATTTTAATTTAAAAAAAAAGTGGGGACACTGTTTGATAATGGCCTTAATTAACTGAACAAAAAATAACTTCAAACGAATTACTATAATAATAATAATAACAATAATATTAGATAATTTTATTTTTAATGTAATTTAAAAAAAAACGAATGTAGAATTTAATTACTAATTATTGTTTACCACGTTATCAAAAGCTTAAAAATAATCTATTACACGTTATATTTTAATTAACTGACATGTGAATCCTCTATGCAAAGTAGATAAGTTAAGTAGCGATAAAAGAAAAAAGAAAAATAAAAAAAATATTTGTACC
The DNA here is from genome assembly GCF_026212275.2 of Microplitis demolitor. Taxonomy (NCBI): domain Eukaryota; kingdom Metazoa; phylum Arthropoda; class Insecta; order Hymenoptera; family Braconidae; genus Microplitis; species Microplitis demolitor. The sequence continues at coordinate 23,202,689 of NC_068547.1, forward strand.
TAATTATCATGTACTTACCTTTTATGTGGCAAGTACTTTTAATTAATTTATTAAAATAATACACTTCTATATATGCGCTCATATTTTATTTTTCGGTAATAAAAAAATTTTTTAAAAAACATTATTATATATAAATATATAAGTTTTTAAAATTAAAAAAAAAAACAACCCATTAAACCATTTTTGGAAGCTCATTAATTAATTTAAGATTTTTTTTATACTTTATTGCAATTAAACATCTGACAAAGCGTTTTTAAATTAATTACACTCATTATCATTATTATTATTAATATTATTTATTTGTTCTTTAATTAAAAACTTTCAAAACTTTAATTCATTTTTTCTACTTTCAAATCTTGGCTAGTTGTCCGTTTATTTTAATACAGATTTTTTTTTCTATATATATATATTTTCTTTTGTGTAAAAATCAACGCATTTTTATCTACACGTCGACATTTTTATTCTGGAAATTAATATGTACTCTGGCAGACATATAGAAATATTAATACCCGCGGGTTTAATTAAATTTAATTAATAAAAAAAAAAAAAATTAATGAAAGAATTAAAAAAAATAAATGACGTAATTGATCTAGATTTTGTACTTTGGTACGACAAAGTTAATGAAAATTAATTATAAAATCTATTTGAATTAATTAATTTAATACGTATTTAAAGAGATTATCGTACATAAAATTAATCAGTTTTCTTACTGACTTTATCTTTCGTACTCGCAACAGCGACTTGTTTTTTCGAAGCCTGATCGGCTTCCATATCGCCCGAGTAACCGAACTCGTTAACTCTTGACAGATCGGTTTTGTAGATCCATCGCTGATATAAAAATATAAAGAAGACTATGTCGTCACGGAAACAACCTAGTCGATACAGCGTCGGCATTTTAATAATGAAAGCAAATATGTCGTCGATGAATGTATTTAAAAATTTGTAGGACAGCATGCGCCAGGGAAGATGAGCTACGCTTTTTAATTTGTAATTTATAAATAATTGCGGAGTCATCATTATGAACCCGAATGTCAGCAAGAAACCGTAGAGCATATTGAGTACCCACGAGTACCATCCTTTGTGCTCTAAATACATCAATGAGTAAATCGCGTATCCGCCAAGAAGAGGATACAGAGCCCAGGATAGATATTTGAAAGCGAGTCTGTCGTATTCTTTGGTCGAGCTCTCGACATATGATCCCTTGTCGCGGAAGGACACGCTGGGAAATATTCCTAGGATTTTTCTGCTCCTGTCTAAACTGATGTCCACGACTTTGTTGATCTTCCAGATTTCAATACACAGTCCGATACCGCAGCTCAGACGGATCAGAGTGTTGGTCTCGTTATCCAGGACGTAGAGCAGCACGACCAGGGATTGAAAGACGTTGAAGAAGACTGAACGTACTGACAAACCTTCCAATGATTTTCTATTATTCCAGAACTGAATATCTGTAACAAAAAATTTTTTATAAAATAACTATCAAGTCTCAAGTCTAATAGTTATGTATTTTTATAATTAAATCTAGATCCTTACCATTTTTAAATGCCAAAAATTCAAAAACGCTGTGCAAAATCGAAACGAAAATGGTCATTCCCAGTAAGTAGGGATTTGTTTCGAGGATCGTTTCTTTCAGAGTGTCCTGATCACTATCATCTTCATCAGCGACGTCTCCCATGAACGACGAGGTCCATTTATTTCTCATATTCTGCGCCGAGTACAGCTGCCACTTGAACAGAGACAGTGGCTGGTAAGTGAGATGCAACTCTAGTTCCTTGACGGTGTCATTTAGCGGCTGATAATCGCGCTGCATGTTCCAGAAATCATTAACATAAATCGGTGGCTTGTAGAACGAACCTCCCTGTATAAATTCAATGTATTCATTCAATGGAGGCGGAACTTGCCCTGACACCCAGTTGGTTTGATCTGTCACGAGGTTAATTGTTAAATTAGGATGCCAGTGGGACACTATTTCCTGGTCCATCAGCTCCGCTTTTTTTATTTCTTCTTCACTGGCAGTTGTCTGTCCAGTCAATAAATTGTGTCGCTTTTGGTATTTTATTTTTTTGAATTTATTTACCATTTTTTTAGTATAGCACACGTGAGTCGCAGAATAAAGTTCTTTTCCATCCTTTGGATTTATCGATTTTCCCGCCTTTGTGGTGTAAATGTGCAAATAAATCGACCCATTGTTTTTCAATTTATTTGACGCCTCAAATTTATGGTTAAAGAAACGCGTGCCGTCATGGTTTGGTCCACTTGTCCAGTCGCCGTACACCAAACCCTTTTCTTGCCATATCAGCGCTCTTGAATCTTCAAACGAATTGAAAACTTCCGCCTCGGATAAAAATACATACAAGTCAAATAATGTTCCATTATCGTAGACATTAACTGCCGGATACTTTGGAACAACGCCATCGGTTGTTGCTGCTGATGTCGCAGGATCTGCTGCTGGTCTTCGGAAGAATGACGTGATAAAATATATAATCAATGACCTAATGATAAGTGATTTGAATACTGCTAAGAATGATTCCCATTTAGTTGGTTGATATTTTTGTCTTTGGGCGTCGATTTCTGCATTGATCTGAAATTTAAAAATTTAATTATTCAATTAATAAAATTATCAGTTTAATTTTTAAAGTTTTTAATTGGGAATTTGGGTCATTGTTAAATAGTAGGGAGTGTACCAAAAATATTACTGATATAAATATAGAATTGAGATAAATTTTTGCAGAACAATCTAATTATTGCGTCGAGTAAATGTACACGTGTACATAGCAACTAAAAATTATGACACGCAATTGATTACGTGTCCTTCCTAAATCTAAAAGGATCAGTTAGACCTTGTGAGCTGATGAGATCATTGCTATCTACCATGTAAACTATTTAAATTAAATTAACCTATGGGTAATATGAGTAATTGACAAAAAAAATTTGTAAAAAACTTACGTCTCTCTCTGGATTTTCATCTACGACGGCAACTTGGCCGTTTTCTTGTGGATTTTCCATTTCACTTGATACATTTGCTTCTACACGATTATCACCGTCATTCGCGGTGTCCGCCATCTTTAAATCTTTTAAAGTTTACTTTGCGATAAACAGACACTTGGCTCGTCCGTTCGTTAAATTCCTGTCGTCGTGTAAATTATTTTTACCAACTGTCGATATTTTTTTTTTAATTTACATTTTGATTTTCAAATATTTTTTTTTATGACAAAAAAAATATTTTATTTAAAAATTATTTGATTTGTAACAAAATGGCGGCAACTAATTCGCTGACTTTTATTTAATTAAAATAATAATTAACCGGATGTAAAATATCTGTCACTTTCAGTCAATCTGTCATTTTTATTTTTGAAGAAAAATTTTTTTTCAGTGTGAAATATGAACATGTAGAAAATTTAAAAAGCTATAGGTGTTAATTTGTGATTAATTTTTCTGTTTTTAATAATTTATCATTTCTAAAAAAAAAAAAAAACAAAAATTATTAGACTTCGGCTTATTTTAAATTATAAGAACGCATACTGTTTATTAATTTTTAAATGATTTGTAATTTGTAAAAAAAAACATGATTTTCATGCTGCCCACCAGGTGTCTTATGATTATTTAAGTTTTTGATCATGTGAGCCAGTAAAAAAGAAATCTATAATTACGAGAAAATGAATGATAAATTTCAAGGCCACTTGAAATGAATTTTCCAGGTATTTTACTCATTACTTTTCTCACCTGCTAAAATTTTATGATTCACATTTTCAAAGTGTGTTAATACTTTTGTTTGTCTCTTTCCAAGTATAAATTTAAAATTAAAAAGACTTTAAGTTATCTTATAGAAAATATTTAAAATTATTTCTGACAGATCAATTTTTCAAATAAATTCAAATTTAAAATAATCATTTTTCAGATTTAAAATCCACAGATTCAGTTTTTAAAAAAATTTATTTACGAGACGACTAATCGATGTATCGAAGTTTTTAAATCGATAGTCGATGTAAAGTAAACGAGTGTCCGCTTAATGGGAGGCAGGGCATGGTAATGACTGGTGTGCCAGCCAACAGCAACGAGTACAGATAAAAGCGCACTGAATTCCACGAGAGTGAGAGAGACAGCACCAGAGTTCTTGAAATCATAAATACGGATATGATACATCGCGTCATCGTGATTGTGTATAAGTGTGTTATGTATAAGAAATAAAAGGGAGAGAGAGAGAAAAAAAGGGGAGAGACAAGCTGAGAAGTAGATTGTCAAGTGCAGGCAACAGTCAGGAGCCAGGTTTTACCGCGTCGTGTACGCAGAATCACACAACTTACAACATATGTACAATTCAACATAATATATATATATATATATACATACATATATAATACTCTTCCACTTGAAACTGGTGATGCCAATATCCGCCATAACGTTGAGAAGGACGTAACGCCATAACGAAGCGCTCGAGTGAGAGCAGACAGCAACGCGGGATAAACATTTGTCTAGTGATTATACGACAATGCCGTCGTGAACCACTCAGATTTTTTTTTACTGATCGTCTGTTAACAAAACATTTGATTGGCTTATTTATACATTACCGTGATAAAAAAATGTGAGTATTGCTTTTAAATAAACTATTACTGGTTATAAAGTTTGGAGTTCTCGGCGCGAATACTCCAAAGCCCTTAGCGATTGGGTTATGTAGTAAAAAGCGTCAATAAAATATTAAACGTCGATTTTTACTAATATTTATTTTGATTATTTGGTTCTATTAGTGTTATTTCTATTGTAGATTGTGGATTGTAATTATGGTGGGAATAAATATAAATGGTGTGTTGATATATATAGGAAGCCATTGGTAACAAGTACACACTGTTTATCAGCAAGTACTTATGATTTGCGACGCCCCCGTTCTTCTTACTCTGCCATTTACTCTTATTACTTTATGTCCTACCATTTAATTACCTTCGTGTTGCTTATCAATTACTAACTCACGCACTAAAATTACATTTAATTGCTACTAAAATATACCTTTCGTGGTACCCCTCGTTTTTTATGCTAAAAAATATACTTAGTAATAATAATAATTGAAATAATGATGATAATAACTAACAATGAATTTATTATTATTCCAGTGGAGCGTAAAAATTCGATACGGAGATTATCAATTGAAGATTGAGGGAAATGGATGATGACGAAGGAACATCAAGCTCTGGACCAATGTCATCGTTAAATAGTTTATTTTCTTTCACAAGTCCGGCGGTTAAAAAACTTCTGGGTTGGAAACAGGGTGACGAGGAAGAAAAATGGGCTGAGAAAGCCGTTGACTCGTTGGTCAAGAAGTTAAAAAAAAGAAAAGGTGCGATCGAAGAGCTGGAACGTGCTCTGAGTTGTCCTGGTACACCTAGCAAATGTGTAACCATACCTAGAAGTCTTGATGGAAGACTTCAGGTGTCACACCGTAAAGGTTTACCGCACGTTATCTATTGTCGTGTATGGAGGTGGCCTGATTTGCAGTCGCACCATGAACTGAAACCCCTGGAACTGTGCCAATATCCATTTTCAGCCAAGCAGAAAGAAGTCTGCATCAACCCTTACCATTACAAGCGAGTTGAGAGCCCTGTGTTGCCGCCAGTGTTGGTGCCAAGACACTCGGAATTCGCACCGGGACATTCGTTGCTGCCGTTTCAGCAGATTCAAGACACGACAATGCCACACAATGTGTCCTATTCAACAAGTGGATTCAATTCTGGACCTACTGGCGGGTCTAGTATAAATCCTACATCGCCGATGTCCTCAATAAGCTCAGTACCGAGTCCTGGTAGCGCCTCAAATAATCCTCAAAGTCCTTACGGCACAAATGGCTTACCTGAGACACCACCACCGGCTTACTCGCCACCAGATGACGGTTCACAAACTGGACAATCGCCCCCGCCTGATCCCGCTGCTATGGACACTGGAGGCTCTCCCGAAGTTGATCCAGTTTGCTACCAGGAACCGCCTTACTGGGCATCGATTGCTTACTACGAATTAAATTGCCGCGTCGGTGAAGTCTTTCACTGTCAGTCCCACTCTGTGATTGTCGACGGGTTCACCAATCCCAGCAACAACTCTGACCGTTTTTGTCTAGGTCAGCTGTCCAACGTCAATCGTAACTCAACGATAGAAAACACAAGAAGACACATCGGGAAAGGTGTTCATCTTTATTATGTCGGTGGTGAAGTTTACGCCGAGTGTTTATCTGACTCGGCTATTTTTGTACAATCGAGAAATTGTAATCACCATCATGGTTTTCATCCCAGTACTGTGTGTAAAATACCTCCAGGATGTTCACTAAAGATATTTAACAATGCTGAATTTGCACAATTGCTCTCCCAGAGTGTTAATCATGGATTCGAAGCCGTCTACGAGCTCACCAAGATGTGTACAATAAGGTCAGCTTAATTATCATCATCAATCATCAGCAATTACTTTGGTCTTTGACGTAAACCAATAAAATACATTTTTATTATTTATTTTAGAATGTCTTTCGTCAAAGGATGGGGAGCTGAATATCATCGGCAAGATGTTACGTCAACACCCTGTTGGATCGAGGCACATTTACATGGTCCACTGCAGTGGCTGGATAAAGTCCTTACTCAAATGGGGTCTCCTCATAATGCCATAAGTTCCGTGTCGTAAAAAATTATAAATATCAGTGACTATAATTTTTTTTTTTAATTACCCTTATCTATACATAATATAAAATTTAATTTAAGTAGAAAAGGAGACTGACTGTCAAAAACAATAATAAATTAGTGTGGTTGGTCTTATTTTCTTAAATATTCTCATGATACAAAGAGATTATTTTATTTGCAATACAGAAAAAGGTTAAATTATCATTTTCTTTTTTTTTTTTTTTTTAATTACACATTTAATGACATTTTAAAATTTGAACAAAGTGCAAATATGTAGAATTACCGATTACTAAAGGCATTCTCAGACACTAGTCCCCCCACAGTTTTCAAAAATATTTAGTGACTCTGAAATGTCAACCGTGGTAAAATTTTATTAATTAATTAAAAAGACAAGTCACCGAGTTATAAAATTAATTGCCCTTAAATAATATGTACCGATATTATATATTATTATTATTATATTTAAATTTTAAACGAGGAGATAATAGACAGCGTGTGTTCTGTTATTCGATACACCGAACTGAAGCCTTATAACTCAATGAGTTATTAATTGACGTAACAAAAAAACATAAAAAAAAAAAAAACAAAAATAATAATAATAATATTATCTATTACAATTATATTACTCATAGAAAAGAAATGTTAAATATTTTATTAACAACTTGATCGGCATAACGTTTTATTTTTTTATGTAGACGTTATGATATATATATATTGATGTGAAATTTTAAACAAGTTACTGTCAATTTAATTGCAACAATAAAGTGCTATTGCTATTTTATAAAATAATAATTATAATAATAATAACAACCAGCGTGTAAATGCGACTGGCGCTAAAAGAAAGTGTTTTAAATGAAAGTATTAAGATATATATTGACGACCATCGGAAAGCTAAATTATTCATATCAAAACTACTTTCTAAATCATGTTAAATTTGATATTTATTATTATCAATACACTAAAAAATCGGGAGTAAATTCGGAGTGATCGCGGATTTATTCCGCTCCGTCACTCCGAGTTTTAAACCTTTAAAAAAATTACTCCGCATATGAAGTAAATAAAGAGTTTGTTTTTTCCATGGAGTGATTTGAATTTTATTTAAATTTCCATTCACTTCGAGTTGAAGTTCAAATATTAAAATAAACTCCGTAGTAAATTTTACTCCAAAAAAATTAAATAAATATACTGTCATAGTCTGAAATTTTAATCATTAATTTTTAAACATTAAAATTTTTAAAAATAATTGAGACTGAAATTATCCGACGTCTAATAATTTTAGGATTTCTTTTCAAACGATAAATTATAAAAAAAAAATATTTGAAGAAATTCCACTTGTAGTTTTGTATTTCTTATTTTATTGTTAATTGTCTGGTAACCAGTGTCATAAATAATTTAGCTTTCCGTATTGGTCAAAAAAAATTTTCGAGCCTTATTGAATATGCCTAAAAATAATCTGACAATATTAATATTATGAGCCTTTGAGAAGCATTATTGATTAGTTGATATTATGCTGTAGCTAAAAATAAAACTGATTAATAAAATAAAATGAATTTTGTCTATTATAAATTTTTTTTATAATAAAAAATCAATGCAAGATGTAAGCAGACGCCGATCTCATAAGAGTTTAACTTTAAACTGCGTCTGATAAATAGTAAAGATAATCAATTAATTAATTAATTAATTAAATAAGTAAAAACTAATAATAATTTTTATTATTTTTTTTTAATTACTTAGCTTTGAATTTTTCTGTCAACTTTAAAACTAAATGGAACATTCTCTATTGTAAACATTGATCATTACTATTATTATGTACTACGATGTCGTTTACCTTTATACGTCACAAGTAAAATTAATTAAACATACAAATAGTTAAGCGTTAAAAGAATGTTAAACTAAATAATAAAAGACAAAAAACTGAATTTTTTTTTTTTTTTTTTTTTCAAGTGGCAAATTCAGTGAGTGTCTACAAGTAATTTAAAATATTAATTATAATTGTCTAATTTGAATTTAAAAATATTGTAATTGTAATTACAATTAAATAAAAAAAAAAATATATATATATATATTAATATATGTACAAATAAATCAAGTGCCACAACTGATGACGTAATTATTCAGTTACTTGTAAAGAGTAACCGCATGATAAAAAAAAGTCGCTTCGATTGTTAAAACGAATTATTAAAGTAAAGAGTGAATCGCTGATATTATAAATATATTAAAATAAATATATTAGATAAAAAAAATTTATATTTGTATTGTGCCTGAACGTAAAATAAATTTACGTGTACTTTTGCTTATTGTGATTGCTTACACTGCATTTTTTAAAGTGATTGAACGTGATTTGTGCTATGGATACTTGTAATGTCTATTAAAAAAGTAAATAAAGATTGTAGACACTCACAGCACACGATTCATTCCACATTACGAGCTGCCTTTTAAAAAAAATTAACTAAAACGAAGTCGATACTTAAAAATTTATTGTGTAATTAATGAACTGCTCCCAACAGAGAAGTAAATAAATATATTTACACTAATGTCATGCCATAATTTTATTTTAAATAAACACCCATTAGTCACGAGTGCTTGGCAGCAGCAGTAGCAGTAGTTCGGTGCTCACCACGAGATCGCGCCCAGCCACTTGTATTTTCCCTGGTAAGAAAGATGTTCTAGAATTATTATATTCCAAATTTAAATGCAATTTTGTTAAATTATTTTTCTGTCGCCTGACAGTGACAACTATCTTTTTTGAATGTACTATACTATATCCTATAATACATCATGACTTCAATAATATAATATCAATGTTTGCTTGAATAATTTTCTCGAAAAAAAAAAAAAAAAAAAATTACGTTTTGATGAAAAAGAAAATAAAAATTTTACATTTCGCAGTGGCTTCTATCACTATTTAAACTAGATAAAGTAATAACTACTCGTTCGAACAGCAATTACTCCTGTTTTGTTTTTTCCGTGTAGTGAAAAAATTTATAAATAAAAATAAAACATACACTTTTGACGACTTTCTGGCTCTTACTAAATTGAAACTATTCTTTCTTAAGCCCGAATGTCGACTACTGAAGTATTTACAATTTTCTGTCACCTGAAATACTCAAGTCGAAAATACCATTGTCCTTTGCCTATTCGTATAATGAACTGTTTATTTACATCATATCAGCAATCAGTAGAGTTTATCTCTACATGCTTATTCGTCAATCGACGTGAATACTTAAATCACGACCCTACTGTATACATAATATATAATAAATATATTATATATTAAATAAATTATATATCAGAAGAATAAGGATCAAATAAACATCAATACACCAACAGTATTTGGATACGCAACGTTTCGCTATATTTTATAGCTTCAGGCTCTGTACAACATAATAACATATACAATGATTACAAGACTTACATTAAGTACCTACAATCTAGATTTACATGTCATGGTGTCTGACCGTCTGACGTGTACTCACATGAATGTTGATAACCTGTAACTCAAGTGACTTCTGTTCTTTTATTCCAATTTTTAGTATTGAGTCAATTAATAATAAAAAGAATTAAGATTATGTTGTATAGCGTAACGTGTACAACATGATTATATATATATATATATATATATATATATATGCAAGGCTATTTACTGCGCAAACGCCAGCACATGTTTACTTCCTTATTTCACTTAGTAAACTGTAATGACAGCTATTCCAGCATGGGACTGAGTGCCATTCTACATAGGCCCTGATGATTCCCATGCTAGATAGCGATTTTTACCATTTTAGTTGTTTCATATTTTTTTCATATACCAATTTAATATAGTGGAAATCTAGAACATGCAAACCTTCTCAATAAGACAATTTATAGATAAATTGAGAAAAATATAGATAGCCCGAACTGGGAATCGAACCCAGACCATGTCGGTATCGCGCCGAGTGCTCTACCAGTTGAACTATCCGGCACTATACATACAATATAATATAGTAATCGTTACCAGAAAAATGGTAATGAGTACTATTCTACATAGCATTATTTACCATTTTTCAAAAAATGAGTCTGGTTACTATATTTATAGGCCTATGTAGAATGGCACTCAGTCCCATGCTGGAATAGCTGTCATTACAGTTTACTAAGTGAAATAAGGAAGTAAACATGTTCTTCTGTTATCATTTTTAAATTTGTTATCATCAGCCAGCTCCACAATAACATGTCGAGCTCCATATTTTGCTCCCCGACATTCAATTTAATTATCAATAAATATTTATTCATCAACTTTTATTATTATTTATCATTACCATCATAATAATAAATTCGTGTGTGGTAAATTGAATGTCACAAGATCGTTTAAATATCACAGTCGTTTTAAAATAACTTTAGTGTTTATTTTATTTTATTATTTTATGTAGTTACGAATATCACTTAATACCTTTTACATTTATTTATAATAATTAATAGGGCATATTTAACTGCTGTGATAATAACAGTTTTATCATAGTAATATTTTTTTTATAAAATATTATGTGAACGCGCCTCGATGCCTCGCGACTCCAAGTTACGTTTTCGGCAGCTCATTATTTTTATTTATTTAATTACTCCTTTTTATTTTTTCCACTAGTCTTCTTACTATTCTTCCCGTACTCAAATAATTGCACTCTCGTGATTATCAACTTGCCTATTTTTATTTTATTCCTGTAACTGCAACCGTATTTTTTTTTTTTTTTCATTTTAATTTTTTTTTTTTTAATAAAATTTATTCGCTATCTCTTCTCATAAGCTGAATTGTTACCTATCATGAAGGCTAATCATGTGTACGTCTGCGATTTTAAATTCTCAAACTGTTTTATTTTCTGTCTAATTATTACCTAAACTCAGCCGACTCTTGATCCAGCATCAGCATCAGCAGCAGCAGTTGCTGGTTACAATCATATCCTTATCCAGCTCCTTTTTTTAACCAAAATCTAGCTTCTGTACCAAGACGACCGCCGCCTACTGTCTACAATAGATTCCAAATTTTATTCTCGACTGATTCCCTTGCAATTTTTCACATCTCGTGTCCTGGGGATATTTGTCACTGAGATTTTTACTACAAGCCAAAGCTTCTGATTGTAAAGCTTCGGGTGTTTTTAACCCTTTCCCAGTTGACCTTGAATCCCTACTCTTAATTCGGATTTTACGTCTTCATTTTCAAGCGGGAGAGCGCTAGCCTATTCAGTAGAGAAGGGGCGGAAAAAAATAGTAGAAAGGGGAACATGCATGCACTAATACGATTGAACCTATACTCAACAGCCTTACTAAGAACTGTGATTGGTTTTATCCCCAGACAGCTCACATTGGGACTCCATGATACTCCGAATCGGGAAAGGGTTAAAACGTATGTATTCTCCTCCTTGCTCGTAATGTTAATTTTCCAAACTTTGATTAAAAATATCTCGCATAAGAGATGGTAAATCGGCTTCAAATTTTAATGGTAATTGTATCTTAATACCCTTAATAAGTATAAAAAATGTTAGAGGTTTCTGAGACTATGTCTATTACCCGACAACTACCTTAACATCTCATAGAGGTGTCTTTAAAAAGGACAAAGCAAATTTGATTTTAATCAGAAAATCTTTTAGATAATGACTCATTTGAAAATTATTTGTAATTTACGTTTTGCCGCCGCTTGTGTCAAGTCTTTTGAGCCGATATTTTTTTAGTGACATAAATTTCTTATTGTTTTTTCAAAATTTTGGTGCTTTATTGATTTCTCAAAAAACTTCTATCTCATCGATGTCACAAAGCCGAGTGCGTTTTTCGGGTATTGGAATTTTTTGAGTGATAAATTCGAAAAATTGGATTTAAAAATTACACAATTTAACAGCTACTATTTCAAATACCAATAATTTAATTAATTAATAAAACTACTTTAACTTTAGTAATCGAGTATGTAAAAATATTTAAATATTTAAACGTCAAAATCAAATATTTTCAACACCGAAAAATATTTTAACACCGATGAAGAATATTTACACTGGCGGTGTTATTCTAACTTGGAAGATTCATAATATTACAATGAGTTTAAATTTAATATGCAGGCTTACTATAATCTGTAAGTAGACAAAGATATGATCTTAAATACATAAAAACTTTAAAGAAAAATATATTAAGGGTAATAAACATTTTAAGTAGTTGACGTATGGATTTTTTCCGAAGTGTGAACAGACGACAATCGACATAGATAAGTGGCAAGCACAGACTCGGAACCTATCATTTAAATCCTTGGTATTGTTAAGGTACTGTTACCATTTAGTATACCTATATCATTAAAAATAAGGCGCCAATGTCTGTAGCGATAATTAGATCTTCTATGAATATATGAGTATCATAAAGTTTAGTAAAGATGTTTAATGGTATTTCGAACATTACAGAAAAATAAGTCCTTGTGCATAAATAGAATTTTTTAATGAGGAATTTTTAAAATCTTTTTTGAATAAACTGAATTTACAATTATAATGTTAAATATTTTGAGAATAGTTCATTAGTATGGATGAAAAATATCGATTAATATCGATTTAATTTCTATTTCGTAAACAGAAGTATCAAATATTTTACAGATTGCAATATATTTAAGCTCTCTGAATATTCGTAAATTTAAGTGAATTACATAGTATTAAAAAATTTATCCACGTCATTCCCAAAAGATCTTTTGTGAAAAAAAAAAAATTGTATAATAATAGTGAGGTAAAAATTTGTCTGAAGAAATAAAAAAAAAACAAGTATGTCATTGCATATTAAAGAAATTATATCATCGATAAAAAAATATATTTATCTAAAAAATATACACGTGCTGATTTTTGAATTTTATCAATGCGCACTTTTTTATTTTATTCGATGTACATATAATTTATGTTTTGTCAAATTTAGTGGCCAAATCTGCTTCAGCTAGAGAGAATCAGACGAAAACTGGATTGATACATTAAATTTTATTTTTTATCTTGCCGATAGAAAAATGGAAATATCATTTATCCAAAATTATCGGCTGGTCCATTTTGCCCCAGGAGTCATGTGTAAGGCTAAAAATGCACAAGTATATCGGATCAAAAAAAAAAAAGAAATTTTTTTTTTTATAAAATTTTGGGTGTACCCCGTTTTTGCTACCCTTCTCACTACAGCTAGAACGCGGACGAAAAGTTCCCCTTCCCAAGCATCACAATGCTGAAGAGATCCTTGGGAAGGGGAACTTCTCTTACGTGTTGTAGCATCGGCAGTGATGCTCAGAGATCATTTAAAAGTTGGACGTCTTTCGAACAAGTGGTTTTTGAAATATAGTGCGCTCAGTTACCGTAAAACAAAATAAACTTGTAAAATTAATACACCGTTCATATACATTAAAAAAAAAAGTTAATAATTAATTGCTGAGTGATAAAATTATAATAATTCAAATTATTGATATTATAGTGTGTTTTTTTCAAAAGTTACAAGTCTTGGAATTAAGTGGTTTTTAAATATATGCAACACTTGTTGAGCTGCTGAGAAGTAAAAGTTAATATTTTTATTTAGTTGAAAAACTCTTCTCTATTAATCATACTTGATAAAAAAAAAATTGTTGTCACCAAAATTTTTTTTTGAATTTGTGATTTATTTCGCTTTAATAATTATCAAGAAGATATTAATCGAAATGTCATTTACTACAAGAGGCCAGCTAATGTCTGCAATTTTCGAAAATGATACTAAAAAGTGTAAAAAATTATTAAAATCAGCAAACATGTTACAACTTCCCGTTCTTCGTGGTGAATATAATATTCTTAAAATGGCAGTGAGGCGCAAACGTGTAAAACTAGTTGAATTGTTTGCCAAAAATTGCATTAAAATAAGACACCAAAAATTGGATCACTTTTCTAATAACTTACTCCACGATGCTGTTCGATTAGGGCAGCTTAAAGTTGTTAGAATACTTGTAGATAGAGGTGCTGATGTAAATGCAAGTATTAAAAATGGGTTAACTCCTCTTCACGTTGCAGCAAAACATGGATATTTCAAGATTATGGAGTTTCTTATAAGTCATGGTGCACGTGTGAATGCAATATATACAGGACCTAATAGATATGGATTTACGCCACTACACTTTACTTGTGAATGGAATAATCTCAAGTGTGCAAAATTACTACTTAAACATAATGCTTCTATTGCTCCAGCAAACGTTAAAGATATCCATCCGATTGAGGTTGCGGTTTTTTATCTTTTTTTCAAAATGACTCAATTATTATTGGACTATGGCGCAAGTATGGTTGTTAATAAGAAACTCGATCATTACGACACGTCTGAATTAACAAATGGACCTGCAATTTTAACTTTGCTACATTTCACAGTTATACGCTGTTCTTTACCTATGGCAAAATTGTTATTAAAATATGGAGCAGATGTAAATATTTTGAGTAGTACTGATTATTCTCCATTGGCGGATGCCATAATGGTCTCTAATGTTGAAATGGTTAAGCTTTTGTTAAACTACGGATCTCATGTAGCAATTAAGGATGATAAAAAAATGGAAATACTAAATTGTCTATTTTATAACCGAAAGGATATTCATCCGTTTTATTGTAAGTCACAGTATAATTTAGTCGATAAAAAGTTAGAAATAATTAAACTAATAATTGATGCAGGATCTTGCATTATGGTCCCAGACTATGAGACGCGAATTCTCGAATATTGTATTATTTCCGGGTACAGAAAAATTGTCCACTATCTTCTGTATTATACCGAGTACAATTTCTATAATCTCAAGGATGTGGAGGCAGACAGTGCTATTTTTGATGATCGTTTAATACCTGAATTTTCAGAGATTACTTATGACACAGAGTACATAACGAAACGCAAGTTTGAATGTTTACAACTTACTTACGAATTGATATTGGATAAATATTCGAGACGTTTCATAGGTCTTCCGGTGGACCACTACACGATAAGTTATGAAGAACTTACCAGATTTGTAAAAGGGTTTATATTTACAAAGAAAGAACATGAAGATATGATTAAAGCAATTAAACGCGATATCCAAGAAATCGTGGATGAAATGAAACGTGAGAAAATAGGTGACAGTAATATTACTTTGTTTCAAATTTTAACTTCTGATATGGACAAAATAATAAAGTTTGCATCAAACGAAAACTTACGAGCATTATGTATCGATAATTACAAAAATAAATATTTTATGTACTATTATAAGCTAAAAAGCAACATAAGTTATGCCATTAAAAAAAGCTTATCTATAGAAAAATGTAATGAGTTAGTTTATTCTTTATTTAAAAATGTACTACCATATGACTGTTGCGAAAAAATTGTTACATATTTAGATTGTGATGAATTATTAAGTAAATGTGCTTTTGATCATTAATAAAAAAAACGATAAAAAAAAATTTTTTTTTGTTATTTCCACCTCCTATCGTATCTGATATATAGATAAAAAAAATAAATAAATATATATGCACGGAAAAAAATAAACTTTAAAAAGTAATGTTTAAAATTATAACCCGGAAACCCGGGTGTCAATATGGGGAATTTTCACATCCCAAATAATAAATTTTATACTACGTACCGTCAATTTTCCGAATTTCACTTACGATTTTTAAAGTTCAAATAGTAATTTTTTGTGTATAAAAATTAAATTTTAATATTCATTCTACAACTATTTACGTTTTAATAAATGAATTAAAAAATTACTATTAAGAATAATAGTATTTACCGATCATATTTTATAATTATATTATTTGTTCCTACTTAATTTATGTAGTTTATTTTTTTCCGTATATATATATAAACCGAAATTTTAACTTATTTCTTTCTAAGATTAAAGACAATTGATTAAGTCAAATCTGACAGACTTTGTCTCATATATTTTTTGTCAATAAAATTAATTTGAGTGATATATATTAGCAATAGTAATCCAAAAAATTTATTTACGCATATTCAAATGTTCCTTTTATTAAAAATAAGACATAGACAAAGACATGATCTTAATTACATAAAAACTTTAAAGAAAAATATATTAAGGGTAATAAACATTTTAAGTAGTTGACGTATAGGTTTTTCCCGAAGTGTGAACAGAAGACGATCGACATAGGTAAGTGGCAAGCACAGACTCGGAACCTGTCATTTAAATCCTTGGTATTGTTAAGGTACTTTTACCATTAAGTTACCTATCATTAATAAAAAAAAAAAAACAGTAAAAAAAATTTTTTTTTGTTATTTCCATCTTCTATCGTATCTGATATATAGATATAAAAATAAATAAATCAAATTATGAGAGCAGATATATACTAATCGTATGAAAAGTAAAAAATTGTTTGATTTTGCAATCCTATAAGATATTTGTAGTTTAAGAGACCTGAACTTGTTTTAATGATAGATTTACATTATTTTCAAGTCATATGAATGATACGATGACAAAATAATGATGCCAACTGACATACACGAAGAGAAAAAAATAGTTTTAATTCCTATGTAGAATGTTAACCATTACTATGTTACATCAAAACGAAGATTTTTTAGCATTGAGACTCACCGGGCAGAGTACCCCTACCCCCATTTTATAGTAGTCCCGGCGAAAAAGTCATCGTCAACTGCCTAGTGGGGGTATAGGAAATTATTGCTAACTAATGGTAGTGGGAGGAAGACTTTTTCGTCGGGACTGCTATGGGCATGTTCAGAAACACACTCTGGATAAGACAATAAGGAAATATCATTTTTTGATAACAGATAAATAATAATTAAATAAATTAAAATATTTAGTAATATACACCGGACATATATATGCACACTTAGATTACTGCGCAAACGCCTGCACATGTTTACTTTCTTATCTCACTTAATAAACTGTAACGATAACTATTCCAGAATAGCCCTGATTCTCATGCTAGATAACGATTTTTACCATTTTAATTGTTTCAATGTAACATCATTACCAGAAAAATGGTAATGAGTCCTATTCTGCATAGCATTATTTACCATTTTTCAAAAAATGAATCTGGTTACTATGTAGCATAGTAATCATTACTATTCTTTTCTCTCCGTGCTCTTCGTCACATGTCATATTCTCTGCAACCTGCCCTATCAATATTACATCGCAAATGGTAGATCCCCTACCTCCTAACATGACTCATATATTCGTAGAAATATTTAAATATTTACAGATATGTCATGAATGACTTTCTATCGTAACAAATAATAAAATTAGAAAGAACCGAGATAAAAACTTGTAAATAGTTTTTGAGCTGCGAATATCAAAATTGCATTTTAAAACCACCAGCTTTTTTTGGGGGGTCTATTGGCCTTCAAGCGTTCATCGGGGGCTTTAATTCTGATCAGGATTGCTTTAAATCATCCGTGGACACGAAAATGAGTCAAATTCAATTGAATTACGGTTTAAATATTTATAGTACTTTAATGAAGAAAATCTTATGAAGAAATTCGATTTTTGAATTTTTCCGGAAGCTGAAAAAATCCTTGTTATGAAAATGAATTAATAAATCAATAGATATTTAAAATTCGATACCTTGTTGAGTACAGTCACGCGTTTATTTTATTTTTATACTCACTTGCTACTTAATTTGTTACTTTCTTAATTACTCGAGGATTAGGATTAATAATTAAAGGTAAAAATATTTATACATTCATTCATCATCATTATTATTTCCTTTATTCTTCGATACCGCGCACGACGTACAGTAATCTGTAGAATTTAATGTTACTTTATTTCCTAAATAATCTTTTTTTTTTTGTTTTTTAAAGATTTTAATTTTTCGAACCATTTAAACTAATGTAGCATTTAAATGTGTATTAAAAGACCGACTGAATGGTACATTCGCCGTTACATTGATGTTCCTTTAGCGCCACATAATATTCCATTGTAAAAAAAAAAAAAAACAATAATAATAATAAATGTTTAAATAATAATAATAATAAAATTTAATACACAAGTGTAATTGTCAAAGACCATAATTACATACATTTAATTAAATATATATATATATATATATATATATATATATATATATATTTTTTATATGATTCAACACGTGCGTGATTTAAATTAAATTAGGATACAGTTTTCCGGTATACGTTTGGAAGCATTATCCAATTATATTAATTATTTTAAATCCTTTTAATTATTTACTTAAAACCCTGACAAAGTAACTAGACATTTTTTTTTTTTATTTATTTCAATATAATTTTAAAAATTGTTTTATTTATCGCACTAAGCGTATCGACGGATTGCACTCGCTGTCATACACTTTTACGAATATAATTTTAAAATTTGTTTTTTAGTCTTCTTCAATTGAAGAAATTATTGCCATCCCTTGATTGGAGATTTAATTTTTTTTTTAATACTAGCACACAGACTTGTATTTTTAAATGATAAATTATTAATGAATTTATTAATTAATAAATAAAATTAAAATGGAGTAGCAAAAAAAATGACTTTAGATAAATAAAAATGTTTAACCAGATATGTGTAATCTGTAATGAGTTTACTACAATTTTTAAGTTATGGGATTTAAATTTAAATTTTTAAATTATTATTATTATTATTCTCCTAAGAGATGATTGCAGTCACAGTTTACTTCATCATTGTTCCTCGGCTGTTATCAATCATGTTATTTTATTATATATTAATACGGATTTATGACGAACGCAATTGTGCTATCGAGCCTGCTCGATTTTAAATAAACGTTACAGACACTCAAGTATTTATTACAAAAGTATCTCATAAGATTATTCGTAGGCTCGTTTATTTATTTATTTATTTTAAAATCTATCATACGGCGCATTCATTATTTCAAATGTACTCGGTTATTTCGTCACGTATGACAAGGCTGCTAGTCCGATGAACATTATTGAGGACCAAACATACAACGCAACAATAATATAATTTTTTGATAATTATTATTT
Source organism: Microplitis demolitor (assembly GCF_026212275.2). Lineage (NCBI taxonomy): Eukaryota > Metazoa > Arthropoda > Insecta > Hymenoptera > Braconidae > Microplitis > Microplitis demolitor. The sequence continues at coordinate 23,222,260 of NC_068547.1, forward strand.
AAGGGCATTAGACCCCCCTCCTCTTTTTAAAAATATTTAATGACGATTTGTTAAAACCGCAGTAAAATTTAATAAATTAATTGAAAAAATGATAAAATTTTAAAAAAATTACTGACAATTGACATCAATTAGCAGTCAAACAAAATTTATTTAATAAATTTAATTAATAAAAACAGTCAGTAATTTTTTAAAATTCTGCCTCGGTAATTGTCCTTTTTTCAATTAATGCTTCATTTTTTTTTAATTAATTAATAAAATTTAAATACGGTCATGACTATTGAAAGCCACTGAATATTTTTACAAAGTGTGAGAGTCTGAAAATGTCCTTAAAAACCACACGCACATTTTTTTTTCTACTTTTTTTACATTTAATTTATAATATGGATGAATTAAGATAATTATAATTATGACAATAAATACTAGAGTGAAAATAAATATATTTGTTTTTTTTTCTTAGATCGTTGGAACCCCCCTAAAAAAGTTTTGATTAATTAATAGAAGTTTACATTAGTTTATTAATTTTTGTTAATTATTATTAATTTCTAATTATCAGTTCAACAAACACCGAGAAGTTTAGCAATTAAGTGTCCACTGACAATGAATTCTTTGCGATAGATTAAATACATCATCAATAAAAACTAATTAGTGTTAACACAATTGAATTTAATTAACAATTAATTATTAAATAATTTGTCATGTATTTTTATAAAAAAATTCTGGTAATAATTATAATAATAATCGATAATATATCGAATTTACGCGTGAGGCGGTCGACTCAATAGTATTTCACAACAGTAATTAGTAGTAAAAAAAAATCTAAGAGTAATTTTTGTCGAGTTCTTGCAGCGTGAAAAAATATATACATCGTACAAGAAAGTTGGTGTTTAATTTGCCTCACTAACTAAATTATTTATTTTAAAATAATATTTTTTAGTCTTTGCGGAAAAATAAAATCCATTCACAACTTGGTCCACGACTGGTGCTTCTGTGGCTGCACATTCCCACGCCTCACTTACGCGATTGCACTTTAAGTTATAAACTCAGTACACAGTAACAGGTAAAAGTCATAAGACATTGCTATGATTTATAATAACTTTTAATTTTTTTTATTTCATTCATTTTGTTATTTTATTTTATTTAGTCATCTAAAAAGCCGTATCGAGTGCTTTACTCAAAAATTTAATAAATTTGAATTTGTACTTTTCTCAGCCAGACTGATAATAATCTAGCGCACATACTATTTTAAATATATTTATTACAATATTTTATGTATATCAATCACCCTACAAAGAATTCTAATGAACATTATTAACTACACAGAAATATTCATTACTGTTATTACATTATTATTATTATTCTCTTTTTTTATTTTATTTATTTATTTAAGTATAAACAATGCCCCGAAAACGCCTCATGAGATTTTGGCTGACGAGCTAGAACGTTCAGTCCTCATAAAAAAATCGGACAACAGCCACGTATTTTTTTTTTTTTTTTTTCATTTAATTATTTAACTCTGTATTATAATTAACGACTTAATATTCTTCTGTTATCATTTTTAAATTTGTTATCATCAGCCAGCTCCACAATAACATGTCGAGCTCCATATTTTGCTCCCCGACATTCAATTTAATTATCAATAAATATTTATTCATCAACTTTTATTATTATTTATCATTACCATCATAATAATAAATTTGTGTGTGGTAAATTGAATGTCACAAGATCGTTTAAATATCACAGTCGTTTTAAAATAACTTTAGTGTTTATTTTATTTTATTATTTTATGTAGTTACGAATATCACTTAATACCTTTTACATTTATTTATAATAATTAATAGGGCATATTTAACTGCTGTGATAATAACAGTTTTATCATAGTAATATTTTTTTTATAAAATATTATGTGAACGCGCCTCGATGCCTCGCGACTCCAAGTTACGTTTTCGGCAGCTCATTATTTTTATTTATTTAATTACTCCTTTTTATTTTTTCCACTAGTCTTTTTACTATTCTTCCCGTACTCAAATAATCGCACTCTCGTGATTATCAACTTGCCTATTTTTATTTTATTCCTGTAACTGCAACCGTATTTTTTTTTTTTTTTCATTTTCATTTTTTTTTTTTATAAAATTTATTCGCTATCTCTTCTCATAAGCTGAATTGTTACCTATCATGCAGGCTAATCATGTGTACGTCTGCGATTTTAAATTCTCAAACTGTTTTATTTTCTGTCTAATTATTACCTAAACTAATTAATTGATAATTAATTAATTAAATAAGTTACTGTCAATTGCACGAGCGGACAGTTTAAATACTACATGAAAATTTTATTTTATTCATTTTTTCGTTTGTTCTACGGTCTGTTGATTATTTAAGGATACAGTAGACTTGGATACTATTTTAAATTTAAAAAAGCACGAGTTTCATTTTAAATATTTATAAAGACGTTTATCCTGCAGAGTTTTTTACACTCGATTGTTGGTGGTGGTGGTGGTGGTGTTGTTATCTTCATTCTTGCCGACTAATGAATGAGCGGTCGCATGACCACATCAATTATTTTTTTTCACCCTATCCCTTATTGATCTATTTTTTTTTCGCGCATTTTTTATTTGGGACGGCAAAACTCAGTACCATTCGTCGACAATTTTTTAAAAATCTTGTGGTTTTGAGAAATTAAATTAAATAATATTTATTGAAGATAATTTTAATTTTAATATTAATAATAATAATAATAATAATGATAATTCATTAAATGATCAAGCATGCGTGCAATAAGTCTTCACATCAAAGACATTAATTACTTTGCATACAGCTGATAAATGCAATTTAATTTAAAATAATTAAGTATTTTTCAATCTAAATTTAGTAATGGACATTTTATTTATTTAATTAATTTGTTTTTTTTTTTTTTTTTTAATTATTTATCATTAATTAAAAGGCACGCTCGCCGTATCATTTTGTGAATGAAATTTTTTTTTTTAATAGCAGAGCCAACGAATCCCGAAGAAATTTAATTAATTTATTTTTTTAAAGTGAAAATTCTAAAAAATTCAACTAAGTTTTATTTACCTACAGCATTATGTTGTTTTTTTTTTTATTCAGAATGGCAATAACGGTTAATGAAATTTGGTTAGTAAGCGGTTTTTTTTCTATGATAATAATTATAATAATCATAGTAATGTGAATTATCGAGTCAACTCTAAAAAAAAATTGAGTAAACTCGGGTGAATCTATGAAATTTACCTAATAATCAAAAATAAAAAGTCCCAATAATTCGTTAACGATTTAAATGATAATTAAACAGCATACAAATAATCAGGACTTTTATCTCGGCTCATTGCGTAGGAACAAAAAGTAGCCGCCGAGTACACTGAGCCACGGTAGTCTTTTCTTAATAATTTTTTTTTTAAAATAATATTCGCGCATTTGAACTCGGCATGATACGCAATCAGCGAGTGTGAATGTAATATACGTCAATACACTGTCTTTCATTATTATTTTTTTTTTTTTTGAGTACCGCGATGTATCCTCGGTGTTTATGTGCCGCTCACTTACATATAGTTGAATTTTCATGTATAATAATAATTAATTAATTAATTAATAATAATAATAAAGATATTAATAGTAAATAGCGACGTAATTTCTAATAATGATCTACTTTCCCCACCAATCAGTACCACCACAATTGCCACCATTATTAGCTGTATTGTATGATGAGTTGAAGTTGCCTCCGTATCCGCCACCACCTCCGTAGCTCCCTAAAATAATTAAATGAGTAATATTTATTTACATTATTGTCCATATGTACCTGGTGTAAATGAAGTAGTAAAAAAAAAAACTTACCACCGTAACCACCAGGTCTGCTTGAAGGGCCGTTGCGATTTCCCATTCCGGAACTGGGCTGCTGACGGTAATCTCTAGCACCGAATCCACCGCTGCCGAAGCGAGTGTTCTTTGTAGTTCCACCGGGTCGTCTAGCTCCTCCAGAGTGCTTAGCCTCGGAAAACATGTTGTCGAGCCACGGGGGAAGCTCTTGATTAGCCTCGACTAGCAGTGACACCAAGTCGCGTACCAAGTTATGGTTTTTGCTGTTGAAGAAAGAGGTCGCGAGTCCGAGGTTGCCCATACGGCCGGTACGACCGATACGATGAACGTACTCTTCGACGTCACCAGGTAAGTCAAAGTTAATTACGTGTTTAACATGTGGAATGTCCAAACCACGTGCGGCGACGGCGGTCGCTACGAGAATCGGGGTCTTGCCACCACGGAATCTACGCAGAGCGTCCTCACGCTCGCGCTGTGATCTGTCACCGTGGATACTTGTCACCGGGTAACCCATCGAGTGGAGAAATTCTTCGAGCATGTCTGCTCCTTTTTTAGTCTCCACAAACACAAGGGTTAGAGATTCCTCAGCGTTTTCATAAGAAGATGCTTGTAATAAGTCTAGTAAATATGATCGCTTGTCGTGCTCTTCCACCCACACGATTTTTTGCGTAATATTCTCGGAGGTGGAACCGACACGTCCAACAGCGAGGAAAATATAATTACTGAGAAAGTCACGAGCGAGCATTTGAATTTCTTTAGGGAACGTCGCTGAGAACATGAGGGTTTGACGTTCACCAGTGCCTGGCATCGTGTCCTCTTCGACGATACGTCGTATTTGTGGCTCGAAACCCATGTCCAACATGCGGTCAGCTTCATCCAGTACGAGGAAACGGCAGTTGTGTAGACCAATTTTTCCACGGCTGAGCATGTCAGCCAGTCGACCGGGTGTAGCTACAAGCAAGTGGCAGCCGCGATCCAGCTCGCGCATCTGATCGGTGATATTGGATCCACCGTAGACGACAGCAGGTCGCATGCGTGAACGATAGGCAAATTTACGAGCTTCATCATAAATTTGAGTTGCTAATTCACGAGTCGGAGCTAATACTAGACCTAGAGGATATTGTTTACGTCGACCACCGGAGGCCTGAGGTGGCGGTGGAAGTGGACCGCACTCATAAATCTGGTTTAATATTGGCACTAAAAATGCCGCAGTCTTGCCGGAGCCGGTTTGGGCGCAGGCCATCACATCACGATGACCAATAATTATTGGTATTGCGTACTTTTGAACCGGAGTTGGTGTATCATAACCAGCCAAGGTAATGCTGTTCCTTATAATTTCTGTCAGCTTGACCTCGCTGAATGATGTGATGTGGGGCGGTATGTTATCACCAGTTGCCTCCACCGGGATATCCTCGTATTTGCTAAAGTTAATACCCGTGTTGCCGATTCCAAAGAGCTCTTGCTCGAGTCGTTCGTCTCGGGTGGTGGGAACTGTCCAGTCCACCTCGCCTCTACCTCCTTTTCCTCCCGAACGATCGGAGTCGTCCTTCCATCTGCCTCCCATTGATCCACCGCGTGAGTCATTTCTGTTGTCCTGCCAGCGGTCGTTTTTCTGTTGCTCATTCCACCGATCATTTCCCACAGGACGGTCTCGTTCACCGTATCCACTGGAACGAAAGTCTCGTCCATTCTCCTGTGGGCGTCTGTTGCGCCCGAAGTTACCGAAATCAACGTCCCGATTGATCCGGACGTCTCTGTAACTGCTACCATGATCTCGATCACGATCCTGATCGCGTGAATTTCCACGGTCTCTCTCCTGGTAACGCGAATTGGAAGAGGATTCCTCTCTGCCAGATGTCCCGTTAGCTGTCAATTTAAAAGCCAATCGTTAATTCCTGTTGTCACAGCGTTCGATGATAATTATACTAATTATTGTGACTCTAGTAAATCAGTTAATTATTAATCTAATGCTATTGTTCACTCACTAGCTTTATTGCGTAAATGCGGTGGTACGTAGCGACCCCCACTTGGTTGTTGGGAGTCCTGCAAGTCCAGATCAGCTAACTGCAGAAAATAAATAATTAAATAAATTATTAAAATATTACTAATTAATAATAAATAATTAAATTTATAATCGCGGTCGCCCCAGATGACGAAAATAAATTTTGAATTATCGCTCAAGGTTAGTTGCTAAAAAAAAATTTATCATATTAATCTAAATAGTTTTCCAAAGCACGTGTTGTAAAAAAAAATGAGTGAAAAATCACAGCGTGGAGAGCGTGCTCTTCCCGGAATTGATCGCCGCCATTACGCGATTCAGACGTCACGGAAATTTTAAGGTGATTTCCTTAAAAATTTCACAATGCAGATCAATTAATTAATGTCCATTGTGACATTTTTAACGAGTTCATTAAGCGAATAAATTAAAATCCATGATAAGGAAATTTATGAAAAAGCGAAATATTGATATTAAAAGCCAGAGAATCGGGAATGGCGGTTGTCAAGTACACAAGATCATACAATGATTTAGCTTTTTTATAACTTACACGCTGCTCTAGACCTGATCCATTTTGGTTGGCTGCATTACTCATATTACTCCGCCTCGTGCGTAGTTATTTTTCGTATCTCTTATTGCGTTAATTCGCTTATTTATTCGTTGTAGCAAACGTAAGATTAACAATTAAATTATTAAACTTAAAACTTCCTATGTGCACAAGAGAAATATTTTAAAAGTCTGAGTCTGAAATTTACGAGTACTGATCACACACGCTATCGCTATTCACCCGTCGGCAGGCTTGCCGCTATTCCAACTTCCAACGACACACAAAGGAAGCTTTTGAGGGTAAGGGTACAAATATTACTTCAACTATAGGTATACCAACACTGCAGACAATTCTCCTGGCTTGGACAAACGTTTGAGAGCAACTGAGACAGACGACCCCTGCCAGAGTGTCTCTAGTCTAGTGTATGGGTGATGGTGCTGCTGTGTTGGCCGTAAGTTGCAATAAAACTAAAAATAAAATGGCTGATAGGAAACTGAGCAATATGGCCGTCTGAGTACTTCCGGGCTGACTGCTGGTTTATTTTGAATGCCTTCAATTATTTTTTATTTGAATTAAACTTCTGGTGGTTGACATAATTGATTACTTATGTAAAATAATTGACAGCAAATCGGGCTGATGGACAGAGGATGAAATTGTTATTATTTGTTTAAAATAAATAAATCAATAATTTGTGATCTTTTTTATTTTTATTTATAATGATAAAGACAATTGACAAGATGATTAACAGCCTAATCGTCTTTCTTGGTATCTGTTTTTCCTCCGCGTATTCTTCCTGTACGACGAGCAGCAATAAGACCAACTTTACGACCGGCACTTGTTCCACGTTTGACTGTAGATGCTTTACCAATGTGCTGGTGATTACCTCCTCCGTGAGGATGCTCAACTGGGTTCATAGCAACACCACGAACCTGTAAATTTAAATTTAAATTCATTTTAGATCAGTTTCCATAAGAAAATATTTTAATTCAATAGATTTTTAGTTTTTAAATCAGTTAAAAAGTGTCCACATGAAATTCAGGTTTCAAATGTCAAAGCATCATCTAGATTAAGTATTTCGCGTCACTATTTCCAAAAAGACATACTTTTTTTTAATTTTTAACTACAAAACAATTTGCAGAATTTTTAAGTAAAAATTATCAGTAACTAAATTTTTACTGTTGTTAGTAAAAATTACACTTCACTTAAATGCTATGAAGTAGTATATTTTACAATGTATATGAGTAAAATTTATAAATTTACCACATGTTCTTGTAGTATCAAAATTTTTGGGTAATTTTTACTAAAAATTTCTCTGCGTGGTGATTAAAACCACAAGGTCATAGAACAATATTTTTTTTTGGATTGAATAACGTGATTTTTTGGTATGATCATCAAGAATAGTTGAGGGAAGTAGACAATTACCTTAGGCCAGCAGTTCCTCTTGGCCTTGTACTTGTGGTAAGCACGTCCAGCCTTCAATATCGGTTTGTCAATACGTCCACCACCAGCAACGATACCAACCATGGCTCTGTTGTTGGAGGGAATGACTTTCTTTGCCCCAGATGGCAATTTCACACGGGTCTTCTTGCTGTCAGGGTTGTGGGCAATTACTGTCGCGTAGTTACCGGATGCACGGGCAAGTCGGCCACGATCTCCGGTCTTTTCTTCGAGGTTACAGACGATGGTACCCTCAGGCATGGTGCCAACGGGCATTACGTTGCCAATCTGGAGGGTTGCTGCAGAGTTTCAATTAGCCACATTAATTAAATGCTACTTGAAATAATTAAATTACTGAATTTCAAACTACCTTTCTTTCCACAGTATAAGAATTGACCAGTGTACATTCCTTCTGGTGCAATGAACAATTCTTTTCTGGTCTTGAATTTGTACGGGTCTCTGAAGTGGACCCAAGCCAGTGGTGCGCCTCTACCAGGATCATGAAGAATTTCCTGATAAAATACAAATTATCTGTTAATAAATTAGCAATTTACCGATTGAAGAATCAGTAAAAATTAATTTGAACAATTGTCACATCAGAAAGAGCCTCTAAATGATCTTCAAAACCTTTCAGAGATAGGATAATAGAAATCATCATAAACAATTGTCTTGAAATTAATTTTTTAAATAAATATCAGTCAAAATACCTTTACGACACCCTTGATGTATCCATGTTTCTCTGAGTAATCAAGGGAACGGAGTTTAGGTGCACCCTTCCTCCTCTTGGTGTGGGATTTGAATACAGATCCCGCTCCTTTACGTTGAGCGCGAATTACTCGACCCATTGTTCAGATCTATAATTAAAAAAAATAAATAGATAAGTAAATCTTTAGTAAACTTGTACCTGGACAGAGTTGAAAAAGTTGCGTGACATTGGCACACATCTTGACAACGTGAAATTTATTGTAATTAACCTCAAAATTAAGTCGGATATCAAAAATCTACACAACTTTAAATAAATAAAATATTTTATAAAAATATTCAATATAATAAATAACTCGATAATTAATAAAACATGTAGACATAATTTTAAAATAAGAAAGAAATTGATCGCGTTATAAATAATGGATTTTAAAAAGCAATATGAGAAAACACGTACCAATGGAGCCGCTCACAAATAAAAAGAGTCAGAGAACGCGACCGCTGAAAGGGGGCGGTCTCTCGAAAAATATTACGACACCTGCGCCATCTTGCTGTAATAATTTTTGTTGGGTGAGTTGGTAAAGTTGGAAATTTTCTAGATAAAACAGCTGGGGCTGGATGACGAAATAATTTAATTTAATCGGTAGAGAGAGATGGTCATGCTGGATATGACGGCCAATACAAAACAGGTCTGCTGCTCCCGCATTCACTTGAAAGACGTCGACGAGTCTACACTTGCTGCTTATCAATAATTTTAATTCAAATAATTATTATTCAGTCAAGTGATCTGCAAACATCAACAAAATGGGCTTGGAAGATTACAAAGAACTGGTGGCGAATGTTGCTTCTGTTTGCACCATGGGACACATGCTCTCTGGAACGTAAGATTTTTGCTTTAAAAATTTAATTGTCTTACACTTAATTATATTTTTCAAATCATATCTAATTATCTAATCATGACAAGTCTACTGATATACAATCTGACGTTAATGTCCTTGAATAATTCGCATAACTTATTACCGGAAATAATCACTCTATACTTAAAATTAATTATTTATTCATACTCATATTAATATTGCCGATTAATTTATCAATTGAACTCCTGACCCCTGCACCCTATTAATTTGAATGAATGAACAATTAATATATATTTATTGCCTGCGCTGTCAAATTTATCAATAAATTTTTTTGCAGACTTGTGTGCAAAGACATCTACAAAAAAGGATCATCTGAGGGATTCGATGCCAAACCTTTCGTCGGTGGTATTGGAATGTAATTATAATTATATTGTAATTTAATATTACAATTACTTTAAGACATTGTTATTGTTACAATTATTTATTTATTTTTAGAGGAATGCTCATGTTTCAATACGCATTCATATTAAATGATCCGGCAATGATCAAGGTCAATATGTTTGGGTTGACTACAAGTATCCTCTACGTAACTGTCTTTTATCTTTATTCTCCAAACAAGGTAACTTAATTAATTAGTTGATAAGAAAATAAACTATAGCTGTAACTATTTGTTTATTATATTTAATTTTAATTTGTACTGATAATATTTTTATAGACCGCGATGATGAAATTAATAGCCAAGACATTGGGATTAGCGTCAATATTCTTAGCCTACGCTAAATTTGAAAACCCAGAGTACATTGAGTTTAGATACGGTCTGTTGACGACAGTATTATTGCTGATGCTCATTGGAACTCCGCTTATGAATCTCGTAAGCACAGATCTAATTACACGCCTTGATATTTATTTTTATTACTTTGTATTTTATATAATATTTTACTTTTGTTTCGTAGGGTCAAGTCATAAAGACCAAGAGCACTGAAATTCTTCCATTCCCGCTAATAGCCATGGGGACTGTCGTATCTTTCCTATGGTTACTTTATGGCATCATAATTGATAACGGTTTTATTGTCGTAAGTAACTAATTATGATGATGATAAGACAACAACAAATACGGCTGATGAAATTTGTTGCTCAATTACTGAGGTATTCAACTATCAGATAATAAATATTTATTTTTGACTTTACAGTTCCAAAACGTCGTCGGGTTGTTTTTATACATCGTCCAATTATCTTTGTTTGCTATCTATCCATCAAAGCCCAAGGAAGTAACTTCTAGCCATTCCAAAAAGGAATAGAATTATAAATTTTAAATACTTCTTTTCAAAGACATATTTTTAAAACTAAACTAGGTCAATTTGTACGTCTGCTACACGAGCTGGCCTCGGTTCAAGTTAACTAATAATTTTTTAAAATCTTGTAATGCAATAATGCACGAAGCTATTTTTTATAAAACAATTTATCAGATGTTATGTTAATCAAGTATATTTTTAACACAATACTAAAAATTTATCAGATATTTTTTATAGAAATAATTGTAAACATTTAAAAAGATCATAGATTATATTAATCGATTATATTTTTAACTGGTCTATATAATTATAATCAATGTAAACTAATTTGTTAATTTGTAATTAGATAAATTTTATTTTATTAAATCAAATATTTTAATGTTGTGATAGTGAATTTAAATTAACCGCTTAAATTTTACTTTATCTTTTTCAACAATTTATTTTTTATAAATAAATTTTTTTACTTGCAACAGTCGGTAACAACGTTCTCACATCATCCTCTGTACTTTTAAAAATAACATGATACAGTTTGTGGAATTTATTCTATAATGCATTTTTTTTTCTCCTCCACATGAGATTTGGCGGGTTTTTGTTCATCGTAAACAGCACAAATTAATAATTGACTATCAGACACTGATAGTACATAGAATACTTGCAAATTATTTCTCAAGACAATCATTTTATATTTTATAAAATATCATTATTTAAAAAAATCTAAACAATGACGAGTGGAAGACTTCATATTGGCGGCAAGCATGTAGCGGAGAATGTAAACAAGAGTGTGGTGATTGAAGGCTATCTAACCAAGGTATAATTAAATTACATATTATAAGTACTTAATTTCTACATATAATTAACAATATATAACTCTTATCATTCAGCTCAGTAGTGACGGAAAAAATGTCGAGATAACGACATTCGATGATACAAAAATAAATGTCGCTCTAAATGAGCCATACTCTGGTGAAGTTTCCGGTATTATGCAGATTTTTGGTAATGTTACATCTAAATCAACGATTGCTGCCGAGAGTTACTATCGATTTGCACCTGAAGAAGATGAAAATGCGTTCGGTATTATCACTTACTTATTTATTTATTTATTTACCCGCCAATTATTTATAATTTAAATTAATTAATCTAGATCCCAAAGATCACACGGATTTCATGACCGTATTGAAAGCTACAGACTTCCAAGATATTTTGGCAAAGTGTAATATCATAGAAGATGATGGACCAAGTGATAATGCCATGCAGACAGAAGAGTATTACTGATAAGATTTTTTCCACCAACTTTTTATTTTTTTTCATGCCCGCATTAATTATTAATTTTGTTCTCCTAAGATATTTATATTAATTAAAGTAATTTTAATATTAATAATAATAAAAATACTGATTGAAAAAAATGTACAATATATTTTTGGGAATGATAACATAAAAAATTTCAATACAAACTAAATTGCATGATTGTTAATTTACTAAAATACAAAATTTGTACATTGTTCATTTTAAAAAACTATAACTTATGTCGCGTTAACGAAAACATTAAAAGAGGCATCTAGAGAAAAGCAGCGACAGCTACAAGAGGTAACCGGACACTCTGTGTGCTGACGGAACCAGTGAGTAATATGGTCAGTGTGTCCGCCGTGTCTGCATGTCTGGCACCACGTGAACCAGCTTCCGAATTCCGTGAGTTTGCTGTCATCGTCGTTTCTTGATGAGATCCCAGCCAATGCCCGGATGCCACTGGGGGTGCCCATGTGCATCAGACAGATGTCACATCTCGGAAGTGGCTTGCGGCAGTTCGGACATGATGATATTTTTAATTGGTTTGAATTATTAACGAGTCTACTGAAGGGTCCACGTGTCCGACTAAGATTTTGCATGAATGCTGATATGCTTTTGCCGCAAAAGTTGCATGATATGAAGACTTGCTGAGGTGGTTTGTCGGTGGAGGGCAATCTCATTGCGATATCAAAGTGCGCGCGTTGGTTCCACATCTTCCAGGCATCCAACAACTCTCTGTAACTGTCTATCCAAACCTGGACTTGATTTTCCTGCCGGAATTTAACCGGTAATGCGCGAATAGCAATGAGACTACAGCTCTGCACATCACCAGTAATTTCTAGGTAACGGTTCAGCAGCTGAATGCCGTCAGATGTTGCTCCAGTAAGTAGGAAACCCGCCAAATCACCCTCTTCGCTCAATTTAACTGTTAACTTTTTCAAGTACTCACATAATTTACTGTCCGATAAAAACATCAAAGCAAACGCGACTCTGTCTTCAACAGCAACACCATTTTCATTAAGTACATTTTCATACGAGTCATTGTCAGCTGTTAGAAATGCAAAAGTTGCCCTAAGATAAGGATCTGACAATTGAGATCGTGATTTCAAACACAATTCTCGCCACATGCTATTTCTATCTTCTGAAAATCCTGACAGTGCCATTGCTACGATGTGTAAATTTGTAGCCATTGACATTTTGCTGGCACCGCGATTCAAAATATCAATGGCTTGTCTTAAAGATAAATTAAATACAGATATTGCTGTTGCACGTGCGTACTGTCCTTCTCGTTCAAGCCGCTCGAGAAATAAATTATTGTACGTAGCATTCGAGTCCTTGTCGAATCTCCAGCCGCAAAGCTGGAGGGCTTTGTCGCGATCAGTCGATCGATAAATTTTAGCAGTATGACTCGATCCAATATCAACCCACGGTCGATTTATTAACTCAGACTTCATAAATAATCCATTGCCGCCATTCTGACCGTCCAGTCTCAAGACTGTTCTTACTCCAGGATGATAATTGTAAATTGACGGAATTATTCCGTCTTCGACTAATGACCTACTTAAACATAACCACTGCCATAAATTTTTTAGCGTTTCGTTTTCTGCTACTTCACCATTCTGCGATAAATCAGGAAGTAATCCGTAATTAGCAAGAGCACGTCGCTTTGTAAGAATAGAAATGTCATCTAGAGATTTATATACATTATCACTGCTTGATATATATTTGAGAGCTTTGGTAGCATGATTCCACACCAAATGAGATCTTGTGGACCAGTTAACGGTGACTCTTTCGTAGACGGTGTAGTCGGTAATTCCTTGGGGAGATATCGTCAGTAGTCTATTGGCATGAGTAGGATGCCAGGAAAAACTGTTGATGCCCGTCCAATTGGTACCAGGTGTTGACCAAGGAGTTACCATCCGTTCTAAAGCTCCCGGCTCAGCATCTTCCCCACTTCCGACCCCGCTGTGCTGTATATCATGCAAATATAATACTGCTGAATCTTTCTGCAAAGATCCCAAGAGATTGTGTCGCGTTGGACACCACAGGACTTTGTTTATCTGCCGAGTCTGCGGCAACGTCAGCATCGGCTTCTCAAAGTAACGCGTGTCCCAGATGGTGATTTGATTGTCGACATGAGAAACCAGCTGACAAACATTATGTGGATTTACTGCCACACTGTAAACAGCCTTTGTAGCTGTGGTATTTACAGTTTTAGCAGAGTCGCGAAAGTCAATTATCTTTAATTGCTTATTATTTACGCCGGCAACCAGGCACCGCGTCTCATTGTTGAACCAAGAAAGTGAATGTGTTGTTTCAGATACTCCAGCCTCTGACAGCGGTCTTATTGAATCCGGTTGATTGACAGTGTGGTGATGGGCACGATCAGTTACCGAAGGAGATTTCAAAACATCCCACAGAAGAATTGAATGATCTGTACGATATTTATCAAGACCACAGACTATCAAATTTGGGTCTGCCGGATTCCATGCCACTGCGTTACATTGTCTCGCATGTTTCGGTGCTAAAAAATCCAACCAGAATTTAAATACCGGCACTATTTAAATATTTTATTTTATAAACTTACCCAATTCCTTTCCCGTTAAACTGAGGGAGTCGAAAGCCGTTGGCCCAAAAGTTGTCAACACTATTTTCCCATTAGCTTGACCCACTGCCAGCAAAATATCCGGTTCTGATTGCGGATAAATATCAACACACTTAACATAATGATGACTTGAATTTGTTGCCAGTAGCTGGGCTATCGTTGAGTCCGATATTTTAATACCTAGAAAAAAGTGGTAAATTTAAAAATAAATTTTTTTTTTTGACAGCTAGAAATTATTACATGATTGCTTATCATTGTCTTTAAACTCAGCAACTTCATAGAGACATATTTCCGTTCCCCAGGTGATAAATTTATTTGAATGAACTGGAGACCACTGGACTTCCAGCTTTGAGCTGTTCATCATTTCAAATTTAAATAAATTAATAATCAACGCGTGTTCTCTCCCGCAATTAATCGTTATTGTTTTTTTAAAAATTACACATGGAATGTAATATTGTTCGGCATTTTTTTTTTTTTTATTTACTCGAGTGCTTACACACACATATATATTTGTATTTATATATATTTACTGACGAAAGCGCTCCGTGAGTCATAGATCAGGCAGCGGCGAAACAGGGAACCAACCAATGACGGGTGGCCAGACTCGATTCTGTCCTGAGCCTGAGTCATACAAAAAGTTTATCGTGACTTTTTTACTGTTATTATATTTAATTTTATCAAGGTAATTGTTGCAAAGATAATAAAGTTATTGTTTATAAATAAGTGCCGTAATTTTGAAACAAACAATACCGCGAAAGTGTCCGCTGTCATTGTGTACTTGTTATTAATTTGTGGTAAAGGTTAAATTAAATACTAAATTTACTCGTACATCTCGGAAATTTATCCGACAACGCGGCACCGCCTTTTTATTATTCATTATATTTTTTTATTTTATTTCGTATTATTGTAGGTGCAAACTCTACGCCCTGAATATTTTCAAATTCCTGACACTCGTGTTCTTATTTTATTTTTTAAATTCATAAATTCTTGGTATTAATTAATCATCATCATCAACAATTAGCCTACTTTTATTAATCAAACAAATGAGAATTATTTAGAACGCGGTTAGTGTCAGTTTTATCCAACAATTCAAATAAAATTGACGCTGGAATTTAAAGAAATTATTTTATAATTTAACGCAAGTACTTTTTATTGGTATCTATTTTTTAAAAATGTAATTTTATATAAATTTACGTGGAATTAATTAATGATCTTAATTTTTTTCAAGTTATTAATGAAGCAGGCATTAGTTTTTAAATTACACGTAAAAAAATTAAACAATTAAATTGATAAGATTAAAAAATATGCATGTACTGATTTTCAAATTTTCTAAAAAATCATTTTTTAATTTTTTTGTTAAAGAAATGTTATTTTAAAATTTTAAAAATAATCAGATGTCCGCCAACTTAGCTGTCATTTTTTTAAAAATAATTTATCATTTTGAAAAAATTAAAAATTTGTTACATTAGATGTTGGCTCACTTTGCTATCATAATTAATTAAGTGAAGATTTCATAATTTTGTTTGTTTTAATAAATTCGTAAGTTAAATAAATGAAATTAAAAATAGAGAAACCGCTGAAGAAGTTTAAACAAAAAAATTTAAATTCATTGTGAAAGAAAAAAGTTAAGAACAATAAACAAGTAATCCTACATTATATGGCTTCTTGTTTATGTTGATTCATTCTTGGAGATAGTTCACATTGATTGTGAGACCCGTTATACATCCTCTTGTTTATTTGAATATTTCTTGATGACTTTCATTCTAGCGCGTGGGAAAATTTTTTTACCGTATAATTATAAATGGATATTAATATTATTAAGCATAATGGTAAAATTTATGATAAATATTTATATTAATGGTGATATATATTTTTTTAGCTGAAAAATGGCGAAAAAACCAGGAGCAGCCCAAGCTTTGCACAAGGTGATAATGGTTGGGAGTGGAGGTGTTGGTAAATCGGCTCTGACACTACAATTTATGTACGATGAGGTTTGTTGCTTTGTATACATATTATATTATATTTATATATTTTTATACATATATATATTTTTTTTACAATTTAAATGTCCGCTACTTTCATTATCATGGATAATTAGTAATATATGTATATTTTTTTTGATAAAGTTCGTAGAAGACTATGAGCCAACGAAAGCTGATTCATACAGAAAAAAAGTAGTGCTAGACGGCGAAGAAGTACAAATAGATATTTTAGATACAGCTGGTCAAGAAGACTATGCAGCAATCAGGGATAATTATTTTAGAAGTGGTGAGGGTTTCCTGTGTGTGTTTTCTATCACGGAGGATGACAGTTTTCAAGCTACTCAGGAGTTCAGGTATTTTATTTATCAAGTTATTCAAGCGAATTATTATTTTTGAATGTTCGATGTCATAAATGTCTTTTATTTTTTTGTAGAGAGCAAATTCTGAGAGTTAAAAACGACGAGAACATTCCTTTCTTATTGGTCGGCAACAAAAGTGATCTTCAGGAAAAAAGAAAAGTTAGTTTGGCTGAGGCTCAAGGAAGGTCTCAACAATGGGGTGTTCCTTACGTGGAAACGAGCGCTAAAACTAGAGAAAATGTTGACAAGGTAAGAAAATGATTTATTTGTTTGTTTATTTAAATAAATTAGCTGGTATTTTATTTGTTACCGCTGCTTAAGCATGGGTCTAAATAAATAATTTTATTTAGTTTTATTTATTGCTGTCACTGTGGTAGTTGTCTTAAGAATTAGCATCACTTGCACATTTTCCAGGTATTTTTTGACTTGATGCGTGAAATAAGATCACGTAAAATAGAAGACAAGTCGGCGAGTAATGGCCGCGGCAAGGATCGTGCCAAAAGGAAGAAAAAGAAGTGCATTATTCTATAGGTTCGCAGATATTTTTTTTTATTTTGCGCTTTTGTCATCTTGCTTTGCTTGATGTTTTTATCTTTTGCAAAATAATTACTGTGTGTTAATTTATTACCAAGATAATTATTTGAAAGTAAAACTCCCAATCAAAGCATTTTTTGTTTTTTAAAATAATAAATACAAAAAAAAAAAAAATTGAACTAAAGAAAGTAAAATATTTCAAACTTTTACCGCCAAAAAAATGCGCGGACTTTCAAATAATTAAAATTTAAAAAATTAACTAAATTTATTTATTTTCGCTTGAATGATAAAAAAATTTATTTCAGGTGTTTTTTGACTTGATGCGCGCAATAGCAGCGCGCAAAGCCCAAGAAAATAAAATCGAGGGTGCCGAGCGTAAAAACAACAAACGATGTTGTGTTATTCTCTAACGAAATGGAGGCAACTTTATAGTTTGTTTATGTTTAAAAACAAAAAAATACAAAGTAGGTTTAATAATTATTATTATAATTATTATGATTATTATTATATAAATATTATTATAGTGTAATGTACGTCCAACTAAATGCGTTTGTATAACATACCGGCGTTCTCAAACCCTTTACAGTGATAAAGCCTTGATACTATTTTACATCTATGACTGTATCTACAGTATACTCGAGGGACCTACGACACGACTTGATTCTGGATCAAATAAATCTTTAATACATATAAATATATGTTATATTATAATATATACAGTCGCTTATTGTTCTCTTACACGCCTTATAATACTACTCGTATTTGTATATTTTTGTTTTTACTTTTACTTATATATATTAATTAACATCCAATTGTATTTTGTCTTTAAATCACTTGGTTAAGATTTTAAATTAACACAGAGCACCGGTGCTTTGATTAATACGCGCATAAACAAATTTTTCATTGTTATTTTATAATATATTAATTTTAAATTTATGTTACGGCAACTCAATGACGTTTAATAAATAGCACAAATGATAATTAACGTCATTAAATATTTTCATTACAACTTTTAGTGCTGAAATTTAAAAAAACTAAATTATTTTTTATTATAATATACATATATTGTATTTAGATAATAATTATTATTATTTTGAGTATTTAATAATTTACTTTTATATGATAATTGAAAAGACAGTATATTTAATTATTTTCGTTAATAAATCTTGTTAATTAACAAGTTATGTAAATTAATATAATTTAAATAATAAATAAGTTATAAAAAAACTAGACATTTATTTTACCTTTTTAATTTCAGCACTTGACATGTAATGAAAAAAAAATAAAATGTCGAGATTGTAAGCCTATAAATTATTATTGCTATTTTTACACTCACTGCCACTTAATTTTTATGTTGCTTTGCTCTATCAATGAATTAATCATTGATTAATGTTAAAGATTAAAATACTTATCAGTTGATAATAATTAAATATAAATGAATACTTAACTGCAGCCATGACTGATTATTTTAACTGCAGTTATTTTTTAAAAATAACATTATTTCTGTGATTAACTTTTCCGTAAATGGACCGTTGAATTTAAATTTTTAAATATGAATACTAATAATTATTGTTAATAATAAATAGAAGATGCTCATAAGAATTGACTATTGAATATTAATTGATGAAATTTTTGGTTTTATATTTTTGTACTTTAGTAGTTAGTCGCGTCTTTTGAGTACTCTTGCAAAAAAAACTTAATAATCAAATTAATTGTATAATTTAAATAAAAAAAAGTTTTTATTGTCTAATAATTGGTGCAAAATAATAGTTCACTTTGTATAGCTGGCTAGCATTCTTCGGTATTTATATTAATATATAGATACATATATAATAGAGGTGTGCGAATTGTGTTCGAACCGAATCGACTTACAAATAATTCAAAGTTCGAATCAATTTGATACGAATAATTCGTAAATTCAAACTATTCCCACACTTCTTATATATATATATATATGTATATATATAATTATCCTACTCTTATAAAACTTAACAATAAAAAATGTTTTATGTATAAATGTAAACATCATGAAATAAAATAATAAAAAAAAATTTTTCTAACAATTTACAGTCGTCAAATATATTCACACATATGACCACATCCTGTTGGACACTGTCGATTATTTTGAAACCATTCTTTCATGTGTTTTATGTGCCCGCCGTGCGTGCACCCTTGGCACCAGGTATACAGTCCTCTGACCACCTGCAAATATTTGTTACAGTTGTTAATTAATGCTTTTTTTTTTCAAAACTACTGATTAGTTCCAATAAATAAAATACAATAAAACTACCTGATGGCAAATCGAGCAAAGAGACAGTTTAGTTTTGTTACATTGGTCGCAGAACCACGTGGTCGGTGGAAAAGCTTTCCCACATGAGGTACAACTCGCGTGGATTGTCGTTGACTGCTGGTTTAATTGAGATATTGATGGTATCCAAGCGTTTTGAATAATCTGAGCAATAAATAAAGTAATTAAAAATGTTAATTGGGTTTTATTGCAATTGATATTAATTTAAATACCTGAGTAGCGACGTCGTAGAGTTTGAACCTGCCTAGAAGATCAATGTACTCTAGAAGCCAGCTCTCCTGGATGGCTGTCGATATATTGAGACCTTTTCTGTTGGACCCCAGAGCCATTAATATTGAGACGGAGGTCTGGACATCGCGTATCGACACGTGGTGCATAAGAGCTTCCTCGACGAGAGGCGTGGGGTCGAAAAACTTTGGCTTGGGTACAGAGTTGACGATAAGGTGACAGGGTTGATCTTCAACAGTCACCGAACCCGAGTCGTCATTAATATCCGAGGGATTAGAGAATTGTTCGGGCGGCGGTGATCTGTCCTGTATCTCGTGTCTCAGCGGAAACGCTTCCTTAGGCAATGACCAGTCACTATCATTTATCGTATTATCAATATAGTCACCTGTATTATACTCCAAAGCAAGAGATTCAAACTCAAATTCACCAAAAATGAAATCGCTCTTAGGCTTACGTTTGTATCCATTCAGAGATTTTTTATATCCCGTAGAAATATTCGACAGAGGATTCAAATTTTCTGGCATTTCATCGGTCTCAGTCTCGTCGTCTCCACCACTGACGCCACCCAACCCGTCTCCCTGCAGTGACTTGACCTCATTCTCAATCACTGTGTTATTCTGCTCCGTTCCAGTCGCCTTGAGTGTCATCTGGGATATATTCAAAATTTCGTCTTTGTCAGGAATATTCTTGGGCATATTGTCCAGGGGATCAGCGTAAAAGGATTTAATTATTTTCCAAACATAGCAGATGTCGATGCGACCGCCATCTAAAGCAACTTTTGAATTGTGATCACAAATATCACTCAGTCTTCCGTTTAAAATATACCTTTTTGCGCAGTATACAAACCAATTAGACTCTTTAGAAGTATTGAGAGTAAATCTTTGGACAGTACTCAATGCCGAGCAAAAATTATCACTACTCGTCTGAGTTTTTCTCATCAAAGTTGTCAAATGTTTTAGTGTTGGAGGTGTGTTGGTATTGACTTTGCTGGCAAACCCAACTTCGCAGTGCGGATTTATGTCTAGTCCCTGAGGATTTGCCTGAGTTGCTGGACGACTTGCTTCCTGAAAAGCGTGATGGTACAGCGTACAGTCACGACTAGTTGATATAAATGAATGAGGATCTCCTCGCCAAGCGATACCAGTCGTCACGTCTTTGTGTTCATTGAAACTCGCAAATGGAATATAAGGTCTCCGAATGTCCCATACATTTATGCTGCTGTCAACAACCAGAGCACAGCTCGCAATGTGATACTTTCTCTGCGGTCTCCATTTAATTCTACCCACAGAAGCAATCGTATGAATGGTGTACTCACAAGTTGGCTTCAACGTCAAGTCCCAAATTTTGATAGTCTTGTCCCGGGAAGCGGTTGCCAGCCACTGGTTCTCCGGGTGCCAATCACACGCGAAAATGGGCCCACTGTGAGCTGTAAAATGTTGGAAATAACGATCCGGACGTCGCATATCCCACTGCTGCACATGTCCATTCTCAGACACGGCTGCGAATGTGTGCTGCTGGTGCGGAGAAAACTCAACGTCTCTCACAGACTCTGTGTTGCTGTAAAATGTCTTGGTAGCTTCTTTTATACGAATGTCGAAACACTTCATTGTACCATCCTGGGAGCCGGATATCAACCACATCGGCTCTGTTGTGTGGAAGCTCACCTTATTTACAGTTCTTTTGTGGTCAGTAAACACATGCTCCTGTTTGGAACGTGTCAATCTATTCAAATTCCACAGTACGACTGCTCCATTTGTTGCCGCGGTTGCTATCAAATGATCTAGACATTTGAATTAAATATTTTTAAGTATAAAAAAAAAAGATTAATTTCTTGATACTTAAAATACTTGTAAATATATATATTTATTTACCATCATTTAAATTCCACGTGACATCATTGCAGGAAAAATTTAAATTTAGATTTTTACCAACTCGTAAATTATAAATTTCTTCGAACTTGTCATCCAACACCGAGAAGATTTTAAAAACTGAAAATAATAAATTGTTATTTATAATTATTATATTAATTAAATAAATAATTAACTAAATACCATTTCGTCCAGCAATGACAACTTGTGAATGATCTTTATTGAGAGCTAATGCATTAGCTGGACTCTCTTGAGTTATCATCACAGTTTTTGGTGGCATTTTAAAATTTATATTTTAAAATATTTAAAACAAACTCAAAACTTCAATTATCCACATAATTAATTTAAAAGTTATTTAAACTAATTAGTAACCTCACTTTCGTATGTTTTGATCTAGTGTTTACATCCTACCAAATTACATGTGCAAAATGTATATAAATAAATATGCTGCTGATAAGTGCTGCCTCTTATATTTTGCTGTACTACATATTTTAAATTCTCCAAGTAAGCAAGAGAATACTTCGGATATTTTCGGTTTTTACTCCCGCTGTGTGTCTTCATGTATAAATTTCCACCACTTTTGACGCGCATGCGCAGGTTTGAATTAATCAGTAGTGGGAGCGATTTCCGAAGTTTATTCTCTTTCTGGGACGAGTTAACTAAATATTTACCTACAGTTAATTTATTATCAATTTATGTTGAGTTACTTTTGATTTTAATACGATTCCTGTCGTAGATCATGCGAATTTTATAAGCTGACCGTTTGAATTTTTCCAAGTGCATTTATTGGAGCAATTGGTGTTGATATTTGATAAAATATTTTCAAAATCATTGACAGTGTGATTTTAATTTTTGAATTTGAATTTAAATATGCAGAGTCCTAGATCTAATAGACTAAATAACATTGAAGCTGCTAATAAACTCAGACATGGGTCGCCAAAGTTCCAGCAAGTATTGCGACAGGTTAGTGTTGATGAATACGTATTGAGTTTGATGTCTGATGAATATTTAAATTATTTATTTTAAAAATCAGAGATGCAGGAAACAAATGCAAGAAAAACGTCATAAGTTATTCAACTCCAGAAGACTAGGTCTTGAAGAGGATGAATCTGTCAAGGATTCTCTTACTGAAATAGTCAGGCGGGAATTTAGCAGCATGTCATCGATGCTTGATGACAGCTCTGATTCACTTGCTGAATTAATGACATGGCCAGTTGATCAAGATGAGCTGATGAGTATTGAAGAAGAAATGCTTAAAGAAGAAGGTAAGATAATGATTATCACTATTTTGTGTCTTGTTTAATTGACTTAAGTATTGATGATCGATTTATTCTGGGTTGTAGAGCAATGGATTATGGAAGAGTTCCATCGTATGCATCAGTACGAAATGGATATGATGGAGACATACTTGGAAGAAATGATGAAGAATGAAATAATATGTCCGATTTGTGAAAAAGACATCATCACTGAGCAATGTGATCACTTCGTTTGTCCAACTTGCCAGCTCTGTTTGCCAGCAAAAGTTACCATGGAAAGTTTTTACCACAGTATTAAAAATCAGGTGGCTAATCATGGCGCGAATTGTAATTTCAAAGCTAGTTTCATGATTATTCCAGAAAATAACACGTCCAGTTTGTACTTGACCTGCGAAACTTGTTCATATTGGGGCCTTGTTTTCTAAATATTTATTGTCTATTTAATTTATTTATTTTTGGTATAAAAATTTTCATGATACCGAGTACTAATTTAATTTTTCTTACCAATATTCAAGTACTGGTTGATAATAATATTAAAATTGTAAATAAACAATAAGTTTTGTCATACTGCCAACTCTTCATTACGGCAAATGATTAATTTTAAAAGCAACTGATAAATTTGTTGTAAAATAAAAGTATATGGGATAAATAAATAAATTAGTTTTGTAAATATTCAATAATTTATTACATTGATTTTGCATGTAGTGTTTACAGTGTCCTGCACAAATGACATTTCAACAAAAAATATATATAGGATTTTTTATTACAGTAATTTTGCTTCTGAAACGGAGATTTCAATTTTTATTTTAATTTAATTTTTTTTTTTTTTTTTTTTTACACAAACAATCTGCGGACAAAACAAATTTATTCACTTTATCATGATAAATTTTATTGTTTCTTATTAAATATATCAA
The DNA here is from genome assembly GCF_026212275.2 of Microplitis demolitor. Lineage (NCBI taxonomy): Eukaryota > Metazoa > Arthropoda > Insecta > Hymenoptera > Braconidae > Microplitis > Microplitis demolitor. Next base: position 23,246,254 of record NC_068547.1, read on the forward strand.
TCTTTATTTTATATTTCACTTTATTCACATTTTTATTGACTTTATTTTTTTTCTTCATCAAAATCGTGAGTTTTAAATTCTCTTAGTAACAGAAACAAATTTAAATTTATAATTTATTATTATTTTTTTTTTTTTTTTTCAGTAACATCTTAATCTGGACGGCAATACAAAAATTTGTTTAATTAATATATTTATTTTAAATTCCAATTATCAACAGCAATTACCGAACAAAAATTTCACCACTTAATCAATTATAATTTTCGTTTTAAATTTAACAATTAATATCTATAATTCATTGGCTGTGATATTATTTTTTCAATAACTGATACAATATTGGCCAATTAAATTGATATAAATTATCTGAGCGATACTTGATACATTTACACATTATACATACATATAATTATTATTATTAATTATTTCAATAATATTGTAGTACATATCGTTATTATTTATCATAAATATTTTTTGTCATTTGTAATTTTTGTTTAAAAAATATAGGTATATATATGTGCAACGATAATTTATTATTAATATTATATTTATATGATTTAAGGGCATTCTCACACAGAAAAAATTTTTTCTAGTCTGAAAAAAAGTTTAGTTTTCATTTTATGATTAAAATTTCATTAATTAATTAAAAAAAAATAAAGCATTTATTGATAAAAGGACAGAGTTAAATTGTCGAGATATAGATTTGAAAAAAAATAACACAATTATTATCAATTAGGAATAAAGACAATTTAAGAAATAAATTTTAAAACGTACAAATTTTTATTATTTTGTCGGCGAAATTTGAAACTGGAGGTTGAGTCGCTAAATTATTATACATTTAAATCTTGTATTGTCTGAGAATGCCCTTAAATAAATGCGATTACATATATATAGATGTATACATATATTTGAATCGCTTTGTTATTTTCGATATCAGAGTGTTTTCAAAATAATTTTAAAGTCGGCAGCTGGCAAATAATTATTATCACAGCTGTGGCTACTGTTAACTTATATATTTATTTATTATTTATAATAAATATATTTAAGCTAAAAAATAATAATCATCATTGTTACTATTGTTACAAATACCAATGAAAGAGTGAGATCACAATAATTTAATATTTACTTTTTTTATAATTAAATACTTAAACTTTTTTCTCTCGTTTTATTTCAAGGCAAATTTTTTTTTTTTTTTTTTTTTCATTGCCAAATTTCGATGCATAATTTACAGCAAATTTATTATAATTAAATAAGCTATTTTTAATTAAGCATTTTAATTAAGTGAGCCCTGAGTTTCGATGTGCTTACGAATAGGTACTCAATTTTTAATTTCGTTTGTTGATTAATTATAAATTATGTTTAAATTAAAAGTTAAATCGCTGATTTAAAATGCTATTCGTCTTTTATATTTTTGGAAAAGGCTCACGTGGAACCGATTATTGTCGCATTCAAACAGTACTTCTAATCTTTTCAGTAAAATTTTTTTAAATGAATTTTTAAATTCAAAAATTATTGAATTATTAATCGATTATTTAAACCATAATACAGAAAATTTTCAAATCTGGTTTATATTTTATGAGCGTTGGCATTTATTCACATTTAATATATACAAATATATAATACGTTGAGAAAATTTAAGTTTGATAAAGACATAAATTTTTTTTTAACTGATAATTACCGACATTTCATTTATAATTTAAATGAAATGTTAAGTCTATGGATAAAATTATTTTCTACAACTCGTTTGTGCGTTGAGAATTAATTTAAATAAAAGTCTTTTATTTAAATTAAATATTTATCCGCGGATTACAAAAATATTTATTAATATTAAAGTAAAAATAGAACACATGCAGAAATATATATATATAAGGTACCTCAATATGTAGCCCCGTACAAAATAAAAGGATTTTTTGTCGCAAAAATTTAAACTTGCGCCAGGAAATCTTTTTTTCTGCGTGGAACTAAATAATATTAATTAATTATCTAATTAATTTTAACAATCAATTGAATTTTTTTTTCTTATTTTTGTTTTTTTTTTTTTTTTACTCTAAAAGACATTTTAAATATTTTTTTTTAAAATCTCTCATTATAAAAATTATTATAGTCATTTTATGACAAAATTTATCATTGAAAAAAGCTTTATATTCATGTGAAAATATTTAATTTCACTGAATTTATAAACGATCAATTCCACAATGTGTCAATGGTATAAATAGTATCATCGAGATTCGAGATAAAATACTGCAATAAATATACATACATATATTCAGATGTGCGCTGTCGATCCAATTTAATTTCACTAATTCGTTCAAATAATTTAATTTATCATTTTTTTTTTACCAATTAATTTTTAAGAAAACGATTGTTATTACAATAGATCGATTATTTAAAAATCTGTAAATATGATCTAGATTTCGTCCATTAGAGTTTGCTTTTAAATAATTCAAAAATTTAAACAATAATAATTAACAAACAAAATCACGTTTGTTTTCATTCAGTAGCAAACTTAAATAATAATCGTAATTAATCATGGATATTTCCATCAGGCAGTATAGTAATAATTTTTAAAAATACCTTTGCTGAACTTTTAAAATGAAATTAAAAAAGTCGTTGTGGAAAAAATAAATGAATTCAAGCTGAACAGTAAATAATTTGACTCGTTGATTAAACATACTTAGTACTTAGTATTAAGTATCGTAATTCAGGCTCACAGTACATTGCACTTGCTGGAACGTCGTCGTTTCCGGCGTTTCTTATCAAAGTCCGTGGGCGGCTGGTTCCGTATAATTCGTACGACCTAAAGATAAATTAAATAATCATTTCATTAATTCTGATTAAATAAAAAATTTTTATAATATTTTTTTTTTTGAGTAGTCACCTCATGAAAAGCCGCATCGACATTTAGCGGAGGATCTTTCGCTGATGTTTCAATGTACGGAATCCCCAAACGATGTGCCAATTCTCGGCCCTGTTCCTCAGTAACTTTTCTCAAGTGAACAAGATCAACTTTGTTGGCCACCAGCAGCATGGGATACACATCTCTGTCTTTGACTCGAAGTATCTGAGTATAAAAATTAACAATATTTTCGTACGACTGTTTGTCAGTTACGGAGTACACCAATAAAAACCCATCTCCTTTTCTCATGTATTGTTCTCTCATTGCACTGAACTCTTCTTGGCCTGCAGTATCCAGCACTAAAATAAAAATAAAAGTTAAAACATTGTTAGTGATATAAATTTAAAGTGAGGGTATAATTTATTTACCATCCAAAATGCACCACTGCTTGTCGACTTCAGTGTGCTGGATGTAGCTGTCCTCGATGGTGGGGTCATAGTCGGTGACGAAGAGCTTCTGGAAAAACTGTATTGTCAAAGCACTTTTTCCGACACCTCCATCTCCAACCACCACCAACTTAAACGTCATAAGATTATCATTGTTAGGAGGCCTCGTCATTCCGCCTCTTTGTTTTCTGCCTCCGCGGCTGCTATTTTCCCTATTCCTGCCTATTCTGATGGCCCTTTATTATCACCAGGTTAATTAAACCTCCACTCCCGTAATGTCAAATTCGTTGCTCAGACCTGAAATTCATAAATAAAATTATTTTATCAATAAATTACAAGACCAGAAATTTTCTACTGCTCCAAAAAACATAAAAAAAAATAAATAAATAAATAAATGGAGTAACTACACATCCAATACAAAGCAAGCCATACGTACACACGTACCACAAAATAAAGCTGACAAATTTTCCGTTGAACATTTTTTTTCGAACCCACAAGATCCTCAAGTACAAAAAATATCAACACATCACAGAGACTAAGACTTTTTATTTTAATATTGAAGGCTGACATACCAAAACTACTTGATAGTGTGTCACTACTTCTCCATCAGTCCTTTCGCTGATTGATGCCCCGTACCCGTTGCTCTGTACATCAGCTCTGTCAGAATCCGTTGGCCAGCGACAACCGCAGCAGGTATAAAAAAATATTAATAAAATATGACGTCCTTACATGGTGTATCTCAACGCCCTTTCGACATCAATTTCCTCTCCGCTGAACTCTGTCCTCCCTATTTCAACTTTAGCTTCGCCACAAGTACCTCCACCAGCCTTCTGTCCTCACTCACGAACACTTGCAAATGTGTGCTCTCATCAGCCTCTTTCTGGAGCCCTAATTTTTCCCGTCCCTTATTGTGTAGACATAGACACTGCTCACAACTCGAGGCCGCCGCTCATCCCGGCTGTGAATTCTACTTGCTTTTGTCCTTGACCAAGCCGAGGAGAAGGAGAAACTAAAGCACACAATGGACTGTGGGCTGCCGATGTTTTTATACTCCGACTCCGGCTACTGTTTTGTCGCTGTTTCCATGCCGGTGGCTCCACCGCGACTTTTTCTTTTATTCTCAGAAACCAACTTCGTAAATGGCTGCTCTGATTTTTAAACTTGTGAGTAATAAATAATTTTACTGTTTTCAATAATTAATTGAACAATCAAATGTTCAATTGGCGCGAATGTTATTAAAGCATTCTTCATATTTATTTATTTGAACGAGTGTGAATGCAACAGACGTCAGACAAATTTAAAATTATATATAAATAGAGTAAATAATTTACAAAATTCACATAATAATTTTCAAATTTTTTGAATGCGCATTTTTTAAATTTAATTTTATTAATTATTTACCCTATTTATTAATAATTTTGAATTTGTTTGATGTCTGCTACATTCACACTCATGATTTCCTATAGAATTTTTCTCCGACTATGGATTTTCTATTAAATTTCTCTAATGATAGTTACGCTGAATTTCAGTATTGTCTGCAATTCTCTTTTCTTCACGTTTTTGAATTTTTTTGGCCAACCGCGCCCTTTTTTTGTATTTGAAAATTTAAATGCTACCATCTATTGGTATTTTATAGAGTTGATCTTAACCTTTGGACTATATATATATATATATAGTCTCCATAATCTATTTCATGCGCATGCGCAAAACAAAGTGGGGATAATTACAAGAAGCCTGGTTGTGCGTTGTCCAATATGGTTAATGGCCGACCATGTACTAAGTTGAGTATTTAGTTATTACGTTCAGCAACGTTTAATTCTGACCAAGTGCAATGTAATTTAATTCAATCTCTTCGAACAATTTTGATTTTTTGTTATCATTTATAAAAACATCGAGGTTTTTTAAATCGTCCAATCTGTTTTATAATCATATGTATAGAAAGTTGTTTGTTACGTTTTAAAATCTAAAAACAACAAGGAAGTGAGGTTATTTAAGTGAGGTTGAACGTATCACATTACTTTATCAACGTATTTAAATAAATCATAATTTCATTTTGTTGAAAGCCAAAATGTCTTTAACGAGGTATGTACTATTTTCATTTAAAAAAATTTTTTTTTCCCGCACTAATATTTAAATTTTATAGTCAATCTTGAGAGGCATTCGCTTACTTGTAATTTTTTTTTTTTAAGTTTTTTACCAGCACCCAGCCAAGTGACTTGGGACAGATCTGATGAAGCACGTGAACAAAAATTGAGGCAACGACCTGTATCAGCTTTGGTGAAAGCTTTTGTTACCGCACCACCTTACGGGCAAAGAAAAGGATGGATTCCCCGAAATCTCGATGACTATGGAGATGGTGGCGCGTTTCCGGAGATCCATGTTGCCCAGTATCCTCTGGAAATGGGTCAGAAGGGCAAGGAGACATGCAACGCCTTGGCAATTCAGCTCGATGCAGAAGGAAAAATAAAATACGACTTAATCGCTCGACAAGGTCACTCTAAAGACAAAATTGTATACAGTAAGCTCAGTGATTTATTACCATCAGAAATAGCAAATGAAAATGATCCCACTTTGATGCGGCCAAGTGAGGAGGAATTAGAAGAAAACACGGAACGGACCCGGAAAGCTCTTGAAAAAATTACACAGTCGAAGATTGCTGCTGCTATGCCGGTCCGTTGTGCAGAGAAACAAGGGCCAGCTCAGTACATTCGGTACACCCCGTCCCAGCAAGGTCAATCATTCAACTCTGGAGCTAAGCAACGAGTCATCAGGATGGTCGAGGCTCAAGTGGATCCGATGGAGCCACCGAAATTCCGAATAAATAAAAAAATTCCTCGTGGACCACCATCTCCACCAGCACCAGTTTTGCATTCTCCAACTCGTAAGGTGACTGTAAAAGAACAAAAAGAGTGGAAGATACCTCCGTGTATTAGTAACTGGAAAAACGCAAAAGGTTACACGATTCCTCTTGATAAACGTTTGGCTGCCGATGGACGAGGTCTGCAACAGGTTCACGTCAATGAGAACTTTGCTAAGCTAGCTGAGGCTCTTTACATTGCCGACAGAAAAGCCCGAGAAGCTGTAGAAATGCGAGCACAGTTAGAGAAGAAACTGGCTCAGAAAGAAAAAGAAAAGAAGGAAGACCATCTCCGTCAGTTGGCTCAGAAAGCGCGGGAAGAGCGTGCTGGGTTGAAGGCTTCTGCGGCTCTGGAGAAGTCGGAGGAATCTAAGGAGCGGGATCAGCTGCGACATGAGAGGCACAAGGATCGTGCGCGCGACCGCAATCTTGCTCGTGCTGCTCCAGACAAGCGGTCCAGGTTACAACGAGAACGCGAGCGGGATATAAGTGAACAAATCGCTTTAGGTATGCCCGCCAAGAATATAAATGCCACTGGTGAGGCTCAATTTGACCAGCGGTTATTCAATACCACTAAAGGAATGGACAGCGGTTATGGTCATGATGACGAGTACAATATCTACGATAAACCCTGGAGGGATTCGAATTCATTAGCTAACAATATCTACAGACCCAGCAAAAATATCGACAAAGACAATTACGGTGACGATCTGGAGAAAATTGTGAAGACCAACAGATTTGTACCCGACAAAGAATTCAGTGGAACTGATCGATCCGCCCAAAGGAGTGGTCCAGTGCAATTCGAAAAGGATGAAGAGGATCCCTTCGGATTGGATCAGTTCTTGACTCAAGCCAAGAGAGCCAGTGGGTCAACAACCACACCAAGTGCTTCTGCGACTTCTTCAAAGCGCAAAGACGACAAAGAACGTCTTTCTGTACCATTAAAAAAGAAAAAGAAATATTAATTAAATTAATCCTAACTTACATTACTATAAGTGAATAAAAATTTATTACTAATTAATTTGATAGATTATTTATAATTTTATTTTGTCACTTACGATTTAATTGTCATGATTGGTTAATAAGCCGCTTAAAATAAGACAGTACGCATTATATAAATGGTAATACTTGTTTATTTTCTAATATACTTTATATTTATATAAATGATAGCAATGTTGATTAATGATCTTAATTATACATACAACAGTATCATTTACATTTATTTCAAATTATGATTTGTACACAAAAATTATTAATTTAAAATGAGTCTACGAAAATGGAAAACATTGATTTATTTTTAAATTTTTAATTTTGGTGCGGCTTTAAAGTTGGACGCTGATAATATTTATTTATTTACTTATTATCAACTAGTTTGTTTACAATCAACAAAATGAATAACTTAATATAATTTATCAATACATACATGATATGTGTTAGTATTTAACTTGATAATTGCACTAAATCCCATGAATTAAACATTTGTTAATTTAATTATTGATAAATTATCACAATAATAATAATAATTATGAAATGTAAATTTTTATAGATTTAAAATGTTGCCAATTAATTTAATTGTAACATCTGTCAAATAAAATTTATAAAGATTAAGAATGGCCTAAAATTATCATTTCACAAATACACTGGTCACAAAAATAAAAGGAGTAATTAATTATCAGCCGGAAATGAAATCTTTCCTTCGAATGCCAATGACAGCAAAAAGTTATCTTTCAAAGCTCTTGGAGCTCTCAAATTAAAAAGTAGGATTCAAACCAAAAGGGTTTCTAGACAAAATTGCTAAAAAATCCTTTAATTTTTTTGATCAGTGTATTATCAACAGACCAACTTAGATCTTACTATAATAATAATAACTAAAATATTTATTTAAAAAGAGTCAGTGTCCAACATAAAGGACATTCACCGTTAAAACTATCTACTTGGATGGATTATATGCATCGGGCCACATTGGGCATTTAAATAATACGCAATCATATAATTAACATAATAAATAATCACACAAAATTGGCTGGACAATATATACTACTAATAAATATAATAATTAAGTTCCGGTCCACTTGGACGTTTTAATTTTTCACATGCGTACGTCACTTCTCGTTGGATTGAGCAATCGCGTAAAAAATTTTTTAGACAACTTGCATGATCTGGACGTATGGCATCCTAACTTAACTTTTTTACGCTACCCTGTGTCAGTTCTGAACTGAAGCATAAAAAATAATTTATAGTTACTAGAGTAAATTATTTCCCTTTCATTTTTATTCATCTTATCTTTTGGCATTTAAATCACGCAAGTACTCTTACCCATAAAAATAATTATTCTACAATAAACAGTATCGACTAGTTACTTCATTATTAAATTAATTAATTAATGTTATAGAATATAGATCGAGTAGTTCAATATGAACTTGTAATTAATACCATTCTGTTATATAACACTAATTATATTTGTTTATTAGTACGCTTATTATTATTATCTTATTCAAAAGATGATTATCGTAAAAATTACTAACTACAATTATAATACCGATGTGTAAGTAAACAAATGCATTATTAATTGTAATAATACTATGCGCTAATTGCTAAATAGCTTTTGCGCGTTAAATACATTTTTTTATATCATTAAGGGCATTCTCGGTCATTGCCCGCCACTTTTTTTAAATTTTAAATAGCTTGACTACCATAGCTGAATTTAAATTTTTTTTTTAAATTTGAGCATCAATTGAAAAAAGGACAACGGAGTTGAAATTTTCGCCAAGATAGAAGATGACAGTCCCAATTAATGAACCTGACCAGTAAATTGACATTATTTTATTTTTACCTGCATTATTTAGATTTAAATGACAATTACATGAATAAAATACTTCATTGCTGCCTGATTTTACTTTTAGAACTTTAATTTTAATTTCGTTTGACTTCTAATTGATAACAACTGTAAGTAATTTTTTTAAAATTTATATCTCGGCGGCAATTGCAACTCCAGTGTCTTTTTTCCAAATGCTCCAATTTATTCTTTAATTATTTAATAAAACTTTAATTCGCTTATGACAATTCGTTATTGAACATTTTCAAAAACTGGCTGGTACTGTCTGAGAATGTCCTTAAAGATGTAAAATTTTTGTAATTTTTTTTTTTTAAGGAATATTATCATCCAATATACAAATTTGAATAATTCGTAGTAAGAAATTGCATATCGTATCCGAAAATATTGATTTGACATTTTTTTTTCATTGTATAATAGTTTGAACAATTCTGTTTCTATGGCAATAATATGTCATGAGACATGTACTTAACATATATATATACTTGAAAAGACATTTCGGTTTTGTTATCGTGTTCCGTGTTTACTAGATCAAAGAAAACAGCATATTTATATCATAAGTATACAAATATTATGTAATGTCTCTACAGTAGGCAGCAAAAATAAATACAAGACTTGCTTTATAAATTTTCTATACATTCTTACATTGATTTCTTTATTCTTATCGTCATCTATTTTTAATAATATCCAGCTGTTTATATATTTACTTATTTTTATAGCTTTCTTAAATTGACAACTGACATTCCATCGTTACGGTTTCGAAATCACTTTTAATACATCAATCTCATTTTTTTTCTATAGATACATATATATATATACTTTTTTAAAATATTGTATAGTGGATTATATATTTATCATCAAAGTTTTCTCATAAGTCATGTGTATACATTTATTGCCTTTGTTTCATTTGATTATTATTTTATATATTATAAATTTCGTTTACTCGAGTGTATATGACGGTCTCAAATAGGTACTTTTGTTACGTTTTTTTGACGAAAAGAATACGAATAATACTCTGTTCCATTTGGCAAGTAATTTAAAATTTTTTTACAACCACTAGAATTATCAACACTCTAGTTGGTAAATGATGAGGAAACTTTCAGCAAAAACTGGTATTGGTTGATTAGATTACAGCGTGATTGATTAAAAAATATGCGGAGCTAATTGAAGCTTCCAGAGCGATACGGGTCGTGCAAAAACACCAGCAAGACCCTTTTCTTTACCGCCGACCAAAAAAACATAGAGGGGTGCTGGTGTAACAGCTTCACTGGCAGCAAGTTTTTCTCTTTGTCTTTCAGCACGTGACGCACTGACAGCTCTCCTGGATGGGGAACCGAGAGCCAGGCTCTTGGGTGGTGCTCTTGGTTTTATTTCCTGCAACTCGAGTAACTCTGCGAAAGTCTGTGAGGCTGATCTACCTGGAGCATCTTCGAGGACACTGTCAGGTGGACTATTAAGCATTTTTGCAAATTTATCATCAGTAGCTTCGAGTCCTAAATAATTTGGATTGCAAAATCCGAATTGTCCTTCACGTATCGTTGGCGCGCGTTGTTTAGACTTTTTTCTGTCAGGCCAGTCGTCGTCTGCGAGTGGATCTCCGGGACTTCTTGCTTCTATACTCGCGTAATCCGAGGTTGATTCTTCACCTTCTTCTAGATCCGCGAATCGTACAGATGCTGAAGTTGGAATTTTAGTTGCACAAGGTGTCTTAGGACTCTGTACAGCTTCGTACAGATGAGAACTGTAGCTTTCCCCGCGCGTAGGCTGACAAGCTTGATGAAGTGTTTCGAAATCGGCTTTTTCTTCAGCGACATCTATAAGTCGCGTGGTCGCTAATCCTTTCTGTTCATCATCGCTGTCTTCGTCGGGATCGACAAACACCAGTCTCGCGGCTTCCACGGGCGTAAGAACAGGCGTAGGTAGAGTCAGAGCACGGAAGTTTGGCACAGAAATCGGCTCGCGAGTCATGCGAGCACTTTTAGCTTCATAAGATGAACTCTCAAAGCTGGATCTGTTAGCCTCCGCCAAAGTGCGCTGTCTTCGTCGAGCTAACGCATTAGCACTTCGTGATTTCACCATACCGCTTGATGGTTCTGCTAATTCAGAATCAACCTGCTGGAACGGATAATAAGAATTAACATCTTGCGGACACTCTTCAGTGTCTTCTTGGCCACTCAATACCGAATAACTGCATTTGTTGGGATGACTCAGTCTTGAAAGATTTATTTGTGAAAGTTTGGATATTTCTTTGAGGAAACTTGGTCTCGTTGGAGCTTCACATGGTGACACTCGATTCCCACCACTTCCAGACAATGAAAATCTTGTTTTGTTGCTACGCAACCTTGGCCGTTGATTATCTTGCATCCCACTGCCTTTGATAACAAGCTCCGAAACAGCAAGAGCAACACTTTCAGCTCTTGGTTGCGGCTTTGGCCCAGGTACAGTCAATCTCTCCCATGTTTCTGTGGCAAAATGAAACCGCCAAAGATCATTAGTCGCCAGTCCATTGGTTTCACCGCCAAATATCAACATACAACTGGGCAATCTGCATGCAGCATGACCATGTAGTGCTCCAGGTCCCGGTTTATTCTTCAACATAGTCCACATTGCTGACTTAACGTCCCACTTCCAGCAGTCATTTCTTTCCTGTAGATCTGTCATACCCCCGTAAATAAACATCGAGTCGCAGTGCAAAACTGCCGAGTGTTTATGACGCGGTGCTGGACCACATTCACTTGACGATAACAAGTGCCAAGATTCCGTCTCAAAGTGAAACGCCCACAATTCCGGTGAACTACCACGTAAATCTTGATATCCACCGTAGATTAACATCTGCCCTCGATGCACCAATGCCGTGTGACCTCTTCGTCCTCTCGGCACAGCGCACCCCCTCTGCGCTCGTATTTTTCTCCACAAATTTGTCTAAAAAAAAGAAAAAAGTAATCAGCATTGCTCCCACTCATATTTTACACCATGAAAATCCGCATTAATAATTAAAACAAATAAAGAAAAAGTAAAAGTTTATAATTGAACAAGGAAGAATTTTATGCGATTTCGAAAGCGTTACAATGATTTTTATTTTCTCTAGCCGTCTTGAAAAGTAGCCAAGTGCATATTCTGTAGCTGTTGTAAATTTTAAGTTTTACCTTCACTGTGTAGACCCATAGAGGGGTTTCAGTGCCCGCGGAGAAGCCCAGCTCGCCGCCGAAAACGTATAAACAATCCTTGTATGCTACTGCGCTGTGTTCCTGAAGCGCTGGAGGTCGTTCTCCACTGGGATGTAGCTCCTCCCACCGACTCTCAGCTGAGAAAACAGATAAAGTGGAGAAACAAAAACAAATTACGTTATTCAGATAATTGACACGTTGCTACGGGGAACAAACTTAATATATGTCCTGCATGTTAGTCTATATATGAATATATATATTTGTGCTACTCTCAGGGAAGAAGATTCCCTCTTCATAAAACATTTATCTCTTCTCAACGAGTTCCAAAACGTGCTACCAGACAATAGGGTGCTCTCAGCTAGTACTTTTCTCAGCGGTTGACCTAGTATTTCGCATTAAACGTGCTCTATCTACTTAAACGAACAAACTTTTGATAACTTAGACCACTAAAAAATTTTTATTTATCGCACATACATACAAAATTCAATTTTATCTTAAAAAAAAAATTGATAGCTGTGAATTTAACAAATTAATGAAATTTATTGAGTAATTGAATTAATGCTGGCAGTTTCATTTCCGACTGCGTCTTTCGATACGTTTATTTTTATTTTTCTTTTTCTCTAATCGTTTCCTCTTTCTTTTACGTCTTTGTTCAGCCAACCAACGACCCCTGCCACAGTGGGAGCATTTTTTTTTACCAGATTTTCTTTTAGCCACTTTGCCGGTCCGAGTCGGACAGTACCCACATTTCCCAACGCAATCTGGGCAGTTACAGCCTGGGGGACGACTGCCGAGACCCACTGATGGAGATCCGATGTCATTCAACTTGTACTTCCCCTTATGATCTCGTTCGAGAATCCCAAACTCCTCGTAAGCTTTGAGAATTTCCGATAACTTTATTTTTTAAATATAAAAGTTAAATATCAAGTAATTTATTTAACTGTAAGTTAATAAAGTGAATATCAAATACCGGTCGCTTAATTAATTCTTCGTCAATACTGAGCCGAGATGAAATGTACTTCAATATTCTTTTGCCGAAACAACTTGACTGTTGATTTAAATCATTAATCGCTTGGATTACACTATTAAACGTCTTTACTTTGTCTTTTTCCATTGTTTGAGTACAAAAAAAATGCATGACTCGTGATAATAATAATTATTATTAAAATAACGATTTCAAAAAAAAGTTGATTTAAATATGAATTCAATTGGCGGCAAAGTTGTGCGGACAGTTTTAATAAAAGAGGACCAATTAAATAAACAAAACTGAACCATTATTGCAACGCTTAATTTTTCATTGAAATTTTAATCCGATCCATCAATTAAAAATGTGTTATTTTTTTTATATCGACATATGACGTATTGTAATGCTGTGACAGAAAACAAAACAGCGTCAACCGCAGCCACCTGACAACCAATCAAATGTACATGTGTAGTAAATTTGAATCGAACATGGCAAATAATTCTAGTGTCAATCCCGTGAGGTGCGTAATTGGGAATGAACATCAAGCGAACCAGATGTCAATCAACGGACCGTGATAACGAGAATCCGAATGAGATGTGTTTGCTCGAGGGCATTTAACAGCAGTTCTCATCTGATCATTGAGTACACAGAAGTTAAGTCCTGATCTGAGTGTGTGGGAATTTTATATAAATATATGCAAATATAAATCAAGAGCACACTTACCCAAACTATACCTCCAGAGATCTTTCAGAGGGAGATTTCCATTTCTACCTCCCAGAAGATAAACATGACCTCCAAGTAATGTCGCACTATGTTTACTTCTCGACGGTGGTGCTGGACCATTTTCCGTTCCAGCAGCAGTCACTGAGCACCACATTTTCCCTCCTTCAATCTTGTCTTTTTGCCTTTGCTCTTGTTCTCGTTCTCGGTTTTTTTTTATCTGAAAAAAAAAAAATGAAAGAGGATTTCGTAGTTAATCCGTTCGTGCTGAAATTGAGTGGGATTGAAATTCATTTTAAGGCCAGGATAAGAGTAGCAGACGCCGTCGCCAAGCAACCGTTTCACTCTCCTCCGGTGCAGTGATACATCTCCTACTCTCTTTCTTTCTTTCTCCCTTCGATCCCCTTATCCTCAGTCATCGCTTAAATTACAACATATATGTACCAACTACATACGCGAGTATAAGCTATAAAGCTTGAACCCCTCGTGATTGCATTTACTTTTCACTTGTGGCGCCAAATCTCTTACGTAGGTCGTGAATTGGTCTGGGGTGACTCGGATAAGACGTTAATAATTTTTCATGTGACTGACAGCTCTCTATAACACTAGAAAAATATTCGATGTAGTGAGTAGTCCCTTTAACTGAACCATTCCCGTACTATTTGTAATTCCATGTCAGAGGGGTGTCGACAGGACGAGCAGCAAGACCGCAAAAGGGGAGACTACTCTCCAGCTAGTAAATAAAATATCGTTTGTTTCACTCCATATAAATCGTTACTTTTACAATCAACTCTGCTCCAAAAAAATAAAAAATAAAAACATCAGTGTACAGTACACATATATACGATATTTAAATTCAAATGCGGAAGCAACGCGAGGTCACATTCAATAAGATTTTACAACTCCCTTGTGCGCTCTTGATAGGCTTTATTTTATTCTTTTATCTTTTTCCATTTACCCTCAGCTCTGCGTTGGGAAACATGGAGAGTTTAATAATTTAATTGTTCAGCGGACTGACGCCCGACAATTCAATATATCTATAAAATGAAATAAAAAATTTACATTCCATTGGACTCTATACATTAAACATGTATTTTCATCAGTCTAAAAAAATCAATGCTGATATTTCTTTGATAAAAATTTAAATATCATGAATTTATTAATATTCTTCACAGCCGACTGGCTGTCATTCGTATTAATAACTTCCAAGTGACGGCAATAAAACGAAAGATGAAAGTGAAGACTTAGAGAGAGAGAGAAAAAGTATCAAAGAAAATTAGATTACCATCGATAAAAGCCTTCATTCATCCCCTCTTATCTTTTAAACTTTTTTTATTATTTCCTCGGTACACACAACTCAGGCGTGTATACTTTATACTCTATATGTTATATATATATATAAAGCAATATACATATGAGTAAAAAGTGTCGGTGTAAAGCTTTAGCTTCGTCCGTATATCCCATTATCCGATGCAACTCGTGACCCACATGTGGCCTGCGATTATTCAGCCAATTAATTGTCTCGACGTGACACTCTAGAGTCATTCTTCCGCCAGCTTCACAATTAAGACGTTCTGTCCTAGTCTGCAGTTTATATAAAAAAAAATAAACCCCATCAGAGTACATGGACATTAATTATTTTATTTTGTATGATAGAGATGCCAGAGGAACAAGGATAGAAGATGTTATGTAGGCGGTTGTTGTTACCTCCCACGATGACGGCACGACTTAATTACAACGACGTTCTTGATATATTTTTACGTCGTTGATAAATTAATATAAGACAAAGATGTGCTGTTTACTTGGTCAACAGTGACGGTGGTAAATAAAAAATTAATGGACTAGTTCAACAAAAGCCTAAAGTGGGACTAAACTAGTAACTTGTACTCATAAATTTATGTAATAAAAAATATAATAATAATAATAATAATATTTACGTATGAACCTCACCTGCTCATTTGCTGAAGTAAACAAAAGACCCGAGCCGGTAAGTATTTCAGTGGAGCATAATAACAGGAAATAAATCTCAAATAAATTGTATTACCCAGGTTGGGAAATATTTATCCAGGACAACGGACCCGCTGGATTCAATCAATTGTACTGGACATGACATATTGTCATCACAATCAACACTCACACACACCTCTGCTGATGACATAAGTACTGTACATTTTATTGCTGCCACGTTTCGCGCGTTTAGAGCACACGTACTTACTCACACGTTTGTCGGTTTGTAAACAATCGGTTTGTGGAGCAACGAGGACTCGGATTATTATCAAACGCGTAAGTGAGTCTAGATTATTTTTTATGTATGCTGGTTACTTGCGAAGATCCAACTGCGTCTGGGTCGAGCACCTAGAGGCAGCTCTACTTGTCATCATCGGGGACTCGACGCAGGCGCTGTCCTACGGCCCTCCACCCTCACTTTTTACCACCACCTGCAGCTTTTAAACTGTTCATCCCTCCTGATAATAGCAATGACTTTGATTTCCTTTTTTTTTCCCTACTCATTCATCCAGCAATTCAAGTTATTTATTTCCGCTCCGATCCGGTGATCATTGCACTTAATCATCAGGGCAATCGTCTTTGTTATTTAAGTATAATGATGTGTGCTTAAGCGATGTATGATTTTGTTTGTTGATATTTGCTTGCAGATCAATGAGAGAAAACCGGAAGGACTCGCGGTCCACGAGGAATAAAGTCAAGTGCGTAAGGACGAGAGGACGTTGCCACAAAAAAGGGGAGATTTAATTTTTTTAAGAGTAACAAGCATGCGCGGGCGTCGGTTGTCATGGTGACAGGATGCAAGAGAACCAGCCGCGCGTGAATACGTATTGATTACTACTTTCATACTCACTTGCTCTTCCTCTGGCACAGCATCTCCTGTCTCTACTATTATGTTTTGTCAAGGTATTTGATCTTCTCCTATGTACATATATGTACTGACGAGTCTGTTCTATGTACTGTACTTAGATACATAGTGATGCATCATCTATTATAGAGCTGTGTAGGAATATTCCCATAGGAGCCGTTCAACACTTGACAGGTTCCACGCGGTGACAGATCCACACGCGTGTTCAATGAAAAATTTACGGTTACTTGGTTAACTCGGGAAACTGGCAGTACCAGCTTCCTGCAGGAAAATAAATAATAAATGATTGCTATCAATTTCAATATAAATATAATTGTCACAGTTCTTTTTTCATGTTTATTTTATACCTTTTGCCAGAGGATACGCTGTTGCTGATGTATGTCGTATGTTGATCCCGTATACTAATCTCGAAGCGTAACTAATCACAGCAGTTGTATTTCATAACTTTCGATTGCTTTTCAGCGGAAGTTTAAAATTAATTTTTGGTTTACAAACTTTTTTTTTTTTACTTATTAATTACAATCAGCACAAGGACAAAGTTTCTCTAGTTAGTGACAATCTTTTAGACAGCTGGTCTATTGTTGGCTGGTAAATTTAAGGAGAGTCCTTGGAGACTCTTGGGGTGATGACATGAGACAGGCGCGAGGATGAATTTGAATCTCTCGTTGAGGGGTCCGAGATCTGAGATGTTGCTTTCGTGTCTTACAAATTTCGCCGCGGGAAAAGTTTCAAGGGGATTCTTATTTTATATGTATGGTTTGTCACCAGTTGGGTGTAGATGCCCGGTGACAAAAGCACCGAGTGAGCTGCAATTACAATTACTGAGAGAGAATACTCCGTAACGAAGAGAGTTGCTCTATGCGTGACACTCTCGTTTTCACTTGAGCAAATTTCTGTCACACTTTATGAACTGTCGTATACTTTTTATTGTATATTTATAACTTTTTATGTTTTTTAAATTATTATCATCATTGTTTTAATAACTTTTAGTTATTAATTTTTTATATAAATTATATTTAAATGACTTTGTAAATTTACTAATTAAATAATAAGATAATTGCCTTAAGATAAAATTAAACAAAAAGCTATAACGAATTAAATAACTAACGAGCATGCAACCCCGAAGGGCAGAGTGGGTTCCTGTGCAATTGCTCGCGTGTGACTGTACCATATAAATAGTGAAACTCGGGAAATCAGAGAGTCATTCACTCTCAATTTTTTAAACAAACAACATTACTAGATATTTATTTAGTTTTTTTTTTATTTTTAAGTTGTGCCGTAACTTTAAAAAATTTTTTTTCTCTACAAATGACTTGAGTTCTTAATTACCAAAAAAAAAAAAAATAATAATAACAGTAGTAATTAAAAAATAAAAATGATTCGCTTAACGAGGCTTTTAATATTTTTTTCCTTGGTGATTTATGAGTCCGGTTCAGTTGCAGTGATATCGGAAAAAAATACACTGGAGCCGATTAAACCCTCGCCAGTTGACGAGACATCAAACGAAAAACCAGAAAAGTTTGTTTTGCCTTTAGCAGAAGGATCTACTTCTGATTCTGATAGTAAAGTAAACAAACGTGATAAAGCTTCAAAGGATGATAAATTTATGGATGATGATAAAAAAGACAAGAGGACTCATGGAAGATTTAGCGAAAGAGATAAGTCACCTTTGTAAATACAAATAATTATTTATTTATTTGGATTTGTTTCTTTTGATGAAGATTTTATGAAAATTATTTTTTCTTTAAGACTCAATTGCTGTGGCAATAGATTCGAGTCTCTCGGACGACTTGAGTCGACGTTACAACCGACTACCAGAGCGACGGATACCAATCGGTATCCAGACCGATTTGGAAATCGTCCGGATGACAGATTCAATAATTGGCAATCGGTGAGACCGAGCAGTTCTTCAAATTCAAACGGCGGACTCTATGGAAGTTCTGGTAATCAACCTGACAGGTCAGTTATTTATTTATATTATTATTATTATTTTAACAGAGTAATTGATCTTTTAATTATTATCATGATTTGTTATCAGAAGATTTGGATCCCGTCCATCATACCATGACTCAGAATACGGAAGACCCGGAAATAGACCGAGCTACGGTTGGGGCTACGGAGGATACGGAGACAGTGGATCTTTTGGAAGTCAGGGGTTCGAATTAAATCACCGTCCAGGTGGAATTTTCTTCTCAGGAAGTAATAGACCTTCGGGTGGTTATGGTATTCATGGAGTAGCTGGTGATCAAGATGAATTTCCCGAAGGCATGGCGGGAGGTAAACTGCCAGCTAACATTCAAACCCAGAAAGTAAATATTTATTTTTTAAATGAACCTGGCTGAGAACACAGTGATATTGATTGATTTTTTTTTAAAATTATTAAGGCAGTTGCTTTGAAAGCCTTGGCGGGAGTGGCATTGATCGGTGCCGCAGCAGCGTTGGCTGCCAACCCAGCTCTTCTACCAGTCGGAGTTCTTGCTGCTGGACGTAAGCGAAGATCCGTAGAATCAGACGAGTCGGAATTCAATCTTCTACGTTTTCCTGAACAATTTATCCGAGATCGTATTCCTGGAGTCTACGAAGACGACGAAGCTGCTAAAATATTCTGGGAGTCTCCAAAGTGTGTCGCTCGTCTCACTTGCGAAGTTCAAAAGGAATATTTGAAAGCCATTACAAAAGATCCAGGTCTTCGCAAAGACGTTGAGCGTCGACTAAAAGAATTGTCAGTATAAATTAAATTAAAATAATAATTTAAACATTAATTATTTTAATTATTCTTTCAGAATTGACAGTGAAATTTTCAGCGCCGATTACGTATACAAAAGTATGAAGATGCTCACCAAAATAGCGCGCAATGCAAATCCCAAAGACGGAAAATGTGAAATATTCACTTGTAATTTTTTCACATCCTAAATAATTAATTATATTGAATTTATTATCAAATAATAATAATTTTTTGTAAAATATATTTAATAGAGTAGTGAAATAAAAGCGAGTTTATATCTCACTGTATATCCATTTATTTTATCAAATAAATTTTCTTGGTAATTTTTTTCCCTCCTGCCAATTATCATATTAATGATTTAATTAATTAATATTTACGATTTATTAATGTAATAAATTCAAATAAGAAGACAATTAAAATGATTAGTTATTTTTTTATCAGCCAAACAATGGAAGTTAGTGAAGGGCAAAAAAAAATATTTTTTTTTACGGATTATCATTATTCAATAAGTATAACTATTAAATTGTTAATCGTAGTAATTATATAATGAATTTAATTAATACAAATTTTAAATATTAAAAAGGCTATGTAAGTTTCTTCGCTTTCTGATAAAGTGTATCCACGACTTTCCCCATACTGTGTATCGTGTCGAGAGCTATTTCGTAAGTTTTATCACGTGGCGCGTCTTCAAATACAATCAGGACACCTTCTCCTTGATCCAGTACTCCAAGTAATTTTTTATCCAGTATCATTTGAGACAATTTTTTTTCTACTTGAGCAATCGGCAAGGCTATACATGACGCTATATGAGCAACCTGCAAAAATAAATCATTTATTAGTCATACTGTTATATTTATTACCACATTAATAAATTACCTGAACACGAGAATAAGGTTCGACCAATCGGCAAAGATTCTGTTCAAGCATAGTGTCATAAAGTGAACCAAGATGTGCGCGGACAATGGGATCATCTTCCAACTCCTGACGGTACTCTTTGACGGCTTTTTGAAAATCGGCAAGAGAACGTTTGTGACTGGCCTCGGCCACAGCCTTCATAGCGTCTAGATCACGGCCAGCGTATTTGACCGCAAGCTTTCCTGACATTATTGACTGGACATCGTCAGGTGTACGGAGCATTATTTTAGACAGCAACATGTACTTGAGGGTCGTGAGTGCTTTAGGACTATCAACACTGTCGTACCTAAAAAAAAAATAAATAATGAAATGATAATTCTATTGATCATTTCAAATTCTCCGCCCATTTATTTAAATTTATTTACCCCTCAAACGCCTCATAGAAATAAGAATAGGCAGTCTTGAAATCTCGTTCATCGGCAGCATGTAAAATTCCAGATTGTAAATCTAGAGCAGCCTGCATTTTAGGCGGACAATAAATAGCATTCGCAGTTGTTCTTGCGCTGGTCAAAGCTGCTCTTGCTTTAGCTAAATTACTCAAAGCATGATAAGTCTTGCTTTCCAGCAACTGTACTTCGACTAACAATTGTTTGTCATCGAGTTTTTTAAGTTCCTTCAGCAAAGCCGAGCTGAGCTGCAGTGCCTCGGTGTACATTCCAGTGTCGAAATAAAGAGCTATCAATCTCGCTTCCAGCGACTGTCGAAGAAACGTTCTCTTTTCTGTTTTCGCCCATTCTATACACTCTTTGCAGAGTTGGACCTAAAAATAACCAAGTGCGTCAGCGATGACAACACAACACACCCTTCAAGAGGTTATGATCACCATCATTACTGCTGTGTCATTCAGTAATAATAATAATAAAATAAAATAAATAAAAATCCAGCTCACCTCGATTCCTATACCAGCCTCCAAGTCCAAGAAGAAGTCAACCAAAGACCTCACGAGTTTAGCAGCCTTGGCCTTGCTGATAAGACTGAGGAAAGGTCTCGTAGCTTTTATGAGGTCAGCGAGTTCCTTAGCCTTACCCTCTTTCTTGTAGAGCTCGCCCAGCTGAAGGATGCCCTGCTCTTTGATACGGATGCTCTCTTCATCGTCTTCTGTCAAACCAATGTCAGGATTTGATACTATTTCATTGAGTAGTGATATTCCCTCGCCACGGTTCGTAAGACAGGCGGCTTGAGCACGCTCAAACAACATTGCACCGGCCATTTCAACTTTTTCAGACCTAACGGATGTATATTTATAAATCGTAATTTTATTATCTGATTTTGCAAACTTGTTGCTGCTGTCAGTTTTGTTATTTATATTTATTTATTGTTAAATAATTATCACATAAATTTATTTAAATAAATCCACTCACTCAGTTGTTGTTATTTATAATTTAACTATCAGACTTTAAATGCTCACTTATAACTGCTTACTTTTTGTCGTTGGTAGTCGAAACGTCTGGCAAAACTCGTGTCATGCTGCTACGTGAGTCAAATCAATGTCTAGAAATTTTTAAATAACCCTTTGATGGTAAGAAAATCTTAAAAGATGAGTCAAGAGAATGTTCTGGAAAAGCGACCTCTGACTTGGAAATTCAAAATTTTTCCCAGGACCATTTTGTATTTTTATTATTGAAATTTAATTTTGAAAAATGGCTGCGCCATCCACTTCATTGTCGACTCGGAATAAAAAACATTTTCTTGGTGTACCAGCACCTTTGGGATACGTCGCTGGTGTTGGCAGAGGGTAAATTTATTTATTTATAATTGTATTGTTTTTTTTTAAATTCATTATTTACCGTTCATTTAAAAAATGACTAACGAAGTCTTGCGTTTAATTCTAACCTTGATTATGTTTTTGTTTTTAGAGCCACTGGATTCACAACACGGTCTGATATTGGACCTGCTCGTGATGCCAATGACGTTTCGTAAGTATATTTCATTATTTTATATTTATTTTTAATTATAATTTATTATTTTGTTGTGTTATCAGTGATGACCGACATGCCCCTCCAACGAAACGAGCTAAAAAGAAAGAAGAAGAGGAAGAAGATGAAGAAGATCTCAATGATTCAAATTATGATGAATTTTCAGGATATGGAGGATCACTTTTCAGTAAAGTAAATTCATTTTTTTAATTTTAGTCATTAATTTTGTAATGATACTCAAGTTAGTCAGCGTAATGGATGTTTATAATTGGAAATTAATTTTTAGGATCCGTATGATAAAGATGATGAGGAAGCGGATGCTATTTATGAAGCCATTGACAAGCGGATGGACGAAAAGCGCAAGGAGTATCGTGAGAAAAGATTAAGAGAAGAGTTGGAACGATATCGTCAGGAACGTCCTAAAATCCAGCAGCAGTTTTCGGACTTGAAGCGGGACTTGATAAATGTCTCGGAGGATGAGTGGAAAAATGTACCAGAAGTTGGAGATTCGAGGAATAGAAAGCAAAGGAATCCTCGGGCGGAAAAATTCACACCTCTACCTGACTCAGTGCTGGCGCGTAATTTGGGTGGTGAGTCTGCGATGAGTATTGACCCAGCTAGTGGTTTGGCTTCGATGATGCCGGGAGTAGCGACACCGGGAATGCTGACTCCCACGGGAGATTTGGATCTTTGTAAAATAGGTCTAGCGAGAAATAAACTGATGCACGTTAAATTGAGTCAAGTGTCAGACTCAGTAGAAGGACAAACTCATGTTGATCCCAAAGGATATTTGACTGATTTGAAAAGTATGATTCCTAGTTACGGTGGTGATATAAATGACATAAAAAAAGCTCGACTTCTTCTTAAATCAATTAGAGAAACAAATCCTAACCATCCACCTGCATGGATTGCTTCAGCACGTCTTGAAGAAGTAACTGGTAAAGTTCAAGCTGCTCGTAATTTAATAATGAAAGGTTGTGAAATGAATCCAACGTCTGAAGACTTGTGGCTAGAGGCAGCACGTCTTCAGCCACCGGACACTGCCAAGGCGGTTATTGCCCAATCAGTGAGACACATTCCTACGTCGGTGAGGATTTGGACAAAAGCTGCGGATCTTGAGACAGAGACAAAGGCAAAAAGAAAAGTTTACAGAAAGGCTTTGGAAAATATACCAAATTCTGTGAGACTCTGGAGGTCGGCGGTGGAACTTGAAGAACCAGAAGATGCTCGTATTTTACTTAGTCGTGCTGTTGAGTGTTGTCCGACTAACGTTGATCTCTGGCTGGCTTTGGCGCGTCTCGAGACCTACGAAAATGCTCGTAAAGTATTGAACAAAGCAAGAGAAAATATTCCAACTGACAGACAGATTTGGACGACTGCTGCTAAATTAGAGGAAGCTAATGGCCACATACAAATGGTAGACAAAATAATTCAGCGTGCTATCGAGTCACTGAAGGCCAATGGCGTTGAGATAAATCGTGATCACTGGTTCAAAGAAGCCATAGAAGCTGAAAAATCAGGAGCAATACATTGCTGTCAAGTGATTATCAAGTATGTTATTGATTGCAATGTCGAAGAGGAAGACAGGAAGCACACGTGGATGGAGGATGCTGAGATGTGTGCCGAGCAAGGCGCACTGGAGTGTGCACGAGCTGTCTACAGTCTCGCAATAAATCACTTCAAGTCAAAGAAATCTATATGGCTGAGAGCTGCGCACTTTGAGAGAAGCTTCGGGACTCGGGAGTCACTGGAAGAATTATTACAGCGTGCAGTTAAACATTGCCCGCAAAGTGAAATGCTGTGGCTGATGGGCGCTAAATCAAAATGGCTAGCCGGTGATGTAGCATCAGCAAGAGATCTCCTGTCTCTGGCTTTCCAAGCGAACTCAAACTCCGAGCAAATTTGGTTGGCTGCTGTTAAGCTTGAGTCTGAAAACGCCGAGTACGGGAGAGCAAGACACCTTCTTTCAAAAGCGCGCGTTCAATGTCCTACACGCAAGGTCGTGATGAAGAGCGCCAAGTTGGAGTGGTGTCTAAATAATTTACAGGAAGCGCTGAGGATTCTGAATGAAGGACTTCAAGATTTTGATGACTTCCCTAAGTTTTGGTTGATGAAAGGACAGATCGAAGAGCAAATGGGTGATCTAGACAAAGCTTTGGAAACTTATAATCTCGCTATAAAAAAATGTCCCCACTCAGTTCCACTATGGAGATTGTTGGCTGATCTTGAACGCCGTAAGAATCACATCACCAAGGCAAGATCTGTTTTGGAGAAGGCGCGATTAAAGAACCCTAAGAACCCCGAGTTGTGGCTGGAGGCTGTCAGGAATGAAATGAAACCCGGCGGTATCAGAGACATGGCCTACACCCTGATGGCCAAGGGCTTACAAGAATGTCCGAACGCCGGGCTACTCTGGGCAGAAGCGATCTTCATGGAGCCCCGAGCTCAGAGGAAGACCAAGGGCTACGATGCTTTGAAGAAATGTGAGCATGATCCCCACGTTGTTCTTGCAGTTGCACGGTACGTTTTGATTAAAATTAAAAATTACTACCGCTTTATTTAATTTAATTATTTTACTAATTATTTGTTTCTTATTACAGGCACATGTGGGCTCAGCACAAACTTAGCAAATGCCGCAGCTGGTTCAACAAGGCAGTGAAACTAGACTCTAAATTCGGTGACGTATGGGCATACTTTTACAAATTCGAAGTAACCCACGGTACTCCAGAACAGCAGGAAGAAGTCAAGAAGAGAGTCATCGCCGCGGAACCAACTCACGGCGAGCACTGGTGCAAAGTTTCAAAAGATATCAAAAACTGGTGTCTAAGTATTGAACAGATTCTGTTGATCGTCGCTAAAAATTTACCAATACCCATTTAATTAAATATATATATATATTTTTATTTTATAATAAATAACCGCAAAATGTAAATTATTCAAATTTAAAAATCTTGTAATTCATAATTTAAAAATAAGTTTATTTATATTTTTATTATTATTTCAAATTTCAACCAAACGAGTTGGGTTCGTTTTCATGAATCTAGTTCTCAGAATACACACAAGAGTTGTCATTGTCAAGGCGATTGAATGAGGGAATAGGGCGAGTGAGTTTGATTTTGATTTGATACTGCGCCAGTAGCAAAAAATGCAATTAGAGATGTTTGGTTGAAACTAAACGTATATTTAATAAGACAGTATATTTTAAGACAAACAATTTATGTAATTATTTATAAAATATAAATATGACATCCAGTTAGAAGTATTGTCATTGTTGTATAGTAGTAAATAGTGCCTAACCTCTACTTAACCTCAATCATGGTGTACTTTAGTGTCTGAGCAATTAATTTAATTAGTAAGTATTTAAAATGTTCAATTGTTTGTTTGTTGAAAACCCAATGAATTTATAAATCCATTATTGTTGACAATATAGCCCAGCAAGATGACGTCAAGTTTGGTCCAGCAGTTTGTCCAGCGACTCAAGTCGCGTCACGAAGATGTTCGAAATAAAGCGGCTCGGGACTTGTGTCATTACGTCAAAACAGAGCTGCGGGAATCATCGCAAGAAGAGATCACAGCATTTATGGATGAATTTAACCATCATATTATTGAGATGGTAAATGGCTCAGATATGAACGAAAAAAAGGGAGGAATTCTGGCAATCGTTTGTTTGATTGGAGCCGATGTAGGAAACATCAACACACGGACCATCAGATTTGCTAATTACTTAAGAAGTCTGCTGCCTTCGACTGATGTCGGTGTCATGGAGCTGACCGCCAAGACTGTGGGAAAATTAGCCCTGGTATCCGGTACTTACACTGCTGAGTATGTTGAGTTTGAAGTTAAACGAGCGTTCGAGTGGCTGGGCGGTGACAGGAATGAGGGGAAAAGACACGCGGCTGTTCTGGTGCTTCGCGAGTTGGCTGTTTCGATGCCCACATATTTTTTCCAGCAGGTAACCCAGTTTTTTGACTTAATATTTAATGCGGTGAGAGATCAGAAGGCTGTAATACGCGAGGGAGCGGTCGAGGCATTACGTGCTGCTTTGGTAGTGACAGCGCAACGCGAAACAACAAAACAAATGCTGAAGTCCCAGTGGTACAAGCAGTGTTACGATGAAATAGTCGCTGGTTTCGAGGATGTTTACAGCAAAGAAAGAGGGTATAATCGCGATGATCGGATTCATGGATCTCTGCTGGTTCTCAATGAATTATTACGCTGCAGTAATATACAGTGGGAGAGAGATTACGAGGCTTTGATGGAAAGATTGAACTGCTCGAGTCAGCCGAGTGACAATGACATTCTTGCACTGATGCCTAGACTAAAGACAATTATTGTATCAAAGTGGTCAGGCTGTCCGTCTGGAGAAAACACTTCTAATCCACAGCATACACTTTACCCGCTGCATGAGTCAGCAGCTTGTCGGCAACTTATGCAAGAGCGGCTTGATGATTTTTACAATGACGTTATGAATCAGCGGCACTCGAAAAATCCTCATATTCAACATGCACTGATGACTCTTTTGCCGAGACTTGTGGCTTTTAATACTGACAAATTCAACAAAGAATACCGACGAGAAACTTTGAATTATTTATTGATGACACTGAGAGGAAGGGAGAAAGACCGTCACGCTGCGTTTATGACTATTGGATTAATAGCAGTCGCTATTGGGGATGCTATTAAAACTTACTTACCTAAAATAATGGAGGTAATTAAAATCAGCTTGCCAGCGAAGGAAACACCCAGCAAGAAAAGAAGCGCGCCGTTGGAACCCGCAGTATTTATCTGCATCACGTTACTGGGCTACGCTGTCAAATCGGCAATCAGCGCGGACATTAGAGACCTTTTAGACTCAATGCTGGCTACCGGACTGAGTCCCATACTCACTACGTCATTGCGTGAATTAGCACAAAACGTTCCGTCTCTTAAGCCAGATATTTCGCAAGGTTTGTTGCGAATGCTGTCTCAAGTGTTGATGCACAAGCCACTCCGGCATCCAGGAGCGCCTTGGACAGCGACCAGTCCCATAGTCACGCCGCTCAATGAACCGACAGACGTTCCTTCGACTGTGTTAGCTCTCCGTACACTTGGAACTTTCAACTTTGATGGTAATCCGCTGCTGCAATTTGTCCGCAGATGCGCGGATCATTTTCTTACTTCAGAACAACCGGAAGTGAGACTAGAAGCTGTCAGAACTTGTTCAAGACTTCTGAGACTTGCTTTGAATCAACCTGGACCTACAGTAACTAATACAGTGTCGTCCGTACTTGGAAAACTTCTAGTCGTTGGTATCACTGATACGGACCCAGACGTCAGGATTTCTGTCCTTGCGTCGCTTGACAATTCTTTTGACATTCACTTAGCTCAAGCGGAGAGTCTTTCTGCTTTATTTATCGCGATGAATGACGAGATGTTTGAAATTCGTGAGCTAGCGATCAGGACAATTGGTCGACTGAGCACAATGAACCCGGCGTATGTCATGCCGTCGCTTAGAAAAACTCTTATTCAGTTTCTTACAGAGTTGGAGCACTCGGGAATGGGCCGTAATAAAGAGCAAGCTGCCAGAATGTTAGATCATCTGGTCGTCAGCGCACCTAGACTGATACGACCGTACATGGAACCGATTCTCAAAGTCCTGGTGCCTAAATTAAAAGAGCCAGAACCAAATCCTGGCGTAGTACTGGCTATTCTCCGAGCAGTTGGTGATTTGGCAGAAGTAAATGGCGCAGAGATGCAGCAATGGATGCCAGAGTTGCTTTCAATTCTACTGGAAATGCTAGTCGACGCAAGTTCACCAGAAAAACGTGGAGTTGCTCTCTGGGTTCTTGGTCAGCTTGTCGGTAGCACTGGACACGTGGTGAAACCTTACATACAGTATCCATCACTTCTGGAGGTGCTGATTAATTTCTTAAAGACAGAACAGCAGCCAATAATCCGCCGAGAAACGATTCGGGTCCTGGGCTTACTGGGAGCTTTGGATCCTTACAAACATAAAATGAATCTTGGACAGATTGACAGTCAGCTGGACACTCTGACATCTATGGTGGATTCTAAAAGTGAACTTGAGAATAATCAAGATCTGACTACCAGCGAGATGCTGGTAAATATGTCGTCATCAAGCTTAGAAGAATTTTATCCAGCAATAGCTATCGCAACTCTGATGAGAATAATTCGCGACCCAACGTTAGCTCAACATCATACGATGGTCGTACAGGCAGTGACATTCATCTTCAAGAGCCTTGGTATCAAGTGTGTTCCTTACATATCACAAGTAATGCCAAGTTTCTTGAACGTCGTCCGCACAGCTGACGTAAACTTCCGTGAATATTTATTCCAACAGCTGTCTGTCCTCATCGCTATCGTAAAACAGCACATCAGAAATTACCTCGACGACACCTTCAACTTGATTAAAGAATTCTGGACAATAAACAGCCCTCTGCAGAGCACGCTGATCAACTTGGTACAAAACATTGCCATAGCTCTTGGCGCTGAGTTCAAAGTCTATTTACCTCAGCTGATGCCGCAGATCTTGCGAGTGCTGACTCACGATACCAGCAAAGATCGCTCCGTTACTGTCAAATTACTCGAAGCGCTTCAGTCATTTGGTAATAATTTGGATAATTATCTACATCTTGTACTGCCGCCAATTGTCAAACTGTTTCACGCATCGGACTGTACGATTACCGTCAACAAAGTTGCTCTCGAGACCGTCGATCAGTTGGCAGACACACTTGACTTTACAGATTTTGCTTCGAGAATCGTCCATCCATTGGTGAGGACACTGGACCAGTGTCCAGAGCTAAGAAATACTGCTATGGAGACTCTGTGCTCCTTGGTAATGCAGCTTGGAAAAAAATACCAGATATTTATTCCACTTGTCCAGAGAGTTATGACCAAACATAAGATCAGTAATTCGCAGTATGATGTCCTGGTGGATAAAATACTGACAGAAACGTCAGTACCCGACGGAGATGATTATTTACTTATGAGACATCGTCATCCGCGTAATAAAAATCGTGATCTTTCACTCGCGTCTTCAGACATAACGACAATTAAATATTTGCATGTATCAGCTTCGAATTTACAGAAGGCATGGACTGCAACTCGTCGAGTGTCTAAGGACGACTGGTTAGAGTGGCTGAGAAGTTTATCAATAGGTCTTTTGAAAGAATCACCGTCTCCAGCGTTGAGGTCATGTTGGGCGCTGGCTCAAACGTACTCCCAATTACCCCGTGATCTTTTTAACGCGGCTTTTGTGTCTTGTTGGACTGAACTCGACGACTCTTATCGCTCGGAGTTGATCCAGACACTCCAGCAAGCGCTGATGGTACCAGACATTCCGGAAATAACTCAGACGATTTTAAATCTTGCTGAATTTATGGACCATTGTGACAAAGGTCCTCTGCCTATTGATTATAAAATTTTAGGTGAACGTGCGATGAATTGTCGAGCATACGCTAAAGCTTTACATTACAAAGAAGATGAATTTCACAAGAGCAGAAATGGTGCTGTCTTTGAATCATTGATATCAATCAATAATAAACTGCAGCAAAAGGAAGCAGCAGAAGGTCTTTTGGAGTACGTAATGAATCAGAATAATCAACAGGACTTGAAAGTACAAGTTCGTTGGTACGAAAAACTCCACAATTGGGACAAGGCTTTGAATCTTTATCGGGAACGATTGGAGACCGATCCAACTGATGTGGAGTCAACGTTAGGAAAAATGCGTTGTCTAGAAGCTTTGGGAGAGTGGGGACAATTGCATGAAGAAGCGACACGTGAATGGTCAAGTCAAATTGACGAAACAAAACAACGAATGGCTCGAATGGCCGCTGCTGCTGCCTGGGGTCTAGGTCAGTGGGAGAGTATGGAAAAATATGTGTCTCTAGTACCGAAGGACACTCAGGACGGTGCATTTTATCGCGCTGTCCTGGCGATTCACAACGAAGAGTACAACGTAGCTCATCAGCTGATCGATGCCGCTCGGGATCTCCTTGACACCGAACTGACAGCGATGGCTGGTGAGAGTTATCAACGAGCTTACAATGCCATGGTCGAGGTACAAAAATTAGCAGAGCTTGAAGAAGTTATTCAGTTTAAATTGGTGCCCGAAAGAAGGACAACTATCAAGACCATGTGGTGGGAAAGACTTCAAGGAGGCCAAAGAATTGTCGAAGATTGGCAGAAAATAATTCAAGTTCATACATTGGTGGTGTCGCCTCAAGATGACATGTACACTTGGCTAAAATACGCGAGTCTTTGCCGTAAAAGCGGAAGTCTTATGCTCGATCACAAGACCCTGGTTATGCTACTGGGTCAGGATCCATCTCTGACTCCACATGACCCACTTCCTACTACTCATCCTCAAGTGACTTTCGCTTACTGCAAGCACATGTGGGTCGCCAATCAACGGGAGGAAGCTTACAAGCAGCTGCGTCTTTTCGTTGTCAATTCTCTCAAATCCAATGGCGGGTCTTCAAGTCAGTCAGAGGAAGAGCATCAGCCACATCAGCAAGAAGCGCACAGGCGGCTTCTTGCTCGCTGCTACTTAAAATTAGGCGAGTGGCTCGAGTCACTAGAAGGTATCAATGAGCATTCGATTCCCGCTGTATTGTCTTACTATGCCGCCGCAACTGAACACGATTCCTCCTGGTACAAAGCATGGCACGCTTTTGCCTACACGAACTTTGAATCTGTATTATTTTACAAACATCAGCAAGGAGAATCTGTACCAGAGATAAATGGAGTTGGACCAGCACGTGCTCAAACAATACCAAGTTCTCAGTACATCTCAAGCTTCACTGTACCAGCTGTCGAAGGTTTCTTTAAATCAATAAATCTATCCCACGGTAATTCTCTGCAAGACACTCTGAGATTATTGACTCTGTGGTTCGATTACGGCCAGTGGCCTGAAGTTTACGACGCCATCATCGAGGGAATTCGTATGATTGAAATAAACACTTGGCTGCAAGTTATTCCCCAGTTGATTGCGAGAATAGACACACCCCGAGCACTAGTGAGCCGATGTATTCATCACCTACTTATTGACATCGGTAAATCTCATCCTCAAGCTCTAGTTTATCCTCTGACAGTGGCCTCTAAGAGTGCAAGTCTCGCTCGTAAAACAGCTGCCAATAAAATTTTAAAAAATATGTGCGAGCACAGTCCGACGTTGGTGTCCCAGGCGATAATGATCAGTGACGAGTTGATCAGGGTCGCTATTATTTGGCACGAGTTGTGGCACGAAGGTCTTGAGGAAGCGAGCAGACTGTACTTTGGTGAGAAAAACGTCACGGGAATGTTCGAAACGCTGGAGCCGCTGCATACGATGCTGGAGAGAGGAGCGCAAACTCTCAAAGAGACTTCCTTTATTCAAGCATACGGACGCGATTTGATGGAAGCACAGGAATGGTGTCATCGGTACAAAGTATCCAACAATGTACGAGATTTGAACCAAGCTTGGGACCTGTACTATCATGTATTCAGAAGAATATCTCGACAGCTACCGCAGCTGACTAGTCTAGAGTTGCAGTATGTCAGTCCCAAGTTACTCCTCTGTCGAGATCTCGAGTTAGCCGTCCCAGGAAGTTACATTCCAGGTCAACCAGTGGTAAGAATAGCCAGTATTCATAGTTCAATGCAAGTTATTACCAGCAAACAACGGCCGCGAAAGCTCTGCATCAAAGGAAGTAACGGCAAAGATTACATGTTCCTTTTAAAAGGCCACGAAGATCTGAGACAAGATGAACGGGTCATGCAGCTCTTTGGACTAGTCAACACTCTGCTGCTTCATGACCCTGATACATTTAGACGAAACCTAACAATCCAAAGATACGCAGTGATACCTCTGTCAACCAACAGCGGTCTTATTGGCTGGGTGCCTCACTGCGACACACTCCATACTCTTATCCGCGACTACCGGGACAAGAAAAAAATTCTTCTTAACATCGAACACCGGATTATGCTACGAATGGCTCCTGACTATGACCATTTGATGCTGATGCAGAAGGTCGAAGTGTTTGAACACGCATTGGAGCACACACACGGCGATGATTTATCGCGGTTACTCTGGTTAAAATCACCTTCAAGTGAAGCCTGGTTTGATCGCCGTACCAACTACACACGTTCACTCGCAGTGATGTCAATGGTCGGTTACATTCTAGGTCTAGGAGATCGTCATCCGTCAAATCTGATGTTAGATCGTCTGAGTGGTAAAATTTTACACATTGATTTTGGCGATTGCTTTGAAGTTGCAATGACTCGCGAAAAGTTTCCTGAAAAAATTCCATTCAGGCTCACGAGGATGCTGATAAACGCAATGGAAGTCACCGGGATTGAAGGCACATACAGAAGAACCTGCGAATCAGTAATGTCTGTTCTCCACCGGAACAAAGACAGTCTGATGGCCGTGCTCGAAGCTTTTGTCTACGATCCTCTGCTCAACTGGAGACTGATTGACAACAATGCGACCAAGAGCAAGCGATCTGACACCCAGAGTATTAATACTAGCTGCAGTCAAGAGCACGGAGACATTCTGGACTCCATGAACTCAACTTTACCTAAAAAAGGTGGGCCTTTGAGTGGCGAGAGCGGCAACGCCGACGTCAACCAGCCCGAAGCTTTGAATAAAAAGGCTCTGGCCATCACCACTAGGGTACGGGACAAATTAACAGGACGTGATTTCTCACACGATGAAACTCTGAGTGTTCAACGGCAAGTTCAGCTGCTTATTCAACAGGCGACTAACAATGAAAATTTATGTCAATGCTACATCGGATGGTAAGTTTTGTATTTGAATTACAATTGTATTTAATAATACATGCGGCAATAAAGTCATTACTGTTATTTAATATTCATTAACGTTTCAGGTGTCCGTTCTGGTAAATTGATAATGATAATGTTTTATTATCAATAATACACTTGATGCTTGGTAACAAAAAAAAAATTATTACTATTATTAAAGCAACGTTAAATTTACTCATGCACTGCAGCGATAATTGCTTACAAAAAAAATTACCTCAATGCTGTAAATATAAATTTTTTTAAAAATGGGTAAGCCTTCTGTATATAAATTTATTTGTAATTGCATTAAAACAATTAACATTGTAAAGTAGTTAATCTGTAATATTAAAAAAAAATTAATAATTAAATAATTTTTATTTAATATCAAATAAAATTAAATGCTTAAATATTGGATTTTATATTTTTTTTTATAAAATATTTTATCATTAAATTATTATGGCATAAATATATTATGCGTGTGAATTGAAGTGGTCGTTAAAAATTATAAAATACCTGGGGAATTTGGTTTTTTCTTTTTAAGTTAAAAGAATACGTGTCTCAGGAAGATCCAAGTTTATTTTCCGATACAGTCGCGGTTTTTTAAAAATATCTCATTAAATATGCAGATTACAGGCAAAAGTAATAGGGACAATTTTGTAGGGAATTAAATTCTTGACAAAAAAGGTCATATTGATTTTTTTTACAAAATGTATATTTATGAAGATATTTTAAAAAAACTTTTTTAAATCTTGTCAATTGAAAATTGAAAGGATGACGAATGTTTGAAGTTACGTTTTTAACGACCACCCTGGTGTATATCATACACAAATATGTGTGTTGATTGATGTTAAATAATTAGTGGTGATTTAATTTATAAGTGGGACAAAAACGAGTATCAAGGACCGGCTTTAGTTAAATGAAACGCAAGTGGCAGTAAATCTTTTACTGAAGTCTCCACGACTTTGGTCATCGTCGGGTCTGTCAAATAAACTGGCATGTCACCGAACTCAGCTAGTGTTTGCCGACAAACGCCGCAAGGCGAAGTAATCAAATTATTAATCATCTTCGCGGCGACAGCTATTGCTTTGAATTTAACTCTTCCATCGGAGATGGCTTTTGAGATCGCTGTGCGTTCAGCACAAATGGATGCTGGGAACGATGAATTTTCTATGTTACATCCTCGTGTTATTGTTCCGTCGTCGCATTTTAATGCTGCTCCTACTTTGAAGTTGCTGTATGGTGAGTACGACATCTTCATGGCTTCGATACTCTCGCGTATTAATTCTTGGGCTTCGTTGTCTATAATATGATTAACAGTTTACTAGTATTATTATTATCAATTTTGCCAGGAATCAAGTTCAATACCCCGTATAAGAATCTAAGGAAAATAGACTTAGAAATTCCATACTCCAAGTCATTAATACAAAACGGTCCCAGAAATGGAATTTTTAAACGAGTGTGAATGTACCAGACATCAGACAAATTAAAAATTATAAATAAATAGAGTAAATAATTTTAAAAAATATATTTATTAATTTCAAAAATTTTTAAATGCGCATTTTTTAAAATTTTCTTTTATTAATTTTTTACTCCATTTATTAGTAATTTTAAATTTGTCTGATATCTGGTACATTGACATTCATATTTTAAAATTTAGTTAATGACTACCAAAAAAATGGTAAATTTTTTTTTTGAGTCTGAATGCATTCAAAAATTCAATTCGAGTAAAAATTAAGTCCAATTCCAAAAGAATATTATAAAATTTTTTTAATTACTTAAGTTTTTAATAAATAATTAAATTATTATCTAATTGTTAGGAAATAGATAAGAATAGATAACCTAGTAATAAATAGTTCAATTACTAATTGCTAGAAAATTAAAAAAAAATGGCGCGGCAATTTAAATTAATGACATATAAATGGTGAGTGTGTTGAAGAAATGACACGATGGCTTTAAAATAATTACATTATATAAATAAAAATTACCTAGACTATCGAACTCAATGAATTTTTCAGCCGTCATTTTTGTAAGCAGATAATTATTTTGTTAAAAAATAGAATACTGAATTTCTTTTGGCTTATTTTGAATGTTGAACTTGCGGTGACACTTGTGATGACGTTGCAGTTGCAGGAGACGAGTGGATTAGTTTTGTTGGGAAATGAATTGTGAAGATGTCAAGATGTCGATCTGGATGCGGTGCAAGTGAATGCAATACTGATACAAGTTGAAAGACTTATATACATGTTGTAAGTTAAAAGAGTTTATAAACCGCAGTGGGAAAGCTGCGCAGGTGTAAAGAGGATAAATTTTAATTAAAACTTGGGTGCCACATCAGCATAAGATTATAAGATTTATCAAAGGTATATAAATATATATAATAATGATAGATCTTGGATTATTATTTAATGATTTTGAGCTGATGACGTTGGAGAAGATTTTAAAAGACGAGACGTGGATTTGTGTGCAAGGATTGTAAATATTTTTAAGATAAATAATAAGCGGGAATTTTGAATTATTAATTAGAGATTTGAATGTATATATTTTGTTATTTTTTTTAATTATTAAAAATTTATTACCTCTGTACTTTTACAGTAAGATTTTATTCATATTTATTGTAAAATTCAAATATTTATTTTTACAAAAGCTAATTATCGATAGTCGGTTAAAAATGGCGCTGATGTTAAATTTTATTTATTACGGAAAAAAAAATTGGAATTTGATTGTTTGTAAATTTAATTATTTTATTTAAATAAATAATAAAATAAAGTTAACTTCAGGTTGTAATGGATTATAATTTATGAAAATATTTTTGACATTATGGAAATTATTGATGATTCAATTCAAAATAAATCAAGTAATTTATTTAAATTTTATTTTATTTATTTTTTATAAAAATTTATAAAAATATTTTACAGGTAAAGCTGCAGAATTTAAAAATCCAAACGTAAAAAAACCTAAAGATATAAAATTACAAGGTTAGAAATTTTTATTTATTCATTTATAAAACTAGCAAACTATTTTTAATGGACGGTAAATTTATTTAGAATTGGAGCAACGGCTTAAAGTAGCGGGAAAATCATGTTTTCAAATAAAAAATCGTCTGGATTATATGACGATGCTGTTTAAAAATTCTGGTCCATCTGAAATAGAAAGATCACTCAGAAAATCAAGTGATTCACTTTGCAGTGAGAAAAGTCGAGATTTTTGTCTGCCGGTCAGTGAAGAAGACAACTATCATGATGTTCAAAGTATGGGAGACAGTTATCAGCAAATTGGCAGTGAAATTTGTTCAGTTATTAGTGAAGAAAAAAGTTTATCCGCTAGACCATTTCGAGCCAAATCAGATGAGTATTTTTCAGCAAGCAAACAAGAATCCCAGGATGTTTTGACAGGAAGAGAAATAAATATTAAAATGATGGAAATTTTGCCTAAGGATGATTTCAATCCCATTGACATCAATGACAGAGAATTTGATTCTTTCAATGAAGATTTTTCTGACAGCACAGAAGAATCAGAAGAAGAAGAAGAAGAAGTTGAAAAAATTTTGCCGCCTATTCCCATGATAACTGAACGTAAAAAAAAGCCAGAGTTAAATTATAAAATAAGTGGAAGTCGTCTGGAGTATTCTCGTCGCAGTAAAATAAAGAAGAAAAATAATTCATGGCGAATATCGAATCGATTAAATTTTCTAGCGAAACCTAAGCATCAAATAAAACTTAATGACAGTCCGAGTCGGATTAAAATGAAGAAACGAAAGACCAGGATGAAAAAAGTTAAATCAAAAAGCGTCGAGTCGAGACGAGTGAGTGAGGTTCAAAAAGAAGCTTCTGAAGAAGACGAATGTCCAATAAATCATTATGAATCAGGTATACTTTTATTTATTTAAAGATTACGATAAATAATAAATAATAATCGTGTGAATTATTTTTATTTTTATAATTAAGTAAACGAACTGAAGGAAGATCCATCAATGCCATTAAATATTGAGCCAGCTGTAGAAAATGTCGAGATAATTGAGAAGTTAAATGAAAAATGGCCAGACGTTGTTGAAATTTATCACAATATTGCTGCGCAAAATATAAGTCCGTCTGCTGTGTCTAGTAAACAACATTTTAAATTAGATATTAAACAGAATTTTAATTCAAAGGATGATAAACATTTTGATGAAGCCATTGAAGAGTTTAAACCACACGAAATTGTTGAACAAAACAGTATCAGGCAAGAAGAATATCTTCGAGTGGACATCAAACAAAATGTCTTCAGTCACCAGCACACCCATACTAGGTTAATAAAAGAATTATCAATTGATTGTAAAATATTTTTATGGAAAATTAATAATAAATAGGAACCAAGAGACATTTAAGCATCCTGATAGTCGATCAACTCCGATGGATTCCTGGTGCTGCGAATCATTTTCAGTGAGACGGTATCAGCAACCGACAATTGCTTCCCAATTGAAGAAAGTCAACAGATGCTACTTCACGACGCGATTTGACATAAAAAATATTCCATTCGTCGTTGGAACTTCGGTCACTCGTAGTCATAATCTGGGATTAAATATTCAGCAAGTAAATCTCAGAGTTTATTTAAATCTCCGTCGCTCAGGTTCTTAAAAAATGTTAATGCAGGTTTGGAGTCTTATGAAAAATCGACAGCCGGAAATATTAAATGAAATTAGGCCAGTACTTATTCGCAAAGTCGGTCAGATATTCGGCTCGACAATGAATCCAGGGTCGATGCATGTCGAAAATTGTCATGGTAATGAAGGATCGATTATTTCTTCAAAGCAAACGTTCCGTCAGGAATCAGTTGAACATCCAGGCGGTAGAGTTTCATTGAAAAATAAACAATATGGAGATTCTATTGACGCTGCGCATTTTACCAAAAGCTCATTATTGAGACAACGAGAAGTAATATTTTAAAAAATAATTTTACTAGTTAATTGTCTGATAATTTATTTAAAATCATTTAGGAACAACTGAAAAAAAGTGATACTCTAATTTCAAAATGTAAAAGTTTTACCAACGACTCGGGAAATGTTCAAAAAGTTTTACTTCGACTGCAAGATCAGTTTGAAGAAATGAACAAGTAAGTTACGACTATTTACTGGAAGTTCACTAACAAAGTTACGTAATTTGAATTAATACTTATGTTTGCCGACAGAAAGTACGAAAAACTTGAAGGAAAAATAAAGAAACTAAACGACGAAAGTGTCAGAGAAGAATTGAGTAAACTCGAGT
Source organism: Microplitis demolitor (assembly GCF_026212275.2). Lineage (NCBI taxonomy): Eukaryota > Metazoa > Arthropoda > Insecta > Hymenoptera > Braconidae > Microplitis > Microplitis demolitor. The sequence goes on from NC_068547.1 coordinate 23,284,518, forward strand.
CAGAGCTGAATGATAAAGAAGAAGAAATTTATGCCGTAGCTGGTCTGTACACAGAAGTAAGGGCTCTGAAGCAACAAATTAAAATGATGCATCAAAAGAAAAGTCTTCTTTACATAACTACCGAAAGTGCTGGGAAGCTACTGAAAAATTCTTCAATGCTAAGCCGCTCGCGAACTTCATACCCGCTCGAATCTTTTCATCGTCAGCAGAGACCCAGGACATCTTGCAATACAAAACCTCCAACGTCTTCTCGGCTCGTGGGGCTCTTACGTCACATCCAGTCTGTCCAGCAGCAGCTAACGACTTAAATTAATGAGAGTTATATTTTTTAAAATAAATTTTTTTTAGTAAAAGAAAATTATAGATGTCAGCTTTTATTTTTTTTGCTGTTTTGATATACAATATACATAAATGTTTATTTTCATGTGTTGTTTATATACAAATATTTAAAACACATTTTTTTTTAAATAATTAATGATCAAAGTTTACGGGTTTGTTTTTTTTCGTATTATTATTATTTATAATAATTGTAGTGCAAATTTAAATTTGCATCATTTTATGTTTCTCAATTATTCTCTACAGGCAACAATTATTGTATAGGATTTTTTTTTAGACAATACAAGTCATTCGCGGTTTTTTTTAAGACTGATTACTTTATTTTATTTACCTAGTGTAATTTTAACGTACGTTAATCTGTTTCTCTTTACTAATTAATATACTAAAATCTATATACTATAATTTTAATATAAATTTAATTAATAATTCATTTTAATTGTTTTTTTTTCGATGAGGATCACTCAAGATATGTTGACAATTTACAACCAATTATTCATTTATAAAATTATATAATTATAAATATTTAAGATAATAATAAAACAATTAAAAAGTTTAAAGCAAATTGCAAATAGATAATAGAGCAGCTAAAAATATTTATATTTTTAATTTATTGTTTCTTTTAAATCAATAAATTAATTATAAATTTTTATTATAAATAAAAATCACAGCGTTTCAGCTAGTTTGTAAGTACTAAATAGTTTACATATTAATAAGCAATATTTTTATCAAATTTTTTCTTCCCAAAACTACACTACGAATTATTTTTTTTTCTCCAATTACAAAAGTGTTAGTAGAAAAACCAACAAAAATTTTAATTAACAAATTTATAAATTTATAATTAAATGGAAATAATAATTAATATTAAATAAATTTATATTTTCATCCGTTCATGACACAAAATATCTCTCATATCACAGACTAAAGATGCTTTGGTATTAAAAAAAAAAGAATTGTGAGAACGTAAAAGAAAAAAATATTTAATAATAATTTAAAAAAACAAACAAACAATAAATATATAATTTCATTGTCAAGTTTATATTTTTGAGCATTCATCAACGCACAAGCACTTTCATTCAATGAAATGTGCAGAAAATATCATCATCATTATTATTTATCGTTATATTTAATAATAATATTTATTACTATTAATATTATTTTGTTTTTAAAAAATTTTTTCTTTGAAAGCTCAATAGATTTATTAAGTATTTTTTTTTCTTTTTATTTTTTTTGTACGTGTTATTCAAGACGATAACAGTTGATAGGATTTCCACGTAATTATTATACAACGTTTGATATATCTTTCATAGATAGATATTTCTACGCAATACAAAATAATCCATCTTTATTATTTTTATTTTATTTTTTCTTCTCTATATTATTCTCGCTAACGCCGAGCATAATATATAACTATAAATATAGTAATATATATTTATGTTATTGTAATCGTTATTTACATATTTAAACTCCAAAAATAAACGAAAAAAAAATAAGTTTGCGACAAGAGTATATCCCATTTATAAATATCAAAGTGTAACAAATAACGTATACAAATAAATAAATCAATCAATATATATAGATATTTTTTTTTATTTAAATATATATATGACGTGGAAACGTTATTTTAAAATTTACGAAAATATTTTCCCGTTTTTTTTTTTTTTTTAAACTTTTTTAATTAATTTTCTTAACCGCAGAACTGATCTAAATTTAAGTCGTCTTTTAATACAAGTTTCTGTATAAAATATACCGGCCAACTTTAAATAAACATCAATAAATAAATAGAATGAAAGCTCAACTTGATCAATAATATCTATGTAAATTAACATATGACCTTTGAGGAATATTTTATCAGTAATAATAGTTTTGTGTCTGTGAGATCAAATAATAATAATAATAAACCGTCAACATGATGAATATTCTCATATATATATTATCGATATAAGAACGTTAAAAACTACGTCAAGCAGTTTTCGATAAAAGAGCATCAATAAGTCGCAATTTGGCTTTAGTTTGTTTGTAAGACTCGTAGATTGTAGTGACGTGAGGTCCGCGGTCTTCTCGTTGCATGCGTCGGCCGGCTCTGGCTTCAAATTGAGCTTCAAGTTCTTTCAAAGCTCGTCTGAGACACTTCTTTTCCTCCCTCATGACTCGCTGCTGGGCGATGAGATCTTCTTGGGGAAGAGCGTGGAGACTTTCGCCGGGACCACCTCGACTTCCTTCGCTGCTGCTGTGCTGGCTGTCGCTGTCGGTGGGCAGTGGATCGGGTGCGTCAATGCAGTCCAAGATTCCGCGATGAGACATGTCAGGTTCACTTGCTCGTCTGTCACCGTCACCGGCACTTCCAGGAAGTGATGATGATGTAAAGTCCATGGCTTCGTGCTCCAGAATCGTCGCTAGCTCTGAAATGCTGTCTTTGTTTTTGCTGGACCCAGCTCTTATCAGCAGTCTTTTTAACGCTCGGTAACGGTCGTACAGAGTCCGGACAACCGAGCGGTCTTCCTTGGAAACGGGTCTACCGAACGCACCTTCAATCTGTAGCAGAGCTTTCTGAACTGCTGTTTTTTCATCAAGCAACTGCTCGTAGGTCATTTCTTCCAAGCTATCCGGTCGTCCGTACTTGGATCTCTTTTCAGAAAGCTTCCTTTCCACGTCCTTTAACATATCCTCCATCAATATAGCCCGAGATTTCTCTGGGCTGTTGTTGTTGTTTATCTGAGTGGCATTATCAAGTGAATTGTTTCGATTAGCAGTCGCTCGTAGCAGCCCGATTGGATCCTCCTTGAGCATTTTGTGTTCTTTACGCAGTTTATTAAGCTCCGAACATAGTCTTTTGATATCACGATTGCTCATCTTGTCCGAATGGCTTGGACGATATCCAAAATTCTCTTCAAACTCGTCCTCGTATTTTTTTATTTTCTTCTTTAATCCGTTTATGTGCTTAGTCAGGGTCTTAAGACCGAGTTCTGTTGGTCCTGGAACACTTGGCGGGACGTCGTTTTCAGAGTAAAATCTACGCGGCAACAATAAAGAATTTCTCGGTGACAACATCGCTTCAACATTATTAGTATCACCCTCCTCCTCTTCCTCCTGATAATCAAAGACACGATAAAAATAAAATAAAATGATGACTCAGTAACAGAGATAAGTGTAATTTGAAATTTTACACTCACACTCCCACTCACACTCACACATCTACAGCAAGATTTTATCTAATACTTACGTCTGTCTGTCTACGCTGAAAGCCCCAATTCGTTGGCACAGGATTGTTCAAATCTTCGTTATCTAGTGAAAGCGGTCGGGCGGGCGATGGAGATCTGCTCGGTCCACTGCTCAGCATTTCAAGAAAACTCTGTCCAGTCCCTTCATTACGACGATTCGAATCCGATATATTTATATATAAATTTGACTCCGGCTCTTCGTTTTCATTTGCATTATTTTCCTGTTCACCAAAAAATTTATCAGTTTAAAGAACAAAATCCCACTAAACTAAATTACCTACAGAAATAAATGTACAACTCACCTTGCTGGAGTTGAGATCAATCTCCAGACCCTTGTGTGTTTTTTTATGTCTCATTACACGTCTCCCACGAGGGGCAATGCTTCTACTGAACCTCTCAGTACTGCGTACTCGCTCTACATCACACTCAAGTCGTTCAGCACTAAGCAGAATGTCACAAGGCGAGGGTAATGGTGACGGCTTTGTTGATACCGGGGAAACGTTAGTTCTCTCGTGCAGAGGCAACCCAGTACATCTCTGAAATAAAATTAATAACAGCACGTTAATTTCTTCAATCAAATTCTCACTATCCCGGCATACGCAACAGCATTAATTAAATTAAAATAATTATAATAAATTACCACTCCGTGTCCCATGTCTTGATCAGGATAAATAATATGCAAATGCTTGTCACTGTTGAAATCTTCGTGGCTACTGACCCTGCGGATTGACTCCACACCATTCGGTGGGCTTTCTAAAATTTGCTCTTCGCTGTTACTTCTAAAAAAAAAAAATTATAGTAATTAATTTACTAATTTATTTAATAGTTTATCAAATAAAGTCCCAGTACCTTATGAGTTTTCTTTCTTGGCAACAAGATTCGCGACGTTCTTTACGTTTACGCGGTTTCAGCGCGCAAAGCAAACCCGTACTGGTTGACGATGAGTTATTTTTCTCGTCCTTTGGTTTGTTACAGCAAACTTCGCAGTCGTTTGGTATCACTGGATAAGCTGACGAATCCCTAGTGCTGCAAATTTTACTCATTATTACACAACATCTATTTTTAAATCCCAATAATAATTATAATTACATATACTACACTTTATATATGTATAAAACGTATGTTTATATTACTGAAGTTATTTTCTAATCGATAATAAAAAAAAAAGTTTTTTATTTCATAATAATGTTTGCGTAGAAAAAAATTAATGTTGTTTAATCAAGTCGATTAGTCATAAGCTCGTGGTTTAAATTAAACTCATTGAGTTTAATTAAAAAAAAAATTCCGCGGTACATTTTTGTTTCTACGATAACATTCCGGAAACGCTAGTTAATGTAATTACTCGAATAAAATTAATAACAATAACAATAACAAACCCGTGTCAAATAGTGTCGCTTATCAATTATCAAGGACAAATATCAACCGCACAATTAATAAAAGGTCAAAATGTAAATGAAAAACGTAATGAATTCATTGACACTATTACAAATTATAAAACACTTACAATAATCGAAAAAAACACCAGCAGTACGTCACTGCAAGTGTAAAATATTCCACTGGTTGTAAAATTACATGACATTGTAATTGTAATTTTTTTTATATTTATTATTATTGTCATTATTTTATGGTAAAGAAACCGGCCGGCATTTCATGGAGTTATGCACGTTAGCGTAATTATATATTTCACCTCGACAATAAAACAGCAAACGAGGCGTAAAAAACGTAAATTATTATTTTATTAAATATAAATATATTATTTTAACAACTTACTTATTATTAACAATAAAAAATGTCATCAATTGATAAATAAATATCAATATAGCTGAGTCAGACTTCTATGACTTATTATGTGATCATAAAAAGTAACTTTCTTTTCCAATGGAACTCTACTGAAATATTTAATCTCACGGCGGTTCGATGATACATTTATTAATATGACTTTTCTTTTTTTAAAACCTCCGTCTGGCACTTAACTATTTTTTTCGGAGCGACTAAATTTTAAAAACTGACAGCGGCCGCTATCGCACTATCAGTGTAATTTAATACCAACAATCAATATATTTGTTTATAGAAAAAAATATGTTGTTTTAAAAATAAAGTTCTTGTACAGTAAACGTCAATAAAACGTAACAGTAAGACACAAGTAATGTGTGCATGTGTCTACTGGATAGGATTGAAGTGAAATGCGGCAGGCAGAGTACAAACTGCTTACTGGCTCTCCAGCGGTTAAACACGCGAGTCTATATCCGCGTTGGCTTAAAACAACCAAACCGCGGTCGCGATGCTACGGGTACAAGTAGTAGTAGTGTAATTTTGGTCCGGTGTTTCCTATCCTTCTCGCGCATTCTCGCGAGTTCGCGGTTCTCGCGATCTACGGGTATTTAACTGCCCGTACTAAGTATCGTCTCTCCTTCTCTCTCTGCCTCCACCTCTACTTGCTCCAATCCACACATAACATAACATAATATAATACTTATATGACAGACGGTGTAGATAAGTGTAGAGCATGTATGGAGTATGTGTTACATTATACCGCCTCGTCGAATAGTACGTTCACATGCTGATGCTAAAGCAAAAGCATCAACCGCAACATGCAAGAAATAGTATTGAGTCTTTTCTACGTGCCAGGGACGACGTTCGATACCACGACGACATCATACCATTATACCAGTTACAATGATGATGATGATCATCATCATGGATATTTCGTTACCCGATTATTGTTTTTTTCCGCCCATTTATATTTACGATCGATCGATCCATCTGTAGTTAACTTTTATCCGGCCAGCCGTTAAACTCAACTCTCTCTTCCATGTCATTCCTTTTTAAACTCAACGACTGAACTGACAATGTGTTTACATTGCTGGACGAATTAAATTACATGGCTATAAACTGTCTGATATTGGATATGAGGCTCCAGTAATCCGGTACCATTGCCAGGGAATCAATAATTATTGATTGATCATACAAACTAGCTGTTAAGTTAATTAAATATCTCGGTAGATTTAAAACTGGCTTGATGCTATTGTTGGTGTTGGTGTCAACATGCTGAGCCTAGACAATCGGCAGTGTATCCACGTAAATTACATGCCAGGGCCGTAACGTTTACTCAAGGATTGACCCTGATCAAGGTCCCATTATACAATGGATCTTAAATCACTAGACGCATTGTATTTTATCGTGATATGTCTTGTATATATACTTGATGGATTATTTATTAAATGATCGAGTGACACTGATAATTTATTTGCTGCTGTCTTTAACACTTGTTACTCTGATCATTTTATTATAAGGATGCATGCGCTAGACCGTAATATTATTTACTAAACCGGTTATATTTTATCTATTTTATTTTCCAACAGAGTGGAAACCTTTTGTAAATACACTGTAAGTGTCTATGGAATTTTTACATAAGAAAATGTTTTTTTTATAACCGGGATGTAGGAAAATTTTGCAAGGATCGTGATTTATATGGCCGACATACCCAAGGCGAGCGAGTGTTATTGTTAATTTCAAGGGTAAATAATTATAAAATAATGTCCAGTGGCTTTAATAATTTTTGTTTATATTTGTAAATAAAAATCAAGCCACGTGGTAATTTTATCGGTTTGACATTCAGACGAGAAAAATAGATTTTGGCACAAAAACATATTTCAGACACGTAACAATAATTTTTAAATTTTTTTGCGGTAAAAAAAAGATAAAAATAAATTTATTACGCTAGAAAATAATAAGTATTATTTAGGAGCTTGTCAATATTATTTAAATAAATCAGGAATGATAATATTTGTTTGGATTCTATAAATAAGTATAAGAGGAAAAAAAATATATAAATATATATAGAAAAGTAAATGAACAAGAAATCGAACTGGGCAAACAGCCAAAACAGGCTCGCTCTTTTGCGCACTGAGCCTCATATCCAACGGCGAAACTGCGCAATTTCTAGGTGAAATTTGAATAAGTTAGCGGAAATATTTTATATACTGACAGATGGAATAGTGGTAATATCTAATTATTCAATCGTGGTTACAGCTGTGCCAATACTTTTACATCTACAACAACGGCAACAGACTATCATCATCATCATCTTCAACGCAGACTTGGTACCTAACTGTTACCGGCGTCAATCTTTCTTACATCTCAGAGTATATTTAGGCTGATAACTCAGTGTATTAGACACAAAAATATTATGAAAAAAGTCTATACACGTCAGCAGCGAAATTACGTCAGCTTTTAAATTTCAAATTAGACGCAATAACAAAATTCCATGTAATTTTTTGGCTCGCGTTATTAGCAACGGACATGTATATTGAAATAATATAAATATTATTGTAAATAAATTAAAAATCGATTACAATCGTATACTCTGCAATTGGAATGTCGCGATAAGAAAGATCGATGACATTTTGAATGACATATCACATTACTTGCAATTGCGATGGAGAAATTCAAATGAAAACAAACAAAGCAAATGGAGTGGAGACACAGACACAAGACAGTAAATATAATTAGTTGAATAATTAACCAACCAGTCGGGAAATAGTTTTGAAGCCTCAGTAATTATGTCCCGCAGAAGAGTCGTGGCCGGTGGGACGTGGGGAAGCACGACAGGTGCGAATACGCCGCACACTCCAGAACTTCTGCCATGTCGGGCCTCATAACTGCTGAGATGGTGGGCGAGGTAGCCCAGAAGACGATAGTGCGAGGGTGGTAGGCATCGCAGAAGCTGTTGCGTTCTTTCGATCCATACTTCGCGGTGATGTTCATACTCTTCTGCAATAACAGAAAAAAAAAAGTAAAAATGCTTCATTATAAATGGATTGGGTCAATAGAAGAAGAAAAAGTATAAGAAGGAGATTGATGTAGGAATTATACAGTCAGCTTACGTGAGTGAACGTGTAAAAGTCTCGATACGAGTGAAGACGGAACAAGTGGTTGTGGTAACTCTTTCAGGTACTGTCTCAACAGTGTAGCTGCAGTTGAAGGACACGCAGCAGCTTCGAGATCCGCGTCCCCTTTCCTTTCGAATGTTGCTCTGAGCCGTTCAGTAAGTCGTGGACTCCCACCAGACAATCGAAACAACGTCGCACTATCAAACCCATGCTTCTCTATATAGTTGCAGAGCCGATGAACAACATAGGGCACTCCTGTGTCTAGATACGACTCCACCAGCTCCAACCGTGCTCCGAAAACTCGGTTACAATTACCATTTCCAACACGTCCCAGCAGTGATCCAGTCAGCGCACGTTTAACTCGTGCCAGTCTTGATTCCTCCTTAAATATTTATTTTTGTTAGTTAATTATTAATTCAGTGATAATTTTAATTTAGCCATCGCTCTTTTAATTAACAAATTTATTACTTAATATCACGGTTTATTCACGATTTGATTTAAATTATTCTAGTTGAACAACTTATAATTAATACCTCTGCTTTAGTTATTTATTCAGAAGATTCTCCCTAATTATACCAAGCTGACGAAAAATTTATCACATTATTTTTTAATCCGAACATTAATTTTATTTATTCAATTGGGCCGTCGATAAATTTTTTACTCTTTTTTTATTGAGTATCATAGATCAATAAATCGCAATGTAAATAAAAATTGGGCGAATGAAGAGTTGATTGGAGACTAATAGAGGTACGTTAACCTGAATCGAATCTCAATGACCGGATATTAGGTCACTGAAGTGATTTGCCAATTAATTATTTTATTTTTCGTTTACCTTATCGCTACGTCGCGGCTCTATTGAACATGACGGCAGAGTGCCTTGACAAAGAGGATGATGATGATGTCGATGCTGGTGATTATCCTCTTGGAGAGCTTCTTGCTGCGGACGTCTCATCCCAGTCCGTCTTCCTCGCGACCCACTGCCGCACTAATAAATTATAATTTAAAAATTTAAACTTAAATATATAAATATATCACAGACGTCAATTCTATTTTTTTAAACTTTCCAAGGTTAATTGTCTGCAGAAATAGACTAAATACTTACAATGCACTCTCTCGCAGCTCTCCACAGATTGAAGTATAGAAAATTCAGTCTCAGTGCCGTGTTGCCCCGACAAACGGCTTTAGGGACGAGCAACAAACTCGCCCGTCGTTTGAACAACAAACGGAAGCCCAGCTTCCAAGTATAATTACTATTGTTATTAATATTAATCTTATTATAATTATTATTATTTTATAAATAAAAATGTTAATAGTAACTAACGGCAATTAATTATCTATAGTTGATAATTAATAGTAACAACGATGTATCGATGAGTTGTTTCTTCAACAAGCGTGAGGATTTTCTTGCTATCAATGGGTATAAAAAAATTACGTATATAATAAGCTTGATGAATTATTATCCCGATGAATAAATCGTAGGACGATGTCTGCTATTTATTTTAAAATAAAATTTTTTATTTCGCTCTTATCGACCAGAAGTACGATTCATGGAGGATTGAAAGGAGCACTGGGTTCATGTCCCTATCACGGCACATTATACAAAAGCTTTGGTTTTACGCTTCCGAGGCGGCGGATATCTCCCTATGGTTGCTTCAAGAAGTGCGTCGACACGAGGCGTAACGTAAGCATCGAGGGTACAACCACCAGTCCCAATTAATGCTCTTGCACCTTCTAGTCTGGCTGAATGCCTCACCACCAGGTAAACTACCACTCCCACCTCCACTGTAACCACCACCAGTCACCAGCTACCGGTCACTTTTGTTTCTCGCATCCTCTTCCTCTCACCCACCAGCAACCTCCTTAGCTCGCCTTCTTGTCCACCGACTTCCCTCGTATCCTTCAGCTTCAAGAGGATTCCAGAAGCCTTTGACTTTTTTAATCCGCCCGCCCCGATGACAACACCTTTATTATTCTGTCAATCATATATCAAAGTCAAATGTCATTAAACTGTATATATATGTTGTTTGCCTAGTCATTTAATAATTGACCACCGCTAAGTTATGGTAATAAATCGATACTGGACTCTATACACTTTACAACTCTATCATCATAAATTATTTAGCGCTCTTAGGGATCTTTATGCCGGTCAGACATTTGAATACCTTTTAATTTCCGGTCATTTCATTAAAACTTGTACCAAATAATAATAATAATAATATATTGTTTATAAATAATTAATAAAAATCAACTGTCACTTGAATTCACTTGACGCCGACATCTTCGGAAGAAACTTCGAGAATAATTTCCTATAGGAGCTCAGGGTATTTGCATATATATATATATATGCATATATATACATATTCATTTAACGAGACAATTAAATTTAACTTTATTTCTATCTTTATAGTTTCAAAGACCGCGAGTTAACACTAAAGTTAACAATCAACTGTAAGATATATTTAAAAAAAAAAAAAACGGTTGATGGCTGATGACGATTGATAACTCCAAACGTTTTCTGCACGAAATTATTTAATGGTTGAAAATGTAGGTGAATGAAAACTGCAGCAAAAGGTTTGTCATGCGTGAAACGACCGTCCGAATAAATAATTATAGTAATTAAGGAACGAAAAATATAAATATATAAATATACCTGTGTCCGCTGATGAAATTCATACCAGAGATATCATGAGTTGGGTACACAAATACTGAACTGCACACGTTACGGTATATATGTTACGTGTTGTAGAATAAATGATCCAGATTATGATACGTTTTTTTTATTACACGGGGATGGATATGAGTACCGATACAATGTATGGGAAAAAAGTTTACCAGCAGCACATTTACCGAGGACGACCGAGCGGCCTCGAAACGTCCAAGTGTCGCGACGCAGCTTGCAAACGCGTAGCAATAACTTCCTTTGCGCATGCATCCCCGCAAGAACTAGAAGTAGATCAATAGGCGCACTCTTACATGCGTCGAAGCACCACCAGGTGAGTTTATTACCTTTGGTACACTTTAAATACGTCTTTAGCAGTAATCTTATTGGTGGTGTCCATCGTAAATTTACGAGTAATGAGCTTACATGCTCATCATGCTCTTATTGCATTAAGACATCGATAGCAAATAAATTTTACTTTTTTTTAACTTTCATGCTTTCTTATTATAATTACTATGGTTTGTTGGTTTATGAATGAGTTTGTTCATTCATTAAATGTGCCGAGGAGTTTCATTATATATTTTTATTGGAAACTCGTCAATACATTTATGGAGAACACGATTTTTAAGTTTTTTTTAGCTGCAAAAAATCTAGTTTATTTTTAATTTTACTCAGAGTAGATTTTCAAATTTTTTTCAAAACAATGTAACAACACACTAAATAATTTGCGAATTTAATCTGGAGTAAATGCGGAGCAGATGGCTGTGTAATTATTTATTCCACTTGGAGTAAAATTGACTTCTAAAAGGAGTTCATTTTAATTTTAAAACTCCAAATCGGAGTTAATGTGGACTTAAAAAAAATCCAGTTCACTTCAAAATCACTCCGCTGAAAAGACAAGTTCTCTATTTACTCCCTATACGAAGTGATTTTTTTTCAAACTCCAGAACTCCGAGTGGCGGAGTAAATCCGAATTTAAATAAAATTTGTGGTCATTCCCGATTTTTTACAGCTTAAAAAATATAATATTGACAATTTGTACTGATAAAAGTATGTATCACACATTTAAATATATAATATAAAAATATTGATATTAATAAATATAAATATTTGAAATGTAAATATAAATATCTGAAATATAAAGATAATGTCGTAAATGTAAGAGTAAATATAAATATATATAAATTTAACGTAAATTGTAAATATAAGAATAATATATATCTCGCGTAAATAAGAATAACAAGACAATCACAATGTAGAGGAATGACGTAAACACTCTCGACAAACCACCACGCAGATGAGTAATATTGGAGCGAAAGTTTCAAACAAAGAACATGGGATTGTTGTTGAGTAACTCTGGTCTCAAAGTGAGTTTGGTTCTTTGCTCCCGCTCTAGATTATCCATTTGAATAGGGACTCTGTGAAAAAAAATGAATGAATGCCTATATAATTATACTTGGATGTACTTAGCAAATGAGTTCAAATGTTTGAAATAATTTTGTTTGTTGAACTTACCCGCTAATTAATGCTCGTGCTCGGAAAGCTGCCAAGTGAGCGTAGTAAGTTGGGGCCGGGTAACTCACGGAACGTGTGCAGCGGGAGAACATGTGGCAGAGATAGTAAGTCAGGGTCTCAATGTCATCTTCAGACATTTTATTGTCATCCCAGAGGCAACGATATTTAGTAGGCCGAGCTGTTCCCTAAAGTTTTAATGGACAATAATTTAAAAATATAAATAAAGTCGTGGGTAAGAGCTGGGTTTATTATAAAATACCTGAATACTGGCGTGGGACACGAGGTAGAAGTCAATGTGCGAGGGATGGGTGATCTTGGTGTCGACAATTGTGCCAGCTTGCACATTTCCACCTTTGTCGTCTGAGTTTTTCAAGTCTGTCGGGAACAATCGGATATGGTGACGTTTTTGAACGACCAGGAATGTTATCTTGGGTTCGTATTTATTTGGTTGACCAAAACGTCTGCATGCGGTTTTTATAGCTTGCAACTCAAAATGCATTACTTGGGGAAACTGACCTTCACTTACTCCGTCTCTTTAATTTAAAAGAAAAAAAAATTATATTACAAAAAATACCATAGAATTAAATGAAATTTTAAAACGAATTGTAATACCGGTAAAAGAAAATTTTTTCAGGTCTTTTTTTTCCATTGGATTCAGTAAAAATTTTCAGTTGATCATAAACGATTTCTTCTAACTGCAGTATTATTTCCTGACGCGATGGCTGTAATTTAATGACGACGTTGTACTTGAATATATCAGGACTTTGACTTGCCGCTACCTGCAACAAATTTGAAATTTTTATTTTTAAAAAAAGTTATTAATAAAATAATTAACTTGATTACCGCAGCTATAGAAGGACTATGAGCGGAGTCGGCTGATGGATGAGTGACGTCAGCGCCGAAAATTATCGTGGGGACTTTCAAGCATTGCGGTCTGAAAGTAAATATTGTCAAGCTAAATACCTGAATAATTGTAAGCCGCCAATAACATTGCAGTTAATCTTACTTGCTTTCAGGAACAAATGAATGATTGATGCCACCTAGTTTTGAGTTTATTTTTAAAAGAATATTTCCCGCTGTTGATCTGTCTGAATTTTTGACAATATTGCTTATCGTTTTATCTTTAAGGCACTGAGTGAGTATGCCGATGTGCAGTTCTGCTGTTTGTTTTACTTTGGGATAAATGTCCACAGGAAATTTTGGAATCACAACAATCACTAGTTTCAGCCGATTTTTTTTCTGTTGCTCGAAATAATTAATAAGTTCTCGGGTATCTTGTGCGCTTTCGATTTTCATAATTCTAAAAGGAGCCTGAGGCTTTCCTATTATCATTCCGTTGTCTTTTCCTAAAATATTTCAAGTAATAATCAAATATTTTTATACAGTCAAGTAATTAATTATAAATTTCTGTACTATTTTACCGAAATTTTGCAGCAATGAAACAAATTTTCTGATCTCTTCTTCCTTACAATCCGATGACAGGTTCAAAACAGTCCACGAATTGTCTGGTATATTTTGAGCTGTCAGAAATTTACCCGCCCGCCAAACACCTTTTTGAACTTTCAAACTTTTTATATCTTTATATTTCAATGAAGGCGGCTCCAGAACACGTGCGTCAATTTTTTCAAGCTGCCCATTCAAAGAAATTCCAAACTCTCGCATCGTTAAATTGTCATTGAAATTCATTGAGTGAAGAACAGATTGAATGCTCCTCATACGTTCTGACGCAGGTTTCGCAGTTTCTTTTATCATTTTGATAGTCTGCTTATCGTTTAATTTTTTATTTATTATCGAACCAGCAGGAATCGTACATAACTAAGCATTAAAAATATAAAACGATAGTTATTCCAAAAGTCATTGTATAAATAATTGCTAGACTTACTTCTGGCGGAAGTAAAACTTTCTTTTTCTTGGACCCAACCCAAAGACATGGTAAATCAGGGCGCTGAAGTTTGTATCCTTTAGACCGAAGAAAGTAATTAGCAACAGTACATTGCTGTCCATTTTCTATAGTAAATTTAGCATCTTTTGCAGGTTGACCTAGACCATTTACTCCAACAGTTCTTTTACTGCTTGGCTTGTTGGGTAGCTGGAATACAACTTTTAGTCCTTCAAGATATTTACTGATCTTATTAAAGTTCTTGGACAACATGTCTGCAGTCAATTCTGTTGTGGAATCACCGCATTGTTCTTTCATTGCATCTAATACACTGACGGACTTTGGAAATGATTTATGAGAAACTGAATAGATAATAAAAATTGAATTAGTTGTCAAATTTAATGAATAATTAATTAACTAGCAATTACCATCGACATTGAAGTATGGCTTCCACCCAAGAACAGCCGATTGGAACATTCCGACCCAGAGTTCCATCCCGTTATCTAAATCAAAGGGTTGGGATTGTGGTTGTTGGAAAAATGACCGTCCGATAGGAATCGCGCAAGCATATGGAGCACTTCGGAGGACAACATCAAGGACTTGGATGGACGACTGATCCTTTTCTTTTTCTTTAAATCCTGTAGATACTCTTGGCAACCATGACAAGTCTATGACGTTAACTTTCTCCATCGTTACTGTTACAGCACAATCTTGATAACCTTCCTCGTCAGCAATTTGTACAATATGTGTAATCTAACAAATTAAATTAAAACCATAAGAAATATGTTCAGTATAAATAAAATTTCTAAATTTTTACTTACACTGTGGCCAAATGGTAAATCGCCCACGGAATAAGCGTTAGCGCGACCATCAAATGCAGGCCAGTTTTTGGGAAATTTTTCTTCTCGCAATTTATTGAACACAAGTCTTTTCAATAACTTTGGCGTGTTGTTACTAAATTTTATGTCATAATGGGTGGCTGCTACTTTAAACTTACTGTCAAAAATAATCTTCACCATATTGGTAAACACTTCAATGTTCCTGCCTCTGGCTCCAGCTTTACCTGGATTTTTTCTTACAGGTATGAGACTACTCCAATAATTTTTTTCCTTTTCAGTGAAAGACTCTTTATCAGGGCCACCTGAAGATCCAGCCTGAAAATCGGTTCATATTGATTTATTAATTATCAAACTGTTTATTTATTTCCAACCAGACATACTTTAGCACCACTAGACTTTACAGCAGTATTATTTTCTGGTGATGAAGCAGCCGAAGGTGGCGATGGCTAAAATATTAAAATTTGAAATATAATATTAAAAAATATATATCACACTACTTAATAAATTGGAGTATTGCGGGTCTAGAAACCTTTTTCATTTCTTCTTTTGATTCTTCATCGCCTTTCTCATTCCCTTTTCTACCAGCAGTATTATCACTTTTTTCTTCCTCACCAACTTCTATTTCTTCACTAGACTTAGCGGAGCCGTCTGAAGCTGCAGCAGCACCAGCTTCGCATGAGAGAAGCTGAGCTTCTTTAGGTCGAGCCCAAACACCTTGCGGAGGTTCAGGGTCTACCGGAATAGGTAGACCCCAAGTACTTTGTCTATTCATAGAAATTTTTTTCTTTTTTTCTTGCTTCTGCCAAGGCTCTCGTGATTCAGACTCCTGCTGATCGTGTTCCTGTGACGTTCTTTCTTGTCCTTGACTTAATTCGTTCACTACCTGTCCCTTTTTATCCTTTTTCTTCTTTCCTGAAAATTAAATAAATCATAAATAATAAACAAAAATTTATACTGTGGTCTTTGAATGGAAATTTTGTTTATCGCAAGACCATGAAAACTTTTTATAAAGGAAGTCTCTACTTGCCTTTGCCCATCGTGAGTTTTTATTATTGCTATTCTAAACCCTACAAACTTCACCGTCGAACTGACGCAATTACTTCAGGGGCTTTTACAGCTCTGCTATAACAAAGTCCTGGATGTCAAAGCACGAACAGGTAAAATTGCGTCGTCCTAGATAATAAACATTACAAATAATGGGAAGATAAATAAAAAATGTAAAACTAAAAAATATTTTTTATTTTATAAGAAAAATAAATGATTTATTTAATTTTGCTATTGAAAAATTTTCATTGGTTCATAAGACAGTAAATGGCGAGGAAATAAATTTATTTATAAAAAATAGTTAGCTCCAGATATATTTAAATCGATAGTTATTGATCTATACTGAAGTTAATGCGCAACCGTGTAATTTTCCAGGAAGTTTGATAACGATCAAACTTACTCTGCGTGTTTGGATTTCCTGATATCGATCCGTGAAAAATTAATCGAGTAATTAGAAAAAGCGAAATGTCGATGAACATAATCTGATAAAATAAATGAAGAAATAGTTATGGTTAATATATTAACGAAACCATTAAAAATTAGTGAAAAAAACCGGCTTATAAAAAAACCGAGAAGAAATGACTCATAGAGTGACCCCTGGACTTCTTGCTGTTGACGAGCTTTCTGAGCTCAAAGGAATCCATCCTCACCATTCTCTCCAAATAGAGGCGATTGGAAGGAACAATAAATGTTCATATTGTTGGGAGTTATTCCCAACAGAAGAAAAGTTACAGGCCACTCCATTGAAATGCATAGCCAGTGTGATCTGCCCGCATCTACCTGACGCTAATTACTCGGAAAGTAAATTTTTTTCAGGACTTTTTTGGGTTTCTCCTACTAGAGGACATTAAAAGGAACAAAAAATGTTAATGTTGTTGGGAGATATTCCCAACAAAAGAAAAGTTACGAGCCACTCTTTGTAGAAACCGACATCCTCATTCATCTTCATTTATCTTCATTTATCCTAATATGGGTCATAGATCAAAAAATAAATTTTTTCCGGGACTTTTTTGAGTTTCTCCTACTAGAGGACACTAAAAGGAATAAAAAATATTAATGTTGTTGGGAGTTACTCCCAACAGGAGAAAAGTTACGAGCCACTCTTTATAAAAATACACGGCCGTCACTCTTCTTTATTTCCCTGCTCTATTACGTCGTCATACTTGAAACCAATAATTTTTGAAACTACAAGTTTTATTAATATTAATATTTATTAATATCTCTTGATTACATATTTTTTGGTGTACATTTGTGACAAAAATAAAAATAAAGTAAAATAAAATAAAAGACAATTATAAAGAAAAAATATTTAAACCACCCAATTTTCCGAACGACTTGAGAGCTCAGATAATTATAAATATAATATAAAAATATCTTAAATAAGCAGCTATCAATAGAATATATGATATTATATATCTATAAATATTCAATATAATCATATTATTATAATAACAGTATCTTAGAATCAGTGGAAGCGGGCATTTTAAACAAAGAACATGGGGTTGTTGTTGACTAAATCCGGCTTCAAAGTTAACTTAGTCTTCTGTTCCCTCTCCAGATTATTCATTTGAATAGGAACTCTAAAAATAATTTATTGAAATGAATAACAAATTAAATTCAATGATATTAAATAACTATTTCCTATAACTCACCCACTAATTAGAGCTCGTGCTCGGAAAGCTGCCAAGTGAGCGTAGTAAGTTGGGGCCGGGTAACTCACCGAACGTGTGCAACGGGAGAACATGTGGCAGAGATAATAAGTCAGGGTCTCAATATCATCTTCCGACATGTCATTATCATCCCAGAGGCAACGGTATTTAGTAGGTCGAGCTGTTCCCTGTAATTCAAATCGATATATTAATGTTAAAATGCAAATCAAGCCGTCGGTGAGAGTTGAATTTATTATAAAATACCTGAATACTGGCGTGGGACACGAGGTAGAAGTCAATGTGCGAAGGATGGGTGATCTTGGTGTCGACAATCGTGCCAGCTTGCACATTTCCACCTCTATCGTCTGAATTCCTACCGTCAGCTGGGAACAATCGGATATGGTGACGTTTTTGAACCACCAGGAACGTTATCTTGGGTTCATATTTATCCGGTTGACCAAAACGCCTGCATGCGTTTCTCATAGCTTGCAATTCAAAATGCATCACCTGAGGGAACTGACCTTCACTTACTCCGTCTCTGTAATTTATAATAATCATAAAAAATTAGACAAACTTCCAATTAGAATATTTCGGAGATTAAAAATTAGTAGCTAACCGGTAGTAGAAAATTTTTTCAGGTCTTCTCCCAGTATTTTTTTTGAAAATATTCAACTGATCGAAGACTATTTCTTCAAGCTGCAAAATAATTTCCTGGCGAGCTGGTTGCAATTTAATTTCAATGTTGTATTTAAATACATCAGCACCTTGACTCGCTGCAACCTAAGCAAATTTCAAATTATTGTAACTAAATATCTTTTATTTGTATAATTATTAATAAATTCACATACTGCAGCTATAGAAGGAATGTCAGTTGCATCAGGCGACGGATGGGTTACATCGGCACCGAAAATAATTGCAGGTACTCTTAAGCACGCCGGTCTGTAATTAAATATCAATAGTTGTAAGTATTTTAAAAATTATTAAATTTAAAAAATTGATGATTTCATCTGACTTACTTTATCTCAGAATTGAATGTATGATTTATTCCATTCAACTTAGAATTTATTTTTAAAAGAATATTTCCTGCGGTTGATCTGTCGTTCCTATCGACGCACTTACTAATTGTCTGGTCTTTGACACATTGAGTAAGTATGCCAACTTGCAATTCTGCTTGTTGTTTTACTCGAGCATAAACGTCCGGGGGAAATCCAGGAATCACAACAACCACGAGTTGCATTTTATTTTTTTTCAAATCGTCTAATGTTCGTGAGAGATTGGAGATGTCGCGAGGATTTCGGCACTGCATAACTGCGAATGGAGTGCTTGGATTTCCAATAGTCATTCCATTACTTCTTCCTAATATATTTTAAATTGAATATAAATATTTGAATTATTGACGTAGTTCATCTGTAGGACAGAAGTATCGCTTTTGGCCACTCAAGGTCCAGTTTTGGACATTTTAAAAATTTTAATTCTGGCCCAAAGACGCCCAAATATGAGCAGTGGCCACGAATGGTACTTCTACCCTATTGCTTTATAATTAATAATTATAATACTTTACCAAAATCTTGAAGCATCTTGACAAAATCTCTAAGACAGCCTTCATGACAGCGCGATAAGTTTAAAATAGTCCATGAATTTTCTGGGATGTTTTGAGCAGTCAAAAATTTACTTGCTCGCCAAACACCTTTTTGAACTCTTACATTTTTAATATCAGCATACTGCAATGCCGGTGGATCTAACACACGTGCATCAACTTTTTCAAGTTGACCATTCAAAGATATACCAAATTCTTGCATTGTTGGATCAGCATTGAAATTAATTGAATGCAGCGCATCTTCGATTCGCGCTTTACGTTCAGGAGCTGGTTTGGCTGCTTCTTTAATCATCCTACGAGTCTGTTCATCGTTTAATTTTCTGTTTGTGACTGTACCAGCGGCAATTGTGCATAACTATAAATTTAAAATTAAATATATATTATTTTAATCAACTAAACATAATGAAATAATTAAATCAGTAGATAAAAAGAAGTGAATAATTACTTCTGGGGGAAGTAGAACATGTTTTTGTCGTGATCCAACCCAAAGACACGGTAATTTTGGATACTGAAGCCGGTATTGTTTAGATCCAGAAAAGTAATTAGCAACAGTACACTGCTGTCCATTGTCCAAAGTGAATACTGCCGCATCTGCTGGTTTATCTAATCCGTTAACTCCAACAGTTCTTCTGGTACTCGGCTTGTTGGGTAACTGGAATACCACTTTCAATCCTTTTAGATATTTTGTTATTTTGTCCAAGTTTTGGGACACCATATCAGCAGTTAATTCTCGGGGAGGTCCAGCACGACGATCAGCGCATAGATCTTTCATTGCCTCAATTACGCTGATAGATTTTGGGAAGGCTTTGTGTGCAACTGTAAAAAATACATGAAGATTACAATAAATTAAATTATTTGTGTTATTAATTGGTACGGACCATCGACATTGAAGTAAGGCTTCCATCCCAGAACAGCTGATTGGAACATTCCGACCCAGAGCTCCATGCCGTCGCTCAAATTAAAAGCTTGGGATCTTGGTTGCTGGAAAAATGAACGTCCAACGGGGATCGACCGAGTGAATTGGGCGCTACGAAGCACAACATCAAGAACTTGGATGGAAGTCTGATCCTTTTCTTCTTCCTTAAGTCCTGGAGATACTTTTGGTAACCATGACATGTCTATCACGTTAACTTTTTCCATCGTCACTACGACAGGACGCTCTTGCTGACGTTCTTCGTCAAACACTTGCACGGTGTGGGTGATCTGTTAAAATAATTTATAATTCAAGTAATAATGGATGAAAAAAATAAAATTTTAAATTATTTAAGTCACTACTTACACTTTTTCCAAAGGGTAGGTCTCCTGCGGAGTAGGCATTAACGCGACCATCGAATGCCGGCCAATTTTTAGGGAACTTCTCCTCGCGCAATTTATTAAAAGCAAGTCTTTTCAAAAATTTCGGCTTGTCGGGATCAAATTTAACGTCGTAGTGGGTAGCATTAACTTTGAATTTGCTGTTGAAAATAATTTGCACCATGTTGGTGTAGACTTGAATTTTTCTACCTTTTGTTCCAGCTTTGAGTGGATCTTTACGGGTGGGTATGAGACTCATCAAACGATTCTTTTCTTTGTCTGTTAAAGACTTTTTATCCAACCCACCGGGAGATTCTTTCTAAAATTTGCAAAGTTGTTTATTAGTTAATCGATATTTCAAATGTTTATTATGTATTTCAATATTGGACTTACTTTAGGAGTTCCTTGAGCTGCACTGCCACTTGACTTGACGGAAGCAGCATCTCCACCTGCTGATGAAGCAACTGAAGGTGCCCGTGATGACTAAAATACAAATTTAAAAAAAGAAAATCTATTAGAATATACAGTTACTAATGTGCTGATAATTTTAAGATTTCTTTAACTTCTGTTGTACGTACACGGTCACTGTCTGCTTTAGCTCCTGGTTCACTTTTTCCTTGTTCACTTACGCTCATTCTTTCCATAGATTTAGCAATTCCGGCAGTATCTTGTACTGGCGGTGCTTGTGGGCGAGACGGTTGCTGTTGTTGTTGTTTTTGTTGACCCCATGCTGATGATGCAGGTGGTTGTTGTTGTTCTTGAGGTCTAGATTGTCCCCATGCACCTTGTCCTCCTTGTTGTTGCTGTTGTTGTTGTTCTTGGGATCTAGGTTGACCCCATGCACCTTGTTGAGGTCTACCTCCTTGTTGTTGACCTTGTTGAGGTCTACCTCCTTGTTGCTGACCTTGCTGAGGTCTTCCTCCTTGGTATTGGCCATCTTGTGATCTTCCACCTTGTTGCTGACCTTGTTGAGGTCTACCTCCTTGTTGCTGACCTTGCTGAGGTCTTCCTCCTTGGTATTGGCCATCTTGTGATCTTCCACCTTGTTGCTGGCCTTGGTGAGGTCTTCCTCCTTGTTGCTGACCTTGTTGAGGTCTTCCTCCTTGGTATTGGCCATCTTGTGATCTTCCACCTTGTTGCTGACCTTGTTGAGGTCTTCCTCCTTGCTGTTGAGCCTGCTGAGGTCTACCTCCTTGTTGCTGACCTTGCTGAGGTCTTCCTCCTTGGTATTGACCATCTTGTGATCTTCCACCCTGTTGCTGACCTTGTTGAGGTCTACCTCCTTGCTGTTGACCCTGCTGAGGTCTACCACCTTGATCTTGTTGTTGTCTAGGTTGTTGAGGTTGCTCTTGTCTTTGTGCTGATCCTTGTCCCTGACTCGGTTCACCACCACCCTGTCCCCCTCCTCCTCCCTTCTTTTTTCCTACAAAATAAATAACACAATAATTAACAATAAAAATTACAATATATTACTTGTCAATTGCTTATCACCGATTTCATTTAAAATATTTCAAAGATGATGCAACATCGATGCTTACAAAATATGTCCGTGCTTACCTTTTCCCATTGCAAATTATTTAAAAAACTTCAACACTGATTATAATAATTAATATAAATATATAAATAACCAAATGTATTTTATTTTCAAATAATTACAAATTATTTATATAAATTTTATCTAAATAATATGAACTTTAATTTCTCAATATAAAAATCAGAGTAAGCTCGAAACGTAATTACATTATGGCCTCTTGTTTCGCTGGTTATATACCGAGTGGCGTCAATGGTTTTGGAATTTACTGAGTTTCATGAATTGTTTGTCTTGTAAAAAGGTACAGTCACCACTAAAAATTTTTAATCGCCCAAATACCAACGGAACTTACAGGCTGTTCTACTGGTCCATGACAGCTCTAACAAACGATTTCATTGGCACACTGTCACTTACCTCAAGACTGTCTAAAAATTTTAGCACCACCTGTACTTGTCAGAGTTTTCACTGAAATAATTTTCTCTACCAATACCTAATGCATTTCAAAAGAAATAAATTTGTCATTGGTCCATAGATTGCAATATCAAACAATTACCAACGAACAGTATCTTAAAATTCAAGTGTTGCCAATTTCAAAAATCAAAAGTCATCAATTGAAAACTCAAAGCACAGGTGCGCTCTACCTGTTTCTGTCATCATCAACAAATTACAGGTCACCTGTCATTTTATTTAAAAAATAAATTTACATACCATATTTGTCAATGACTTTAAATTAAATGTTAACATTACCACTTTATTTGCTCAACCAATGACATTACACCAAATCATTATCATTTATCAATGTCATTAACCTCGAAAACCTCAATTGATAAAAACTAGATAACAAGTGACATATTACTAGTTTTAAATTAAATTTTCTACAAATTAAATAGTTAATTATCAAGTACTGAGTACTTACATAAAAATAAATTGCAATTATAATTTTACAAATTAAAAAATGAACTCCGCTAGTAAATACATTCGCTTGTCAACTGGATTTAATATGCCACTTGTTGGAAGTAAGATTGTCAAAAAAAATATTATTTTATTTTTTTTAACACCAACTGCTTAATTACCGAGTGATAAATTAATTAATAATAATTATTGCTGATTAATTTCAGTCGGGACTTATAAAACAACTGGGAGAGAAAAAATATACAACGTTCTTGACGAAGCACTGGGTGTTGGCTATCATTCCATAGGTAATTTCAAAAAATATTTGCTGCTAATTGATATTATTTATAAAGTTCAATATATTTAATTATTGCAGACACAGCAGCAGTTTATAGAAATGAAGAAGATATAGGTTATGCATTAAAAAGTATATTGAATAAATACGCTCTTGAAAGAGATGATATTTTCATAACTACGAAACTAGGTAGCAATCAAATTTTTAATAGTTTTTAACAGGTAGTTGTAGCAAAAATTTATTTATGATTTTAAATTAGCGCCAAGTGATAACGGAAGTCCTCAACGAATAAGAAAAGCTGTTGAAGCATCACTCAAAGCATTGGGAACATCCTACATTGATTTGTACCTGATCCACTGGCCCGGAACTGGAGGAATACCTGAAGATTCAATAGAAAACATCAAACTGAGATCAGTCACCTGGCAGACGCTGATCGATTTGAAGTCTCAGGGATTTTTGCGATCTATTGGAGTCTCTAATTACACTATCAAGCATTTGCAATTGCTGCTAGAAGATTGTCATGGAGAAAGTCCTGCTGTAAATCAAGTGAGCTACTACCTGAAAGATTGAATTTAAAAAAACAAAAATTTTTAAGTTGAATTTATTTTACTGTTCAAGGTCGAGTGTCACCCTCATTACAGACAAGAGAAACTCATTGAGTTTTGTAACAAAACCGGGATTCATGTACAAGCGTATTCATCACTAGGAACGAGTAATGAAACGACTTTACTTAATGATCCTATTGTCTGTAGAGTTGCTGAAGAACTAGAAGTATCACCAGCGCGTGTGTTGTTGAAGTGGGCACTTCAACAAGGAATTGGTAATTAGTTTCTTGATAAATTTTTTTTTTTTTGTGTGATTGTAAGTAAATATTTATTTTTTTATTGGCTTGTAGGAATAATACCCAAGGCGACTTCAAAAGAACACATTCATGATAATTTCAAATTAGATTTTACCATCAATGAGACTCAGATGAAAGCACTTTGTTCATTACCTCAGAGAAAATATGCCTGGAGCCCAGACAATGTTGTCTAAAAAATAAATTTTTTACTTATATTATAATTAACCGTATTAATTATCTAGTTTTAAGTATAAAATAATTAAAAAATGAATTTTCAAGATAAAATTGCCAAATTATGTATTGATAAGTATAAGTCTTTAAAAAAAACCGGAAAACCGCGTGATAATGAATGGACAGTTTTAGCTGGTGTAGTATTGAAAGATGAGGGTGATAATTTAAAAATAGTCTCATTGGCAACGGGAACAAAATGTCTGGGTTATAAAGAATTGGTAAATACTAATTTATATGATATGGGTAGTAGATTAAGTGATTCACATGCAGAAGTACTTACACGACGTGCCTTCATAAGATATTTGTACGATCAAATCGACCAATTACTTTCTTTAAATAAAAGCCAAGTTTTTATAATTAACGATGGGTCTATTGAATTTAAAAACGGGGTGTCTTTTCATTTTTACGCAAGTCATACTCCTTGTGGTGATTGTTCAATAATTCCAAAGGAAAAAATTAAAATGCGAGTTGCTGATAATGGAATCGATGATGATGATGACGGGAATCCTTTGCCAAAAATTTTAAAATTAAACGATGATGCAAAAGCAGACAATGGAACGATTGTAGAAAATAATTCATTTGTTGATGACATTCATCGGACTGGTGCTAAAATTATTGCAACGGAAGAAAAACAAGATCTTTATTTACCTGGTGTTAATTATCATAGCACGGGGCCGTTGAGAACCAAACCTGGACGTGGAGATCGTACTCTAAGTTTGTCTTGTTCAGATAAAATGGCCAAGTAATTAAAAATACTAATTATTACTTTATTTTATTAGAAGAGTTTTACTTAAATAATTTTTTTAAAGCACAGGTGGAACTTTGTCGGCATCCAGGGAGCGCTTTTGTCATTATTTATTCCGGTATTGAAACTTGAGACTATTGTTATTGGTAATGGATGCCCATTTTCAATGGAAGCAATGGAACGTGGCTTGTGCAAAAGGTTCACTGACGAATTCACTCTGCCGAAAATTTATCAGAGTTCTTTGATTTTCATGCATGGGAAAGACAATTGCAGAATTAATCCTTGTCCATCTAGTATCATCTGGTGCGCTACACAAAAACAGTACGACGTTTTTTGTTTAATAGAAGAAAAAATAAATTTATTTTACTGAAGTATTAAATATTGAATTTATTTTCAGAGATACTGAAATCGCGGTCGAAGGACGTAAGCAAGGAGCAACTAAAAATAAAAAAGGAAATTATTTGCTTGTGACAAGAAAAAATTTTTTAAAAACTTTTCTTAGTCTTATTGAAAAGCATCCGAATTTTAAATCGATACCGAGACATCTGAAAAAAATAACTTACTATGATTGCAAACAGTGGTCTAATAATTACCAAAAATCCTGGAGTAATTTGAGAGCCAATATCATGAGAACATGGCCGTCAAAACCGATACAGCTTAAAAAATTTATATTGTAACAATTTGTTGTCAATTTTAAAATATCTATTTTATTATAAAACTTAAATAAATATTTACATAAAAAAATATTATGAATTATTTCTTATAATACTCTTCTACTCAAATTGCTGTATCCGATTCCAGTGCAAGTTAGAACCACCTGGTCCAGAATACTTTCGTCTTCTTGATTTCTGGCTGGGTCTAATTTGAATATTATCCCGAAAAAGTCTTTCAAGTCACGCAGGAATTGGATTCTATAAGATGAAATATTTTTTTTTAATGGAAATTTTAAATAATTTCAGAAATTTTGGGATAGATTTTTATTTTTACTTACGTTGATTGAGATAATGGACCCACTAACACTTTGGAGACGTCTTTTTTACCGAGGGCCATGAAGAGGATCGCCATCCTTTGGAAAACAGAATCTACACATCCATTCCTAGACAAAAGTAACACGTCAATAAATTTGTTCTTTACACTAAATGTATTTATAAAAACAATTTAATTACCTGTAAATTTCATCTAATAATTTCATGGCAGCTTCTTTGCCAATATCTTCAGGATTGCATGGCAAAGAATTATTTTTCATGACTGACGAGCATGCTTCGCCACAGAGGAATACTCCAGTAGTAGTTTCAGCAGAGATTGTGATCCCAAATCCAGGAGATTTTCCCCCGTTACCTTTCCGACAGTGGTCTGTGTGAATATAAATATCTGGAAGGAATTTTAACAAGACTCCTTTCGCAGACTCTACCATGCGGTTGGCGATAGATGGAGATACTCGCAGACTGCAGGCTACTCCTCGAATCCTTTTGACCATTCCACTGTCCAAGAACTAGATTAAAAAAATAATTCAATGAAAATTTGAATTTCAAATCAATTGCTAAAAAAAATTGCTTACATGGACAGGCTTCAGAGTACGATTGACAGGACATGTGAAATGAACTTCACCACCTCCTTCAGGCGCAGCACCTCTCTTAGTGACTTTCAGATCAAGATCACAATCACCGATCACGAATTTCGCGAGTACTGGTAATCCTGCTGCTTTTATTCTATCAACCGACGGATCTATCAGAAGCAAATCACAAATAAATAAATTTCTTAAATTTTTAGAGTACAAATTTAATTGATTCGTTACCTAGAGTATTGTTGGTGATTCCTCTGAGTTTAATATTGACAGGATTCTTGCAAAAAGGCGCGAGGATCATGACAGCTTCAAGATAATATCCAATACCTCGTTCTAGATTGCAGTCATGCTCCAAATCACCTCCGACCAACAATCCTGGACTGTAATAAAGACTCGTTCCCGTTTCATTCAAATCTATTTTCGACCCGTTAGTCAATCGGTCCAGCAGTCGTATCAAATTAACTTCATGTGCTGCCAAAAAAAATAATTCACTTAATTAAATAAATCCACCCACAAATAAATAAAATAATTAAAAAACTAACCTCTCACTCCTGGATCATCACTGCTAGCTCTGATATTATCAATTTTTACCGGTTTCCCAGACAATGTTGATAACAACAACCGTTGTTTCAAATAATTACACCCTTCATATGTGATTCCGTTCCTCATGACTGGATATTTAATTCAATTACTCAAAGTACTCGCGCACGTGGTAAACAAACCACAAATTGTTCATAACTTCTGAATGCCGCCATTTTCTGTCCTTGTCTTCTCTACCTGTCTCTCTCCTTTAAATCTTTCAATTCATTTCCACCGGACTACACTTGAATATTATTGGCCGAAAATAATCCAATTAAAATTTTACTTGACAGTATCCACAAATAATTGCAGACCACGGAGTTCAATTTGCAAAACTACCAATCGGAAGACAATTACGCACTTACTTCACTGAAAAAAAAAAATAAATAAATATAAATAATATAATTCTGTGTAAAATTTTTTTTCACTCATCATTATATTCTTCGGTCACGGTGTCTGAGTGGGTATATATATAAGACATAAGTAAAGTACTTTACGTGACGTCATTATTTGCGAATTATTTATAAATTGTACATGTATACTGCACTTTGAACAGAATAACTGGACTACCTGCCTACCATCGATTGTAATAACATTTTTAGAACATCATTAAATTAACACACGTATGTATTAATAAATTTGAATTATATTATTATTTTTACCTGCACTCGTAAAGTATGTCAGCTACCAGCAGTCAAAATAAAATATATACAAATATTTTCGCAATTACCGGTTTATAAATACATAATTCGTAATTTATTTTTCTTATAAATTCTACATCATTATCAGCAAAAAAACACGTATGTTATTATTGACATTACTTCAGAGTTCAATTGAGAATTTCATACAATTAATTTTTGTTAAATATGTATGTTGATTATTTTATTTTTTCATACTCACTGTACTGGTAGCAGGTTATATTGTAAGAAAAATTATTAGTATTAATTTTATGATCACGAAGTTAATAGACAATTAAAAATTTTTGAATTATTTTCCACAAATCTTTAAAAAAAAAAATATGTGCATGTAGAAATTTAAAAAACTAGGCGCAATTTTTTAAAATTTAAAAATTATTAGACGTCGGCTGACTCAGTATCATTTAATTTTTTTATTATCGAGGCGTGATTATAATTATAATTTTTTTTGCAGGTAGCAGATTGATAACAATTAGTCATGAGTTTACAGTGGACATTGATCGCATCATTTTTGTATGCCGAGATATTTATAGTGTTGTTGCTGGTATTGCCGGTAGCATCACCAAAAAGATGGCAGTCATTATTTAAATCAAGATTTTTACAGAGTTTAAGCAATCAAGCTTCGTTTTACTTCTTTATGCTTCTTGCTATTTTAGTATTGTTCTTACTTGACGCTATCAGAGAAATGAATAAATATTCAAAATTAGAGCATACTGAACATGGTCATCTAGATGCTGAAATGCAAGGTAATTTTATTGATGTCAATTATTATTTATTAGAATAATTAAGTAGAAAATTGAGCCAAGTCACGTTGTAGAATAAATATGCGACATTGAGATTGCAGGCACAATCGTCTGATTAAATTTCATTACATAAAATGTTTACTAAAATTTGTTAAGATATTTTAGTAGACATGGTTGTGTTAGCAGTTGAAGTGGCAGATGTTGATAATTAAATTTAAATCAGAACTTGATTGAATTTTTTTCTTAAAATTTATATTAATCTTTTGAAGATAAATATTACAATAATTAAAATTTATCAATGACTCATTGTCATTATCAGAAAATATGATGTCAATTCTGAGCAGAATTTCATCATTTATTTAAAATAAAAAAATTAATTTATAATTCTCTAAATTTTTTTTAGGAAGCATGCGATTATTCCGAGCCCAGAGAAACTTTTACATTTCCGGGTTCGCCCTATTTTTGAGTTTGGTAATACGACGTCTCGTGATTCTAATTTCTACACAGGCAACTCTTTTAGCACAGAGTGAAGCAGCTTTGCGCCAGGCCCAGTCAGCAACCACTACCGCAAAAAGTCTATTGTCACAAAAAGGCGAGACAGCACAAAATGACAGCAATGAAGCTCACGACAAACTTGTCACCGATTTGAAATCTCAAGTGTCCGAGTTATCGCAAAAAAATACTGAACTCGAGAATGAACTCAAGCGAGAGAAAAAAGATAAAGACGCGCTAAAGTCTCAGGCTGAATCTCTCGCCAAAGAGTACGATCGGCTTACTGGAGAACATGCTAAATTAGTTAAGGCTGAGGGCGGTGATAAAAAAAGTGATTAATTATTTATATGTTACTCGATCAATAATCATTTTCATTGTTTTTAATACTACATACTATTTTTACTCCAGCTGCTATATTTTAAATAATTAATTTAATATCTGATACTCATCTCATTATAAATCTTCCCAAGTTATTCATTAAATATTTATCATTTTATATTTATAATAAATATCAATAATTATATTTGCAGCATATTTATTTTAATTGTAACTCGATGATCAAAATAATTATGTTTGTAAATAAATAGGTGGCACGGTTGATAATCATTAATATATAAATGTACGAATGGATGATAATAAAAATATAAAATTTGATTTACATAAAAATAATTAATTATTTATAAGAATATGTACTTATATGAAAAGGAAAAGGGCTGATAAATTTAAAATAATAATTTATGTACTCCATACTTTATCAGATATCATACAAGTTATCAATAATCAGTACAGATTTGCAACAATAATTTAAAATAATATTTGCTCTTTTTATTACTGTACATTTATCAAACTAAACTCAGCATTTATCGTCATCAAAATGAACAAATGAAAATTAATAACGCGAATTATTTAAATAAATTATTTTTTTGTCTATCAAAATTATTACATCATTGAGAACTAGATTTTTTGATGTCATTCTTTAGACTGGATTTAATTGATGTTGGCCGCGTAAATAATAATCAGACACATGATGTTGGATATTAGCATCTCGCAGCAATAATATTAGCCCGGCATTGATCCACGCAACTGCTGAACTCTTCAACTACATTCGCACATTTCAATATTTCACGCGGATGTTCTTGATAGCATTGAATTACCTTTTTCTTCTTATCACTACACGGTGCTACTGTTATGTCAATATTAACATTTTTGTTGCCTAAAAAAATATAATTATTATATATTACTCCCACATAATCGATCATTTAAATAATTAAGTGCTACCTGGAGCATTTGCAATTTGTTCCTTGGCACGATTGTACTCGTCCTGGAAAACCCTATTAATTTTTTCATACTGCCCATGAAGTTTTTGCAAACGCTGCCTCCAGTACTGATCTAAAACTTGGAGCTCATTTTCTTTTTGATGTAAAACTTTCATGGCCGTCATCGTGTACTCGGGATACAGCTGACCTGAGTATTCAGGATTTGGTAAGCTTTCGTGACGTGCAGGTACACTACGTACTGGTGTCACTGGAGCTGGAACTGGAGCAAGAATAGGAGCAGGAGTAGAAGCAACACTTGGAGCTGGTTTAGGAGCAGACTTTACATGATCATCAACATTATTATGAATAGTATTGTCAGTTCTTGATGATTCCGCTGTCTTTACGTCACCGGCAGCATCAGCTGTGACACTTTTTTCGCTGTTTCGTGCTAATCGCTCAACTAAATCTGTTGATATCTGGATAACTCCTTCTTCGTTATTGATTGTGAGCTTACGCGCACTTTGACTGGAGCCCATGCTCCCTATTTCCAACCTGCGTTCGGAAAAAATTGTGTTAATAAATTAATTCAATGATTTTAATTAAATTAAATTTTAAATACTCTGGCACTTGCGATACATCTTCACGTGCACTAATTTTTTTATTGAGGTCAAAAAATAAATCGATTTAGATAAATAATTTTATTGGTTATTACCTTTAGATTTATATATTATTTAATTGTTAAATTATATTTTATTATAATAATGTTACATAAATTTCATAACACATGCTGAATTCAGAGGTGCTCAGTTACCCAGAATTTACAATAATTTTGGTAAAAAAAGTCAAAAGGTTATTCAGTGGTGACCAACATCTTGAAGATGATCATGATCCGCATTTTTTTTTACTCCCAGCGCCTCTTGCTCAAGATATTCAAACTATTGCGCGCCAAAATTATTTTTAAATTTCAAATAAATAAAAAACTGGTTCAATTTAAAAAAAAATTATTTTATTGGTGAAAATTAAGTACAAATTATTTTTATAAACTATTTTATTTAAATATTTATGTTAATTAGCACTTTGGGATAATTGATTACTGACCCATTGATTGATTTCATTTCATTAATAATTGAAATAGTACTTGATTAAAATTATTTTTAACAACTGATTTATTATGCCTTTACATTTTCAGCCTTTGGAATAATATTCGAAAACGTTCAATAATTGAACGTCATTTTTTTAAAACTAAAACTAAAATAAACTTTATTTTTAAAAGTTAAATAAACAGAAATAATATAACTTTAGCGGTAGTTAAATGTTTAAATGTGATAAATTTTTTAAATTAAATTTAAAAAAATACTTGGCTCGTTTTAATTTATCACTTTTTAAAAAATAATAAAATAAAAATTGAATTAAAGAGAATTGTTTTTTAAGAACAAATAAAACTTATTTGGTTAATTTTCAAATAATAATTAATAGTTTATAAATAAATCCAGCTGGCGGCTTTTTTTAGTTATATAGAGTACGAAAACTAGGTATGGCAAGTTTTGGGTGTGATTGATAATCAATGACACTGCCAAAGTCATCGGCACTTATAAGATATCTAATCTTATTATTATTATTATTGTTATTGTTATTGTTAGTACATTTTTGTAATTCATTTTTGAACCACTTTATAAGATCATAAAGACGTTGAAAATATATTTTTTGGAAACTAAGACCATCTGGAGTAACTGTGATATGAAGATGATGGAACTGATTGTTTGAAAAATATGACAATAAAAATTTACCAGGATAAATTTTCATAGCCGATATAATGTAAGGAACTTTATTTGAATTTTTTTGTTTTTGTATTTTTAAATATTCTTCGGCTTTGGCTTCTAAGCCATCGATACCAGGTACGAAGTACTTGAAGTCAAGTAATTCAGCGGCATATAAAGCCATGGGGTTGATGTGCCGAGCAATTATTTCATCAAGATCCTCAAACTCTTCATCATCAATCCACAAACTTTTCCCGAGAGAAAAATAACTGTAATTACCCGTCTCTTTTATGGCAATGTGCTGATAAATATCATCAGTTACTTTCCAAGTTGCTGATAAATAACCAAGTCCTCTGCTACAAGGTCTTATAATAGCTTCTCCTTGTTTCATAGTCTTCATCATTCTCTCAGCCTCAGCGAAACTGACGTTACGAAATGACGGATGATAAATAACGCGTTTTAATAGAACCTGTTGTTTAGCTTTTTTCTTTTCCTCCTCTATTTTTTTATCCAGCTGTTCTGTCTCTGTGTCGTAAAACGGGTCTTTCGTTGGACGCAATTCGTTATTCAAATCAAGTAGATCACTTTTCTTTAATGAACACTCAATGAGAAATCTTTCTGTATGAATAAATATCACGCGACACTGAAATGAATTCCCAATGGCAATCATTTTTTCAGGATCGTTAATATAATTGTCAGATAAATTTTTAACTGAAATAAATCCATGTAGACCATTCTCTAATCGCAATTTAATACTTGAGACTGTGGAACAGTTGTCAGTATCAAAGTGTTCCAGAACATTGGATGAGTCAGCAAAGTCATCTTTCAAACAGTGCGGACACTTCCACAGTCCAGTTTCATCATTTTTTACAGGAACTAGTTGATTATCAGACTGATCATCAGCTTTTTTTCTGTAAATCATACCAATTACTGTAGCTGACACTAATTTACCGATGTAGAGTGTCTGAGGTGTCTCTTTGGTCAGCAAATCAAACAATTGTTCAGCATTCGGAGATTCGTAAGGTGTCCTGGGGTCTTTATACTGACAATTCATTTCCGCCTGTATGTCATAGAGGGTATTAATTTTTTTACCGAAACCCCGCCTCTCTAACTCTTTTGCAAAAGCATCTAAATCCAAATCCGTAAGTTTTTGTGGAGACTTTAAAATTTCTTCAAGAGCCGCATCTTTATCTTCGTTATCATCGTCATATTCTAGAGCATCGATCGCCATTTTAGCAGCGAGTTTGTAAGTCTCAGGGTGAATTCTCGTGCTGTCTAGAATTTGAATATAAGTGTCTGAATTATATCTGAGACTATCAGTATCAATTTTAATAAAACCAGCGCAATTAATAAAAATCTTTGGACCCATATGACACACTGTTACTAACTGCTCTCTACTTGCTAGCTTCTGGTTAGTGTTTTTAATTATTTTCAACAGCGCATGACTTTTTCGAGCTCCCAACCCACTGACAAACTGCAGTAAATTTTCAGTGTAAGTCCGAGGTTCGTTTATATCGACACCCACAGAATTTACTATATTAATAAACTCGGTGTAAAGATTATTAACAAGCTCTTCCTTTGACAGCGAGTCTTGATACGGATGAAACTTCAAGCACAACAAGTCTTCATCTGAATTACACAGCTGAGAAAATTCACCCAGAGGATTTTGTATACGTCGCGCTAGTGAAATAGCTTCTCTTAACTGTGGAGGATAATTACAAAATTCAGTCACTCCTTTGGTGTTTGCATAAATTTTAGCAACATTAGTATCAGATATTTCTACTCGTATCGATGGATAGTCTACTTCCTCAGACAGAGTGTCAATACACTCAGTGATCTCTTCAGATACCTGAAGAGCTTCTCTAGACTCACCACCAATCACAACAACATGTGGTTTATTTTTGTTTATAAAATCTCTTAAAGTCTTGAGCTCTGCTTCTTTAGCAGCACTACCAAAATTATTATTATTACTATCATTTCTTCTTTTTAATAAATAAGGCAGCTTCAAAATGTCTTTACACTCGCCGTTTGGAGCAATGATGCACGCGAAAGCTGCTTGAGAGTAATCTGGAACGTAAGAAATTCCCATCACGCGGATCCCATCACTGGTATTCCAGACTTCGTCTTCTTTACCAGGAAATTCGCATGAGATTGGAGCGACATTAATCCAGTCATGTAGTTTTTTACAACACGCTTCCATGACAAATGACTTAGCTTCAGCCAAAAGTTTGCAATTCAACTCTTTTTTTAAATCTGGTATTACCAAGTGTATGAGAGCATCTTCAACACTGTTGGTACGTAATTTATTCCACTCGTGAACTACATCACTGTTGTTGTTTTTAACGAACAATAGCTTCATCTCATCGATGTAATTGTCGGTGGTGTTGCCTTCAACAATATCACTGAGATGAATTGTAATTAATTTGTCTTTCACAGCTGTCACCAGTTTTAGCCACTGGTCTCCTACTAGTTCACGTACTGGTTTTTCTTTTAAATACTGCATTGTGTACATCTCATGATTCTCGTCTATTACTTTGATGCCTTTTTTTGTAGGTCGTACTGTTAACTTAGCGCGCTCCATATAAATTGCACGAACACACTTTCGAAGAATTGGCTCGCGGGACAATTCAAGTGCCATCATAGCTTGTGCGGCTTTCAAAACTTCTTCAGTAGTTTTTAAACTTTTGCCAACATAATCTTGCGCTACTTCGTTGGGTTCAATCAACACCTGATCAATTCTATGGTGCTGATAATTTTCCTGCAAATTTTCAGCGAACTCCAGTGGGGAGAGACCAAATTTCTTAATTAAATTGTCCAGTCCAAACTTTTTAAATAAAGCATAGGAACCATTTCTTACCGCTTTCTTGCGAGTTGGTTTTGTTTTAACTTCTTGGTCGCTTTCATCAGATGAAAGATCATCTCCATATTCTCCAGCTCCACGACCTGTTAAACGATTCTTCATTTTTTCCCGCCGCTTGGCTTCTTTTTCTTTCTGCCTGACGGCTTCCTGCATCGCAGGAATGTCTCGGTTGTAGTACAACATTAAATGGTGATGAAAATCATTCAACTCTTCGTCGGTTTGTACATTTGCCAGTTGCTCAATATACTTGTCATCAATAACTCTGATGTTGTCGCGAGAATTTTTTACTTTATCCAGCAAATAATCTTTCATATTTTTAAATAAACGAAGTAAACTTTCTTTCCTTTGATTCAATTGACACCATTTTTCATCAAATTCATATACTTTCCATAAATCTTTTATATCCAGCTCAGGAAGAACGTATTCCTTTCTATAAAAAGCTATAAAAGGTACATCAAAATTTTTATTACGAATAAAATCAAGTGCATTTTTTATTTTTTCCACTGTCTCAGGACTTTTTTTTCCAACACCATCAATGTTCTCATTAATATCTAGTTCAAAAGTTTTACGTAAAATTGTCGATCGGCAGAATGCTTGCTGATAAATCCACAGCGCCTCTTGATCCAACTCAAAAGAATCATTAGATACTGGAGTAACTGGGATCGAACGTAACTGCATTCTCTCCGGAATATCCTTACACCGAATTTCCTCATCCTTGTCCGTAAAATGTAAACGTTTAAGTTCACTGGGTTCGTAAATATCAAAAATACTTCTCACAGTTTTCTTCTTACGGTGATATTTTACCGGGGATCGTTCTTCATCATAACCCTCGTCTTCATCTGAGTCTTCACTGTTTTGCTTAAATTCGCTGTAGTCAAAATCAAATCCAAATATTTCCTGAGCTTCTTGATAAGCTGCATTCGAGCATAATTTCTTTTGTCCTCTGTCAGTATTTGAGGATAATCCAATATCATCAATAATAAAATCATCAACTCCAGAAGACTCTCCATCACTGCCACTGTCTTCTTTATCACAAACTTGAATTTCTGTTTTGCGACGATCTTGACTTTCAAGAGGTTTCTTAATGTTTTTATTCTCATCTTCCTAAAAGAATAATAATCCGTCAAAATAAATAAAACCAACGCTCGCTAAATCCAACATTAAATTGAATAATAGAATACTTACATCATCAGAATCTTTTCCAAACAATTCATCAGCAATAGCAGACTTGACATCACCTTTACTCTGGACTTCATCATCATCTGATTCACTGTCTGATAATTTTCTCACGCGCTTAAAACTTTTTCTTTTTAATTTGACACCAATATTTTCTTCTATAAGATCGTAATCATCATCATCTAATCTGTCATCAAAATCATCGTGTATTTTCCGTTTATTTGAATTGTCTTTCAAAGCCTCATTTTTTTTTCTTTTCCTCACTTTTTTTTTGTCTGAAAAAATCACCGGTACTTAAAACAAAATTTTCAGAAAAAATAAATAATTTTAAAAAGTATGACCACAATTTACCTTCTGGATTTTCATCATCACTCGATTCAAGTATCTTGCTAATCTTCCGCTTTTTTGAAAACTTGACATTATTTT
The DNA here is from genome assembly GCF_026212275.2 of Microplitis demolitor. NCBI lineage: Eukaryota > Metazoa > Arthropoda > Insecta > Hymenoptera > Braconidae > Microplitis > Microplitis demolitor. The sequence goes on from NC_068547.1 coordinate 23,321,521, forward strand.
TATTTTCTGTCTCCATCTTAAAAAAAATCAGCACGTGCCGTATTAGTTTTTTAAACCGCGATTCAAGGCAAAGAATAAAAAAATTAATTTGAAATTTATCAATAAAAATAAATGTGTCATCTTTACCTGATTTTTTTTACCACCCGCCTTGACTTTGGTCCTCATATTGGCAGTGTGACGACTTTACTCCAAACTTCTCTACTCAGTGCCATCTTTATTCAAAAATTCAACCTGTCGTCACCATTTTAGATTGCAACTTTACTCTGTTCTTTCTCTACTCACCCTGATAGCACGAGTTGATCGTGAAAAAGTTGTTCATTCATTAGTTTCCGACCAACTTGACGACAAGTTGTCAACAACTTTAGATTTTGCAACTTATGGCTACAAGTTACCGCCAACTTTCTCAGAAAGTTGGCGCCAGTATGGAGCCGCAACTGGAATGCATGATTTTGAGGAAATTGAAAGTAAACTTACCGTCAACTTATGATCACCAACTTTTGCCACCAACTTTCTCAGAAAGTGTTCGTCAACTTATTGCATTTCAAACTTTTGCCACCAACTTTCTCAGAAAATGTCTATCAGCTATTGGAGGTACCAACTGTTGGCGGCCAACTTGGTGTCCAGTTGCGGCTGCAAGTTTCTCGACAGTTTCTCGCCAACTTGGCTATCAGGGCAGGAACAACTGTATTCAATGACAACTTTACTCAAGGACTCAGTAGGTAAAAGAGCAAGCGTCGGTTATAAAGGAATGTTTGTAATCTACAAATTACCATACGGCGCTATGTTGATATTCTGAGATTATCTTAATGTTAGATAGAGATAAAGTTTGAATATATTTATGTGTCAATTTACGCAAATAATAAAACTTGTAATTTAATTATAAACTTATGTTTAATATATAATTAACAGACTATTTTAAATGAAGAAATTAATAAAAATTTATTAATTAAGTTTAGAATCATTGTGTTATTGAAATACTTAGTAATTAATTTATTATACATAATCAACTCTTATATACGAGTGTATTTATTAATAATTAAAATAATGTATTTTTTAATTAAATATAAATAATAAGCACTTCAAAATAACTATATATTCTTATTTATTAATTATAATGCGTTGATTGCGTACACTGTTCTGAATATAAACCATTGCATCAAAACTTGACAAATCAGATATATTATTTTATAACATAATAATAATGATAATACTAATAAATTTCAAGCTGTATCAAATTTAAAAATCACATAATTACATTGGCAGCAATAGGATGGCAGCAATCAATAAAATTACAATCTTTAAATTTACGAAATCAATATTTATTAGATATTTTATTTCATATCAAGTGATATAAATAAGAATTAAAACCTAAGATATATTATAAAATTAATAATTTTAATAATAAAGATGATGATATGGTAGACATCGGTATTACAAATGTTGATTTATGGAAATTTATGGTACTTATTATTTCTTAGACGTACATATCGTCATTTTTCAATAATTTATTTATTCATCATTAAGTTAATGATTTTTTCGTGTAAGAAAAATTTTTTTTTTATTTTTTACGTAAAATTTAAAAAAATTTCACATTAGATATTAAAATACTAGAAACTACAAAATTCCAAACAAATACGTTGTTTTAAACTCATAAATTTAAGACATTACAGAAATTAGAGTAATTTTTTTTTTTTAATTAAAAAATAACAATAGTTTCTTTGTTATTTAGTATCATCTTGTTTTTCATTGTACTTTTAAGTAAACAAAGTTTTATAACTACCCTAATAATTTAAAATAAGAATATAACCGTGTGATTAAAAAAATGGTTTTAAATCATAAATAGATAAAAAAAATTTGTTTTCTTAAGGCCATTTTCAAACAGACCCCCCCCCCTTTCTCCACTGCTTTAAAATATTAAAAGATTCAATCGTTATGACCGTATTAATATTGTCATGATTTGTTATTAAGTTCAAGCATAAAAAAAAAATAAATATATCACTCTGTTAATCACCAGTAATTAATAAGTTTACAATTAATAACTTTATAATAATTTTTTTTAATAAGTTTGACCGAGAGGCGGAAACGTATCAATGGCAAAGTACGACTGACTTGTAGAACCGTATATTGTAGGTTTCCTGGCAAATATACTGCGCATTATATTTCGCGCAGGTCGTTCGAGAGTACCATTGGACAATTTAATCGTTGATATAAAGTAGGGGTTTGCAGCTGACAATCTGATTGGTTACCAGAAGAAGAGTACTACCGAGGTACACCCTAACGTTCATTTCAGAATTGAGAGCAAATATATATGTATATATATATATATATGTTGTGGATTAAAATTAATGTTTAATTTCTATTTTTTTTTTCAACAATTAAAATTGATAAATTGTTGAAATAATAATAATTATTTTTTTTTGCGGCATGACCCTGCCTTCTTTTTTTGAATAAAGAGTAAAGAGTAAAGAGTAAAAAGTAAATGAATGCGAGATTAATTGGTAAGTTGATGGTAAAAAAATTTTTTTTTGTGTTAACAATTAGCGTTTCAAAATATTAATAATAAAATACATAAATATATATTAGTAATAGTAATTAATATAAATTAAAATTCATGTTTAACAATTATGATATTATTATATTATATATATCATAAACGTATGTAATTGTAATAATTAAAAAACCCTCATTTATTAATTATTGCCGAGTTGAAAATTTCAAGCTTTAACATCAAACGTGTCTTTTGTGCTTAAAAAACTCATAAAAACAAGGGAAGCAAAGGTATTTTCGAGCTCGAAAATGTATTTATACCGATGGTTTCGTACTCAAAGAGCTCGAAAACAGCGGAAAGTTGTGGGTGCTGGCCCGCAGGCGGGTCAACCATTGCCTAGATGTTTTTTTTATGTCAATTCTTTGGTAAATTATTATTTTCATAACAATATAAAACAACAACTTAAAGATATTGAATTTCTTTTTTTTTATAAATTGATAATCAATTCAAATAAAATAGTCATATTATATAGTATATTTCTCAGAATTAATGTAGTTGTGTACTTTATACATAGTTAAGCGGCAGAATTATTGATGTATAAATACAGAAGTAAAAAAAAGTAAAAAAAAAAAAAAAAAAAAAAAAAAAAAAAAAAAAAAAACTGAATACTTTATTTCCTGGAAATGCCGTGAATACAAAGTGACTAAATTCTGTTCAACATAAACAAGTGAACGTCTGTACTAATTCTCACTGGCCGATAGATATTTTTACAACAAAAAAAAAAATCGTGTGTAAATAAAAGCATCATATATATAATTTTATATTTCACGGAACGACAAGCAACAAAAAAAAATCAGTAGTTGTATATTTAAGTAACATGAAATAAGATACTACACAAAAAAAGTAATTAAAATATAAAATATATATATATATATAAATATATATATATATATATATATATATATATATATATTATTAAAATATAAAAAAATTAAAATGTAAAAAATGCATCTACATTTTTTTTAATTTCTACATGTGCATATTTTTAGTTTTTTTTTTTTTTGGTAATTGATTTGTTTAAAAAAATACCAAAAATTTCTAATTGTCAGCTAACTTCAGGATCATAAATTAGTGAGCGTTATGATCTAATTACTAACTAAACTAATTACGAACTAAAATTTCGGCTAATTTTATTTTTCTTTCGTAAAACGAGAAAATTAATAAAAACTGGTAAAATTAATACTAGCAATTTCGTAGAACGGCTATTCGAAGGAAGAGAAAAGAGAGAAAAAAAAGAGGTTGATTTTTGTTTCAATTTATATCCTACTCAGATGATTATACTGTTGTCATTCTTCCACTAAATGTTTAAACTTTCCAATAATTAAAAAAATTCTAGTTTACCATAAAATACAAGTTTTTATGTTTCCTATCATCGATATTTGTAAATATATACATAACATTGATTTATGAATGAATAAGTACAAAAAAGTAAAAATATATATAAGGTAAAAGCCCCTATACCCTAATCACTCAATATCAATTAATAAATAAAATGAAAAATCATATTTTTTTTTTTTATAGTTTTTTTTTGTACACTGATAAAAAAGTTGACTTAATCAACATTGCAAGTATATCTAATAATATATCGATATAGCAGTAATAATAATTAAAAACCGGATTAAAATAAACCCGGTTTGAAAAATTGACCCTTACTATTTCGATTATGAAAAATGTTTGTAAATAGTATCAACATAAAAAAAAATCGATCATGAATTAATAACAAATATGAATTGAATTCGATTTCATCATGCTTCCTGTCTGCAATAAATGTGCATGCAGATTTTTTTGGCGTACAGTATGATAAAATCGATTTTTATTTATATTTCTTATTGATTTCTTTTTATTTATACTAATACTATTTATAAAGACTGTCCATAATCGTAACATTAAAATTTGTTCACTTGCATTTCATTATCATTAATATACTTAATAATTCACACTTTTTTTTTTTTTGGTTTTTGACTTTTTTTTTAACAAACTTATTATAAATTTAAATTTTCCCGGGTATCTGGTGGACGTCACAGTGCCCCGGGGCGGCGGGTCCGAACACAACACTAATATTAATATATATATATATAGATGAGTGTGAATGTAGGAGACATCGGACAAATTTTAAATTATAAATAAATAAAGTAAATAATTAATAAAATAAAATGTAATAGAATGCACATATTAATTTTTAAATTAATAAGTACATTTTTTATAAATATTTTTTTTGTCAATCATTCACTCTATTTATAATTTTAAATTTGTCTGATGTTTGCTACACTCACACTCATATATATAGTTACAACTTAATTAGTTAGTGCGCATACGCATCTTCTCCCACCTTAGTACTACAAGAAAGTGAGGGCTCGGAAGTCCGAATCTTGAAGATGTTAAAGAATATTATTATTATACTCATATATGTATGATGCAGTCAAGATATTACAGTCAATAGTCATACATTTGAAATAACAAATAAATTTTATGTCGAATCTCTCTTTAATATTTTTATTTATTGTTTAATATACTTCTCATTGTTATTTAATTCTACAAAAAAAAAATGGCCGACTTTATTAATTATACCGCAGAAGTAAGTGAACTAATCAAATTTAACCTGCACATATATTTTGCCGCTAAATTTTTTAGCTTATTAATTTTATTACAAATTTTAATTTTTAATTGTGTTGTAGGAAATGGAGGCAGAGACTGAGGAAGATGAAGAAATTGTGAGCAGAAAGAGAAAGATGGGAAAAAATTCAGGAAACAGTGATGAGGATGAAAGTATGCGTTTTTTTTTTAATTTATAATTTATATTAGAGTTATTTTTTTTATGATACTGAAGTTAACTGAGGTCTAGTAATTTTTGGATTTTTTGAAAACGATAAATTATAAATAAACAAATATTTGCAAATATTTCACCCATAGTTTCTTAAATTTTCTACATGTGCATATTTTTAGTTTTTATTTTTTGGTAATTGATGATAATTTATTGGCAGATCTTGAAGATAGCATAGTGGTGGAAAGTGATGAAGATGATGATGAAGAAGATGGAGGTAAAAAGAAAAAAAACTATGACAATGACTTTGACGACCGCCTGGAGGACGATGATTATGATTTAATTGAAGAAAACTTGGGTATAACTGTTGAGCGCAGACGATTTAAGCGACTGAAGCAGATGCCCGTTGGTGGATCTGATGATGAGGAGAGTAACGAAGATGTGGAAGCTGAGAAAGAGAACATTGCTAGTGGATTATTTGGAGATGGTGTTGATGTAAGTTCAATTTTTAATTGTTTTACTTAATCTTACAGACTAACTGGTATTTTAATCAACAGGAAGGAGAAAGCGCGAGTCGGGAACCAGATGAAGTCTTTGATCTTGATAACAGTTATGGAAGCGCTTCTTCAGATGAAGACAATTTCATAGTCGACAATGATGACAGACCGTTACCTAGAAAAAAACGTCATTCTGGTGCCAACTCGGCGTTGGAAGAAGCACAAGAAATTTTTGGCGTTAATTTTGACTATAATGACATCAATCAACATGATGAAGATACTTATGAAGAAGAGGAAGAATATGAAGAAGCTGATGGTGATTTAACACTAGGCGGTGTATCTACAGGAAGATGGAAAAAGAAACAGAGTAGAAAGTCTACGAGAAATAGTATTTTTCAGTTGTATGAACCTAGTGAACTACAACGTTCTCATTATACGGATTTGGATCAGGAAATTCGCAGCAAAGACATTCCTGAAAGAATGCAGTTGCGCTCAACGCCAATTACTTCTGTACCAGAAGGTTCCACTGAACTTAATGAAGAAGCTGAGTGGATTTACAAGCGTGCATTCGCACAGCAAAAGATTTTGCAACAAGTTACGGACTATTCTTGCGGTATGGATGATTTTGGATCCAAAGGTCTAGAAGTGGTGGAAAAAATAAAGAATGTATTAAATTTTATCCGTAATCAACAGTTCGAAGTCCCTTTCATAGCTTTTTACAGAAAAGAACAAGTTGAGCCAGAATTGAACATAAATGATTTGTGGAAAATATACAAATTTGATGGCAAGTGGTGTCAACTGTATCAGAGGAAAAATAATTTACTTGCTTTATTTGAGAAGATGAGAAGTTTTCAGTGCGATGAGATTATGAAAGATCCAGAAGCTCCTCTTGCTGATGACATCAGAGTTATCAACGAAGGCGACATCGATCAATTGAAGAGTGTTCAGACTGACGAAGAGTTAAAAGACGTTTATAATCATTTCATGCTGTACTACAGCCGTGAACTTCCAGCGATGCACGAAGCCGTGAGACGGAAAGAAAAAGCAGCTAAACGTTTGGAAAAAATAGAAAAACGTAAGCAGCAGATGTTGGAGGCTGAGGAAAATGATGATCTACCTCCTGAAGATGAAGACGCCGAAGAGCCTGAAGAAAAAGATACACTCAAGCCAGCTGTCAGACGTGGACCTTACGCACTATATAGACGAGCTGGGCTGAGTAGTTTTGCTAAAAAATTTGGTCTTACTCCTGAACAATTTGCGGAAAATTTACGAGACAATTATCAACGTCACGAAGTCGACCAAGATTTGGTAGAGCCGAGTGAAGTAGCACGAGATTATCTCGGTAGATTTTTTCAGTCAACTGAGCAAGTTTTGAAGGCTGTCCAGCTAATGGTAGCCATTCAACTCTCTCGTGAACCAATTCTACGTAAAAGTGTTCGTGAAATGTATATGGAACGGGCAAAGCTGTCAGTGCGACCCACTAAAAAAGGAATTAAAGAAATCGATGAAAACCATCCGATCTATACTATGAAGTATTTGAAGGACAAACCGATCAATGAACTTGTTGATCATATGTGGCTCAAGTTATTGACAGCTGAGACTGACGGTCTGATAAAAATCACACTCAGCGATACTGTCGACGGCACCACCAGCTCTGACTTTATCAGCGAATTCAAACAATTGTACATCAGAGATGAATTTAGCAAAACCGTTCAAGAGTGGAATGATCTACGTACTGCTAGTGTGGAACTGGCTTTTAAAAAATTCGTGATACCCGATTTGAAAAATGAATTACGAGCGAATATAACTGGTGAAGCAAAAGAATCTATTATGCGGTCGTGCTGTCGCAAGTTATCACATTGGATAAAATTCGCTCCATATACATGCGAATTTTATAACGTCGAAAATGAAGATGTTGAGACTTGGAATACTAGCAAAGGTATCCGATCAATGGGAATCGCGTATGTTCCTGATCACTCTCAAGCTGCTTTCGCTTCAATCGTTGCCCCAGATGGCGAGTGTCTCGACTATTTGAAATTGCCTCACATATTGAAGCGAAAAAACAGTTTCAATGAAAATGAAAAGCTTCTTAAAGAAGCCGAGTTACTTTGTCTGAAAAATTTTATTAGCCAACACAAGCCACATATTATTGTAGTAGCCGGGGAGTCCAAAGATGCTCAAACAATTTCATATGATATTAAGGAATGTTTAACAGCACTTGCTGATGAACAACAGTATCCTGCTATCCAGGTAGAAATATGCGATCCGAATGTTGCTAAAATATTTTCCATCAGCAATAGAGGAGTTGATGAGTTTCGTGACTATCCGCCACTACTTAGAGAATCTATTTCACTTGCTCGACGATTGCAAAATCCTCTCGGCGAATTTTCGCAGCTCTGTACTCCAGACGAAGACCTGCTGTGTTTAAACTTCCACCCACTTCAAAATCTTCTTTCCAAGGAAGAGCTTTTGGAAGACCTGTACTTGGAATTCATCAACAAAGTCAATGAAGTCGGCGTTGATCTCAGCAAAAACCGGATCTACCGTGATACTCTACTGCAATTTGTCTGTGGATTAGGTCCTAGAAAAAGTCGTGAATTGTTAAAAATACTAAAAGACAAAAATAGTAAATTAGAAAATCGAACTCATTTAGTAACTACATGTCATATGGGACCAAAAGTGTTCATAAATTGTGCTGGATTTTTGAAAATAGACACAACTACTCTTGATGACAGCACAGATGCCTACATTGAGGTGTTAGACAGCACGAGAATTCATCCAGAAACTTACGAGTGGGCGCGTAAAATGGCTGTCGATGCTCTAGAATACGACGATGAGAATTCACACTCAGCAAGTGCTATCGAAGAAATAATACAAGCTCCCGAGAAGCTACTGGACTTGGACCTTGATGCTTTTGCTGCTGAATTAGAGAAGCAAGGTTACGGAAATAAAACTACTACTCTGTATAGCATCAGAACAGAACTGACTGATCGTTACAAAGATCCGCGAGTGCCTTATGAATCTCCATCTTCTGAAGAAATGTTTACTATGTTAACCAAAGAGACTCCAGAAACATTCTACGTGGGTAAGCTAGTTCACGGCACAGTTATTGGGTTCAGGTTCAAAAAACCCGAAGGTGAACAATTGGATCAAGCTAATCCTGTTAAAAATGACGAGACTGAACTCTGGCAGTGTCCGTTCTGCTCTAAGAATGATTTTCCTGAACTGTCTGACGTATGGAATCACTTTGACGAGGGAACTTGTCCTGGAAAAGCTGTTGGTGTCAGACTTCGCTTAGAAAATGGACTGTCTGGTTACATTCATGTTAAAAATATATCAGATCAACGTGTGGAAAATCCCGAAGACAGGGTCCAGATACGACAAGTATTGACGTGCCGTGTCACCAAAGTTGATATGGATCATTTTAGCGCTGAGTGTACCAGCAAAAGTAGTGACCTTGCTGATGAAAACAACACCTGGCGACCTGCTAAAGATTCGTTCTATGATACAGAAGCTGAAGAGGAAGATAAGAGAGTAGAAGATGAAAGTAAAAAAGATAAACAGCAGATTTATGTAAAACGTGTTATCGTTCATTCTTCATTTTATAACATAAGTTTTGCTGAAGCTGAAAAAATGATGAAGACTATGAAACAAGGAGAAGTTATCATTAGACCTAGCAGTAAAGGTACTGATCATTTATCAGTTACTTGGAAAATTACAGATGACATTTATCAACATATTGACGTACTTGAAGAAAATAAAAGCAATATTTATACACTGGGACGTAGTCTGTTCATTGGTACAGAGAATTTTGAGGATCTCGATGAAATAATTGCGAGACATATCAACGTGATGGCTGGATATGTAGCAGAAATACTTGAGTTCAAGTATTACAACAGTCAAGTACTTGGGTTTAGGGACAAGGCTGAAAAATTATTGAAAGAACAAAAGACAAATAATCCTGCTAGCATTCCTTACATCGTATCAGCTGCTAAAAATCATCCTGGTAAATTTTTACTCTCATATCTTCCTCGGGAAAGATGTTACCACGAGTATATTACCGTTACATCCCAGGGATTCCAATTCAGGAATGAGATGTTTAATAATCTCAATTCGCTAGTACGTTGGTTTAAAAAACATTACAGAGATCCGGTTGTTGAACAGTCTGTCGTTGAACAGTCACAGTCTGAAGAGGTGACACCAAAAGACACTCCTTCTGAATTCACCTGTTTAGCTGCTTAGTTTATTTTCAGTATTCCTGTTTACTATTTTTAAAAGTATTACTATTATTACTTGAGATTATAATCTATATATTAGTTTCATATACATATATACGTACTCGTTTACGATTTATATATTCGGTTATTATATTTCTGGATAAATTAAATTATCTATAACCATTATATCCAGTTATATATTTTTCTATTAAAAATTTATTAAAAAAAAAAAAAGTGCACGAGTTTTTTTATTTGATACCAAATATATATATATATTTACAATGATAATAAATATTCAACATGTGTTTTCAAACGTAGTCCATAAATTGTTAAGATTTAAATGAGTTCTGAATAAAAATATTTAAATATAAGTTTTTGAATTTGGCGCCATTGCATGCAGCGCATTTTGGAATGTCTATAATGATTAAATTTAGTTTTTGTTGTTGATTGTAAGAATGTCAGAAGTAAAAAAATGATAGATTGAAAGTTATTTCATAAAAATAAGGAAATTTACTTTACGGGAAATTTGAATTTCGGCGGGAATGGTGGCGGTAGAAGTGAAAAATATTTCTAGAACAAATCGAACCAAAGAAGTGGGTTATGGGTAATTTAAATTTTTATCAGTTTCATGCTTGAATAATTAACATATTTTTTGCCTAAAATCACGGAGGCGTCATTGCCAGGAGTTGATCATCAGTAACTACTTCCAACAAGGAATAATGGCAAAAAATAAAAATTAGTGTTAGTGATTTGGCGTTTTTCTAGTCCACCGTTTGGACACAAGTTTTTAATTATAATTATTTTTAATTTATTTATTTCAAATTGTACATTACCACGTTTTTAAATTATATATATACATATATACATATAATTTTTATTAATTGTAAATATTATATTTAATTATTTGTAAATAATGGCCGATTTTGTGTACTCCGAAGCTGAGGAAAGTGAGGTAAATATTACACATCATTTTTTCATTTATTTTTTTATTACTTTAATTATTTAAATATTATCATTTATATTTTCATAATTTACTGCCAATCGATTATGTAATAATTATTGACGTGAAAGTTATTTGAATTTTTTAAATGGAGAGTTTAATTTTTTTGACTTTCAACAGCATGACGACGATGAGGAAGAGCAAATTGATCATGGGCGTAAGAAAAAAGTCAAAAAGACGCTGGATGAAAGTGAAGAAGAAGAAGAAGGTAATTTTTATTAGTTATTTTTTTTCGTCTTGAGTTTAGAGAAATTTATTTTTCCTCCAAAAATAAATTGAATATTTTCAATCATAAAAAAAAATTCAATAAAAAAAAAAAACTAACCTACTTTAATATTGATGCTTGTAAGATATTATTTGGCGTGAGTTGTGCTCTTTTAAAGCCATTATAAAATATATTAAGTTATACAATATCATATTTGATTTGAATTTAATTTTTCCAAATGCGTTTATTTGTAATGGTGAATAATTTTTCGTAAAAAGCTGAATTACTAGGAAATAATTATATATAATATTGTCTGAGGTAATCATGACGCAATATTGCTACTAATATAAATAATTTTATGTAATAAATGAAGAGTAAATGAATTTTTACGTGATAATTTAAAAATCGAATCTATATAAATTCAAAACGTGATACTTTTTAAACATACATTTAACTTGAATTATAATCGGCCATTTTGTTGATAGGAATTGCCAAAAAACTTGAATTTTTATTTAAATGTAGCTAAAATTTTATTTTTATTATTTATTGTAATTAAATAAATGCGAAGTAAAAAATGAGGATATTTATTGATGCGCAGATGATGAAGATCGGCTGAGAGAAGAGTTAAAAGATTTAATTGACGACAGACCGATTGAGGAAAGTGATGGTGAGGATAGCGATGCTTCCGGTGGCTCTAAGAAACGTAAGAAGAGTGACGATGAAGACTTTGATGACAGACTCGAGGACGACGACTATGATCTTATCGAGGAAAATTTGGGTATTACTGTGGAACGGAAACGGTTCAAAAGACTCAAGCGAATAACGGACGCTGAATCGGATGACGAAGAAGAGCAAGGCGGCGAAGCTAAAGATGCCATCGCTCAAGAACTATTTACTCATGGCGAAGGCTCTGGAGATGTAAGTATTTTATTTAACGATATTGTTTATAAATTTATTTAGGGTAGTAATTATTGTATGTAATTATTTCGTGCTATCATAATTTAAAAAAAAAGGACAGGAATGCGGTAGGTTTAAATTAGAATGTTGTGTAACGCTAGCTGATAATTAAGTCATTAATTAATTAAGAATGACGGTAAAATTATTTTGTTAATTTAAATTAATAATTATTTAGGAGGATGAGCGACGCAGTGAACGAAGCCACAGACCAGAACCTGAGATACTCGAAGGAGAAGGCAGTGAAGGAGAGTACTCAGAAGAGGATGATTTTATTGTTGGTGATGACGACAGACCCATTCATGAAAAACGACGGAAGAAAAAACATATTTTCACGGACGCAGCGCTGCAAGAAGCCCAGGATATCTTTGGTGTTGACTTTGACTACGATAACTTTGAAAAATTCGGTGAAGATGAGTATGAAGAGGAAGAAGACGAAGAGGATGATTATGTTGATGATGAAGGTGGAGAGAGACCTAGAAGACACAAGAAACAGTCTAAGAAAAAACCTTCGAAAAAGACTATATTCGAGGTTTATGAACCTAGTGAACTCAAACGTGGACATTTTACTGACTTGGATAATGAAATACGTAATACAGATATACCTGAGAGAATGCAACTACGTACGATGCCGATTACTCCAGTCCCTGAAGGTTCTGATGAGCTGGATCATGAGTCAGAGTGGATTTATCAACAGGCATTCTGTAGACCAACAATTTCAAATCAAGATACAAATTTGAATAATGATATGGATGATGGTGGTGGTAAAGGTCCCCAGACAGTGGGAAAAATAAAAAAAGCATTAGATTTTATGCGTAACCAGAACTTTGAAGTTCCCTTTATATCATTTTACAGAAAAGAATACGTTCTTCCAGAATTAAATATTAATGATTTGTGGAAAGTATACAAGTTTGATGCTAAATGGTGTCAGTTACGTCAGAGAAAAGAAAATTTACTCCGTTTGTTTGAAAAAATGCGGGACTTTCAATTAGATGAAATTATGAAAAATCCTGATGCCCCACTTCCAGATGACATTAGAGTTATAAAAGATGAAGACATTGAGCGATTGAAAAGCGTACAGACAAATGAAGAATTGAATGATGTTCACAATCATTTTATGCTTTATTACAGTCATGATATTCCAGCGATGCAGGAATCTGTGCGACGTAAAGAAAAGGAAGCTAGACGTTTAGCGAGAATACAGAAACGTAAGCAACAGCTTCTGGAGGCTGAAGAAAATGGAGAAGATCCACCACCTGAGGAAGAAAATCCTGATGAGCCAGACGAAGTTGAAGATACTCTTAAGCAAGCTGTAAGAAGTGGCCCCTACGCACTTTGTAGACGTGCTGGACTAAATAGTTTTGCCAAAAAGTTTGGTCTCTCCCCTGAACACTTTGCTGAAAACTTGCGGGACAATTATCAGCGGCATGAAGTTGATCAAGAACCAGTTGAACCTAGTGTGGTAGCACAAGATTATATGGGGAAATGTTTCCAATCAACTGATGATGTTTTAAAAGCCGTGCAAGTAATGGTCGCTATTCAGTTGGCACGTGAACCACTCGTAAGAAAATGTGTTCGTGAGATGTATATGGAACGTGCCAAGCTGTCAGTACGACCAACAAAAAAAGGATTAACTGACATCGATGAAAACCACCCGATCTATACAATGAAATACTTGAAAGACAAACCCGTTCGCGATCTTGTTGGAGATCAATGGCTCAAGTTAGAAATTGCTGAAAAGGATAAACTTATTGTAATAACGCTTAGTGAAACTTTTGATGGCAATACTAGCAGTAACTATATTGAAGAAATGAAGCAGCTTTACATAAGGGATGAATTTTCAAAGAACGTTCAAGACTGGAATGCTTTTCGAGTTGGCAGCGTTGAAATGGCTTTGACGAGATACGTTATTCCGGATTTGAAAAAAGAACTCCGTGCAAATCTTTCGGCTGAGTCAAAGGAGTTCGTGATGCGTGCTTGTTGTCGGAAAATGTATAACTGGTTAAAAGTAGCACCATTCACATGTGAATTTCCTGATGAAGAAGACGAAGAATGGGACACGAGTAAAGGCGTGCGGGTAATGGCAATAGCATACGTTACAGGCATAAACGAAGCTTCTTTTTCTTGCATTGTGTCTCCAGATGGCGAGTGCGCAGATATTTTACGTTTGCCTCATTTGCTGATGAGAAAAAATAGCTACAGAGATGATGAAAAGTTTAAAAAAGAAGCTGATTTACTTGCAATAAGAAATTTTATTCGTAAAAATAAACCTCATGTTATTGTTATTGGAGGTGAGTCTAGAGAAGCTCTTATGATATCTACGGACATAAAGGAATGTTTGACAATATTAGCAGAGGAAGAGCAATATCCAGCAATAACTGTTGAAATATTAGATAATGATTTAGCTAAAATTTACGCAGCAAGCGAAAAAGGTAAATCTGAATTCCGTGACTATCCGGATTTACTTCGTCAAGCTGTTTCGTTAGCTCGACGACTCCAAGATCCTCTGGTTGAGTTTTCACAACTGTGCACTGCTGATGACGATATCATGTGCTTGAAGTATCATAGTCTTCAAAGCCAGTTATCGGAGGAAGAATTGATTGAAAATTTGTACTTGGAATTCGTAAATCGAGTTAATGAAGTAGGTGTTGATATAAATAAAGCTGTACAGCAAACCTATTCAGGCAATTTAGTCCAATTTGTGTGTGGTTTGGGACCGCGTAAAGGTCAAGCACTGATAAAAATGCTCAAGCAAACAAATCAACGTCTTGAAAATCGTACTCAGTTAGTAACAGCCTGTCACATGGGTCCTAAAGTATTCATAAACTGCGCTGGTTTTATTAAAATTGACACCAACAGCCTTGGAGACAGTACAGAGGCTTATGTTGAAGTATTGGACGGCTCAAGAGTACATCCTGAAACATATGAGTGGGCTCGTAAAATGGCTGTCGATGCTTTGGAGTACGACGACGAAGATGCTAATCCAGCTGGTGCATTGGAAGAGATTCTCGAATCACCTGAGAGGCTAAAAGACTTAGATTTGGATGCATTTGCTGAAGAATTAGAAAGACAAGGCTTTGGTAATAAATGTGTTACGCTCTATGACATCAGATCTGAGTTGAATTGTCGTTACAAAGATCTCAGGACGCCGTACCAATCTCCAACTCCCGAGCAACTCTTTGACATCCTGACTAAAGAAACACCAGAGACATTTTACATTGGTAAACTTGTATCAGCAACTGTAGTTGGTATCAGTCACAAAAAACCACAAGGTGATCAATTGGATCAAGCTAATCCAGTGCGAAATGACGAGACTGGGCTGTGGCAATGTCCATTTTGTTTGAAAAATGATTTTCCCGAATTGTCTGAGGTATGGAATCACTTTGATGCTGGTGCGTGTCCTGGTAAAGCAATCGGTGTTAGAATTGTTTTAGACAATCCCAATATATCTGGTTATATTCACATTAAAAATATATCTGACAGTCACGTTGTAAATCCTGAAGAAAGATTGAGAATCCGCCAAACGATACATGTCCGTATTATTAAAATAGAAGTTGATAGATTCAGTACGCAGTGCTCGTGTAAAAGTTCTGATTTAAGTGATAAAAATAATGAGTGGAGACCAACTAAAGACCCATACTACGACACTGAAGCTGAACAGCAGGATACTCAATATGTCCAAGATTTCAAGAAGAAAAAACAGCAACAGACTTACGTCAGAAGAGTTATTGTACATACGTCATTTCATAATGTAAGTTATGATGAATGTGAAAAAATGATGAAAACTCTCAGACAGGGCGAGGTCATAATACGACCCAGTAGTAAAGGATCTGACCATTTGGTGGCCACATGGAAAGTTACTGATGACATTTATCAGTATATTGATATAAAAGAGGAAGATAAAATAAACGATTTTACTCTAGGACGTCGTTTGATGATTGGCAATAACGAATATGAAGATCTTGATGAAATCATAGCAAGTCACATAAATCCAATGGCTGCTTACGCTGCAGAATTGCTTGATTTCAAATATTACAAGCGTGGCATCGACGGCATAAAAGAAAAAGCTGAAGAAGTACTCAAAGAACAAAAAAGAGAAAACCCCGGAAGTATTCCTTATATTATATCAGCATGTAAAAATCGTCCTGGTAAATTTTTACTGTCGTATCTTCCACGAACATCCTGCTCTCACGAGTACATCACAGTTTCGAAAGACGGTTTTCGATACCGTTCCGAAACATTTGCACGTGTCGATAAACTCGTCGGTTGGTTCAAAAAAAATTTCCGTAACCCGATACCAGGTCAAATTACACCGAGTACTCCACGTGGAGCTGTTACTTCCCGGACACCGTATCATTCTACTCCTGGAGTTGGTAGTATGAACCAAGAAGCAATACAGCGAGTTGCACAAAATCTTCCACATCATATGTTGCACTCGCTTTCGCAAGTCGCGAATCAGACGCCACACTATCCACCACATACTCCTGGTGCTACTGGGGCTACTGGATACGGTATGCACACTTACCCTAACACTCCGTACACGCCTTCAGGTCAGACGCCATTCATGACACCCTACCAAACGCCCCATCACACTCCTCATCATTCCCAGCCTACTCCACGATATGGACAACAAACACCCAGTCATCAGTTTGTTCATCCTGGTCCTCCAGTTAGTCAGAATACTCATCACAGGATATCCATGTCCCACCGATCCTCCACTTCTTACGGCCAAGGTTCTGAAGAAGAATGGAAGAAGGCTGCTGAGGACTGGGCGAGACAAAAACAGTCCACCCCAAGGGGATCGTAAGTTTAAGTTTTATAATAATCATATATTTAAATCCTATAGATGAATTAATATTTATTCTTATTTAGGACTCCAAGATACGATGACATGAGACAACCATCTCGTGAGTATGCAGATACAGGCAGATCAACGCCTCGCAACCGTCATTCATCACACGGTTCAGCACGAACCCCATCATACCGATCACCTCGAGGAACGCCAAACACTAACTCAAGTCCTCGGAGCATGTCGCTCAGTGGTGATGGGACACCTCTTTACGACGAGAGCTAGATATATTTTTAATTATTATGTTATACAATCGATCATGTACAATTATTATTAATTTATAGTTATTTTTTTTTTGCCTAACGACTAAATAACTAATTTTATTGTATCCATTTGTAATCGAATTTTTTTAGGATCAAACGAACGTAATGTAATTTATATATTATTATTTATGTATATTATTATTAAAATTATTAAGAATTTTAATTAATATTAATATTAAGTTTTAATTTATGTATCTAATATGCATACAACTAATTTTTATTTTTTTTTCTCTACAATAAATATTTTTAATAAATAAATAAATTTATGCCCGTCAACCAAACAATGCTTTTGTTTATTAAACAAAAAATTCCTACTCATAAAAATAATTCAAAATCAATTAAAAATTGTCATATTTCCGAGGTAATATTACGCCACTTTTAACTTTTTAAATTTAGCGCACGTTTTGGAATTACCCACTCTGCTTAAAAACTATTAAAAATTTAAAAATTTACGTGTATTTACCTTTTAAAATTTTCTTATTTTACAAAAAGTCTCCTAATATTTTTTAGTTGTCTTTATTTTTAAAGTAGATTATTTTAAAACTCTTACTTTCCTCAAAATCATCTACAGTTTTTACTTCTACCATTATTGTGTCCAGTATTTGTTTAAATGCTTTATCCTAAGCTCATTGTATCTTTTTTTTTTATGGGTGAAAGGGACAAAAATTTTCCCAGGTTAAATTTATTTTATGGCTCTAGTTGCTAGCACGTGTTAAATTTTAAAACTCAAGTGGCTGCAACTTGTTGATTTTCAAATATCATATATATGTATATATATAAATATATGTGTGTGTTTTAATGTGTTTCTATACCTAGAATACCTTCTACGCGTGTCTCTTTTTGACTGTTTGACTTCCCGGTCTCCGATTGGTTTATCCATCAAAGAATTCATATTTCAACCAATGGGATTCTTAAATTTTGTTTTAGTTTTCTCCCCCTTCGCTAAAGTACTGAGCTCGGCTAAACTCAAATATACCATTGTGCATTTTCTGTTCCTACGTTCAACTGTTTATTTAAATCAGATCAGCAATCAGTAGGGTTTATCTCTGCATGCTTATTCGTAAACAAATGTGAATACATAATATAGATAATATATAATAAATATATATTATAGACGCATCTAATTCCGTAAAAGACAATAATTTTTTATTATCCTATTGAAAAAAATATATCATTATTTATTGAGTTGTCATTCGCTGCAGTTAATCTAAATATTTAATTATTTAATGCGCAAGTAAATATTAAAATTTAAAATTTTTTGAAACAATTAGTAGACAATTATTATGTTTATTTATATTTTTTTTTAGTTATTAATATGGAGACCGGACTGGCAGATACCACTACCATGACATCAGATTCATCGAATCCATCGGAAGAAAGTGATGAAGAAAAATTAATGGATGAAATGGACAATTTTTACAAAGAAATTACAAGCATGGAAAGTGATGAGGACACATTTACTTTGAGAGTCAGTGAGGACAGTGGTGTTGAAGAAAATCTTGATGACAGTTTTGCTGTTAAGAATACCGGAGAGTCTAAAGAAGCTGAGTCGTGTGAAATTTCTGGTAGGCTAGGTAGGAAAAGTGATAGGATTTTAAGTGATGATTATTATGATGGTAATGATGATGATGATGATGATGATGATACGGAGAGACCCGATCAAAATAGACAAGCTCTAGTCGTCGATACCCAAATCACGGATAGAGAAATACAGAATAATTACGTGGAAAGTATGAGTGAAAAAGTTGCAGCTGAAAATGATGGACAGGGTCATAATGAAACACGAGATATATACTTGGAAAGTTTGAATGATTTCAGTCAAAATAATAACCAGCAAGAGGACAATGTAGACTTAAGCTCGACGGAAAAACCGCGAGAAATGTCACAAGATACTAGTGATGATGACCAAGTGAACGTTGGTGAAAAAAATATTAATTTGATAGAAAAACAGAGTGACAGTATGCCGTCTGAGCCTGTCGAAAATTTTGATCTAGAAGATGGGGAACTAGTTACTAGCCATGAAAGAAGACAGTGTCAGAGTAAGCAGGTTGATGTTAATTCTGATCTAGAAGAAGGTGAAATAGACGAAAATGTAGAAGTAGGATTCCAATCTCTGCGACATGAGAGAGAAGGTTCTGCTGAGTTGATTGAAGTGCGGAACGAAGTAAACGACAGGTTATTTGGTATCGATGTCAGTGATAATTCATCCGATGAATGTACAATAGTGTACTCAGATCATGACTCTTGTTATAAATATGGTACAGAGAGTGTATGCTCAGCTGAAAATTTTTCTACCAGCAACGATGATCCATGGGAGTTAATAGCATCCCCGTCAAACGACTGTGTTATTATTGATGACTTTGTTATTGTAGATGAAATTGAGAGCTTGCCGAAGTCTAATGATAATAATAAGCGTGCAAGTGACCGGAAAGATAAGACTGAGAAGAATGAAGATGGTAAAAAAAAGTCGAAGAAAAGGAGACTGTCAAATTCGCCAATTGATTGCAATTATTTTACAGAAGCTGAAGATGAATCGAGAAGCTGCGAAAATGTCAGTGTAGACTACAACGATTTAGTCGGAATTTGTAGCAAAGAAGAGGTCGCTGAGCTGGCTGATAATGAGGCCGATAATGATTACGAACCAAAAAAAAAAAAAAGTTACGCGGGTCGCGAACACAACCATCCACTTTTCCGGGATATTGACGTGGAATTGTGTGAGAGGTTGATGCGAGTTAAAAAACAGGGCACCATTATCATTCGTCCAAGCAGCAAAGGTCCTGATTACCTTAAAATAACCTGGAAAGTAACTGATGATATTTATCAGCACATTAAAATTAAGAAGAAACTTCGGTCGTCTGAAGCAGTCAGATATTGTGTTGGCAGCAAAGACTTTGTAGATATTGATGAAGTAGTAAATAAGTACGTAAAGCCAATGGCAGATAATGCTCGTAAGTTGCTTGAGTTCAAGCATTACAAGAGTGCGGTCAATGGCGTGAAAGCAACTGCTGAAAAATTATTGACAGCGGAAAAAGAAAAAAATCCCAATGGTATTCCGTACATAGTGACGGCTGTAAAACGATCTCCTGGTAAATTTTTGATATCGTATTTACCTCGAGTTACTTGTTATCATGAGTACATTAAAATAACACCGGAAGGTTTTTGTTTTCGTGATCAACCGTTTGATAATCTTAACGAATTGTTTATATACTTCAAAGCAAACTCGAAAGAAGTTAAAAATGTTTCATTAAAAGATGAAACAGTAACATCAACAACTGCTACTCCACATCCACATCCGAGACCACTGACACCACGTTCTCAAACACCGAGACCATCAACACTACGAGCAGAATCACCAGAAATAGATATGACTCCAAGAATTCTAGAAGCCATCCAGGATATCCCGGATGAGAAATTAGAGTCAATTCGTCTTATCCTCGAACGTTTTACTCAGCCTACTCTTGATCCAGCATCAGCAGCAGCAGCAGTTGCTGCTTACAGTCATAATCCAGCTCCTTTTTTCAACCAGAATCCAGCTCCTGTACCAAGACCACCGCCGCCTACTGTTTACAATAACTTCCCTCCTTATCAGCCTGTTTATTACCCAACTATTAATTATTCAGCCTACCCATCAGCATTCAGGCCATACTTACCCAATGTGCATTATAATCCACAGCCTGTGCCCTATCCACCTGAGAGAAATCACGGAGAAAATTTACCAGCACCACCTGGCACAAATTAACTTCAATAAAAGTAAGGACTTTGAAAAATTTATGCAGCCAAGTGAAAGTTCCTGATGCTGCCATTGATCTCAATTTAGTTTTATTACGCATTTAGTTTATTTTGTATCATTATATAACAAATAGTATATATTATATATGTTGTGTTCATTAAATAAATTCTATATACTTTATATTAATTATTATATAAATATATTTTTTATTTTACTTAAATATAAGAAATAAAATCGGCGATAGAAATAATCTCCATGGTTAAAAAAATGTATAAACATAATGGCAGCACAACTTATAATAATTTAAATACTTTTTTTTTTATACTTATATATATACATATAATTAAAAATTATTCATCTGAAAAAAATTTATCACTGTAAGGAATTTTCCGGTAGCAATAAGAAACTCCTGGAGGAGTTTCATCCGAACTTGACATCTCATCGTTGTCATGCTTTGACTTATTTTTCGGCCCGCGTTTATTTTTACTGTCACTGGATCTCGTAGTTCTCTTATCAACTCGATCAGGTTCTAATTCACAATAATTTACTACCCTGCGTCTTCGCTTGGACCTCGAGTTTCCGGCATCTTCACCAGGACTGGAGTCGCTGCACGACGATTTAGGTTCACGCAATGACTTTCTTTTGGCGCTTCTGAACCTTTGGCTGCGTCTACGATTGTCTGATGACACCCGGGGACTTACTGCTGTCTTGCTACCAGATTCTTTCTGCGCATTTAAATTATAATTGTTGTCATCATTTAATTTTTTAGTTTTAATAATTTCTTTTCTCGGCGAAAGGCTGGAACTTTTGTTTTTCGGATCATTTGAATTTTTTTTAACTGCTAGCGAGTTATCTTTGCTGGTGTTGCATTTCTTGGATGAAGTTTGCGAAGTATCTTTCCTGGAAGTTTCATGAGACGAAGGAAGAATCGAGTCCTGCAAGTGACCTGGACTGTAGTAGACGTCATCGCCTTTCATCGACAGTCTTTCGCCTTCCCAGTAACGCAGGCTCTGAACCCTACGACGGCCACGTGAGCTCGTCGGCACACTTGACATGTCTATCGACGCGTTTAATGACTCGGCTGATTGAAATAAACTTGACTCGTCGCTTTTAATCTTTCTCCATTTTTCACAGAACGCTGATATCTTGGCAGGACAGCCGTCCATGCAAAGCTTCTGGAGTTCTCGCGGTACCACGTACTTGGCGTTCACTAGATCTCCAGACAGTTGATAAAATTCATTGTTTATCGTTTCTACTATCCGTGGGGTCACTCTACGAACTATTAAATCAGTTTTGTACTTTTTCGAACTGACATGACCGGCTTCGTTGAGCAGGTTCCCTTCGAAAATAAGCCCGTACTTGGTGTTGGCCATCTTCTTTATATTCGGCATCCAACAAGTCAGGACCTTCGGATTGTCTTCAGATCCAAATTTTATTCGCGACTGATTCCTTTGCAATTTTTCACATCTCGTGTCCCGGGGATATTTGTCACTGAGATTTTTACCACGAGCGAGAGCTTCTGATTGTAAAGCTTCGGGTGTTTTTAAAGTAGGCACTGGCACTGATACATTTTCTCTGGTATTTTCATCAGTTAGCCGATGAGATTTTTTTATTAATTTATCATCACTCAATTGCTTATCAACTGACTTGTCGACAGTTTTCTTCGGTGACTTGACTTGAAGACACGGTGGAGATTTAATTGAACGAGGGTGCAATTTCATTGATACATTTTCTATACTGACGACAGAAGGTTTTTTAAATTCAGGATTTATTTTGTTTGATGATTCTTGTCTTTCTTCTCTTTTGACAATTTGTGGAGATGCTGCACGCAAAGTTTGCCTGCTTCCGTTTTCTTCATTTTCTTTGTCATCAGTAATCGACATTTTAGCAGGAATTGTTTGAGAAAATTCCGGTTGATTTTGGACATTTTTCAACAGACTTGGACTAGTTTTAGGATGTTGATGCTGATAGTCATCATTTTTTTCAATCTGCTTAAGTTGCTGAAGAGTCGTTCTCTTCAGTATCTCACCAAAGTACTGGGCGTTTGTTTCCTGAAGTACCGGTTTCTTAAATTTATTTCTGTTTGTTGCCTCGGTAGTGATTTTATTCGATTCATCTTCGGTGATACTCACACACGAATCATATTGCGCTGGGTTTTTACTCACTACCGGTTGAAGAACTTTGCCAAGTCTGTTATGGTCTAGCTGGAGTTTTTGTCGATTCATGTTCTGAACCCTGCGCTCGTCTTCGGTGAAGCTGGTGCACGAGTCATAGTTGGCAAGAAATCCTGTGATGGTTGAAGCTGATTCAGCTCCTCGACGATCATGGAGATAAGCAGGATATCCTGGAGGCTGTAAGACTGGCCGCGATTCTCTCACCGCAATCGGCGGTTGCTGGATGGGTGTCCTTCGGGTGTCGGTATTTTTCGAATGACGTCGAGTTAATTTTTCTTGTTCCGGTTCAACGGCATCGATATTTGTCCTTCGATCATCATACGCAGGACTATTGAAGACTTTTTTACTTTTATGCGGCAAATTGTCATCTGAATCACTGTCATTATGATTGTGTGGACGCCTACGTCCAACAGACTTCAATATTTTCTGCCGTTCGTGCAATCTTTTTTTGGGAACTCGAAGGGATCTTGGTTTCAAAACGCGTCGGCTGTCATAACGCTTATCATCATCATCATCATCACTATCACGGTCATACTCATCAGAACTGTCGTAATCACGATGAGTTAACTTTCTACAAACTGGAGCACGTTTCAAATTGTCTTTACCACAAAAATTACTTGTTGCTTGACCACCATTTCGTTCTTTAAGAATTTTATTCGATCCAGCAGATAAACTTTTATTTGCATCAGTCATCGTGTAGGTGGTACTAAAATTCCTTGACGAGTTTCCACTTCTAGGTGGTACAGATGAAAGCTGATTACTTTCTGCTACTGGATCATCGACTCCCGCCCGAATTATAGTATTCTTCAAGGAATTAGACATTTTAACAATCCCGTCTAAGTATTCCACGGAATGTTTTTTATTTTTCAACATAATTGAAAAGGCTTTCGCGATATCTGAGCTGTCTTCAGCGCTTGGAGTAAACTGCGCGTTTGAATTATTCAATAAATAATGCGACATCTTACCGAGAAACATATCAATGACATTACGCGACTCATCACTAGAGTCAACAGCTGCTTCTTCAGATACTTTTTCTGCTTTACGATCATTAGTAGCTCTGGATCCAGATCTAGGGCTTCTGGTCAATTGTTTTGGAGCTGACAAAGATACAGTTGGAGGAAGCGACTCTCCGGGTCGATGCTCCGGTGATAAATGCTTCGGGTTGACTGGTGATTTGGTCACTAATGACTTTTTACTCAAGTCTTTAATTTTTTCGGTACTTCTTGGAGGTCTTTTACGTGGCCGTAAACGACGCAGAGATTTAGACGGACAGTACACTTCAGTTATTTCACTTATCAAGTCATCGTCGCTGTCAGTGATTGGTGTCGGCCAGCGAAAATTAATGTCGCAACCACCTTCAACAAAACTTTGCCAAATATTATAAACATTTTCCCAATCATCTGGAAACCCATTGTAAAATTTACCGCGTACATACTCCGGTAGCTCATTCTCTTCGTCGTGAATTCTCCCTTGAAGGCAGTAGATGTTTGAAAAAACAGATCTTACAGTTGTCGCATCGATGCGTTGGACTACCGGCTTACTGCGAACAGATCTACCACAATCTAGTTTCCCTTTAATAAGCAATTCGCGTTTATCATTCAGAACAACTTTCCACTGTATGAAAATGCGGTCAGGTTTGTTTAGATCTAAGGTCGAGTGTAAAATCTCACATGTTTTTTTGCTAAACTCAGATGGTGTTGGAAAATTTATTGAAGAAATAGTACTAGCGTTTGATTCAGTACCAGCTGGATTTATTTTTGTTGGCATGTGTGTGCTCGCTAGTGAATTTCGACGCGACGAATGGGCCAGGATTCCCATTGTCTTTGGTGGTGGCATGATAACTCGATCTACTAAAGTATCTGGTGAATTTTTAAAACTTGATGTTGTGATACTGCTGTACATTTGCGGATTTAGATTTTTAGAAATAATGTTACGCATATTTGTGCTGGACGAGACAACTTCGCTGCCAATACGAGAGTTTGTTTCTCCAATTGTGTTGTCCAGTAAATTTCCATTGATACTCGAAGCGCAGGATCTTGACTCGTTTATTATATTATTTATATTATCTTTTTCTAATTCCTTCAATTGCATTTTTTTAATCGTGCGTTCAAGATTTTTGTAACGCTCTTCCATTTGTAAATATCCGAATGTTATCTGAACAAAGAAAGTACTCATCAACATTGAAAACCACTCATAAATTATTATTAATTAATTGTTTACTTACATTTGGCGGTGATGACATTTTTGAAAAATATCTTCATTCAAATTAATGTTTATATTATTATGTAGACTTTCTATTATTATGTTTTATTTATGTTTATAACCTAAAAACGTCACTGATTATCCTTCACATGCTGGTATTTTAAAATCCTGCTGATAAAAAATAATAGATTATTAATAATTGCAATTTGCATAACAACAAAAAGCTGCGAAGCTTGAAATTTACTTACAGTAATTAAAATTTTTTTTTAATAAGTAAATAAATAGAAGCAGCGGCAAAACAAATATTTTTGTAACGCAAATATCGAGACTTCGACTTATTGATTATTGGCGGGAAACTTAAAAAATTTTAAATTATCATAAGTATGTAGGGTGAATGTAGCTGACGTGAATTTAAAAAATTTTGAAATAAGTGAATTAAAATTAAATAAAATTTGAAAAATGCGCATTTATAGAATTTGAAAATTACTCTGTGCATTTTTTTACATTTTGAATTTAAAAAACGTTTACTTGTAATTTAAAATTTCTTATATCTGCTACATTCACATGAGTGTAAATGTAGCAGACTTCAGACAGATTTAAAATTATCAATAGAGTAAATAATTAATAAAATAAAATTTGAAAAAAATGCGCATTTAAAAAATTTTGAAATTAATAAGTACATTTTTTATAAATATTGTTTTTTAAATTATTACTCTATTTATTTAAAGTTTAAAATTTGATGCCTGCTACATTCACACTCATCCTAAGTTTTAATTTAAAAAGGAGGGGATATTTCTGCTGAGAAAATATTTTATTTAATATTTAAAAATTTGAAAATTAAAAAAATTAATATGATTTTTTTCAATATACTTTTATTGTTCATACTTAGTACAAGGAATTCAGTGCAGTATTCAGTATTATATTTAATAATTTTATCACCCATTAAAGCGTACAATTGTACTTTATGATTATAAAGATTTTTATTTGTTTTATAATTTTATACATGTATATAATGTGTATATATATGTATAATTTTATAATTAACATGAGGCGTATTTATTGTATACTAAAAAATCGATGACTTTATCGTTGGGAATATCATCCATGCAGACCTTTGTGATTACTATTATTCAATATTCTGTTTTTTGTAGTATGACTGTTTATTATTAAATGACACTAGAGCTAAAAAAGTTATTTAAAATTTATAATCATCAATCACTGCTTTACGTATTTAGTTTGTTTCATGTTTTATAGAATATTAAATAGAATATATAAAGTATCTTCCAGATCTATAAAGTTTAAAAAAATCAAAACTTCATTATAAAAGTATCATATACATATATAATTATATAGCAAACGATAGAGTAGAACAATTAAATAATTTTAAATGTTAAGAAAAAAATTATCACAATAAGCATCAGTATTTTCCTTCATGGAAGCTGAGATGAATGCCGCCCACATAAACTAAGCATTTTTAAATTATCAACAAATAAATTCATTTTTAACTGACAGTTAATTAGCATGACAAAAACAATTAAACATTGAATGATGAACGATAAATATGACTGGATTTGAATTCACAATATTGTTAAGCGTCGTGCTTGATACACAATCAATATAAATATGTTAATTTAAAAATTACTAATTAAATTTTTAGTCCTTTAATTTTTATTTATTTTTATCCTCCAAAGTTTTAATGATTCAGTCTCAATTTCTACTTGTTATATAGCAACTGTCAGAGTATACATTTTTTCTGGTTCTTTTTTATGTTTTACTTTGTTTGTTATCAATTAATTCAATAAATTACTCATTACGGAAAATCTATTACGATTAAAATTTAGATTACACCAATTTTAATTCATCTAATACAATATTTAAATACCTTTATAATAACATACCAGTTTATTTGATTTTTATATTTTGTTTTCATATTTTTTATACCGAATATTAAATACCGCTATTATGTAGTCGTCTATTTATTACGTAATCATGCCCGAGTGTAGCTCATTTTAGGATTGAATAGTTACCAAGCTACGAGATTAAAATCTTACCATTTTTCCGTTAATAATAACAATAATAATCATAATAATAATAATTTAAATATTATAAATATGCCGCTAGTGAATTTTTCCATTAAAGGGTTAATACTAGTATGACGATCGGTTCTTTTACACGTAATATATAAATATTTAACACGAGGATTCTCATGCGTGGTAACTAAAACACAAAGTCTGCTGTTTAAAGCCACATGTATATCAACATGCATATATGTTTTTATGTAATTTTCATGTTAGTAGCAATAATCACCATCATAATGCAAATAATTATTCATCGATTTTTAAAAACGCATTACTGTTTCTTGGACATATGTGCGCCGTCATTAAAATCCCTTGATTGATCTCTGGAATTTCTATCACGATAATCACGATGATCGCCTCGCGAGTCCTGTTGCTCTCGACGATCTTTTTGACGTCCTTGTCCTCGAAATTTGCGATTGCCGCTGTCCCTGTAATAGTTACCGCCGCCACTACCACCGCCTCCGTTGTGGTATCCCCGTGATGAGCGAGGATAAAACTGTGGGTAGCAAGGGATCTCTGGTTTTACGTTGCTGTTAAGTAATTCTGGCAGAACAATACGACAGGACATGTCAGGTTCACTTTCCTCTTTATCCATGCGGTTGCGACGGTGATGTTGTCCCGAATGACGATCGTAACTAGTGGTAAAAAAATTTATTTATTAATTTATTATTACTGATAAATAGGCAATATGGAATTCAAAGAAACCTGGAACGTCCTCGAGCAGCATTTCTCCAGTAACTTTCTCCTTCTAACGGAGGAAATTTATAAGAATTTCTACCAGACTGTCCAGGGTCACCAGATGATCCGCGACTGTGATGACCATTTTCGTTATTTCCTCGTCCTCGTCCATGTCCACTGCGATTCCCACCAGAATTTTTAGCTGATGACGCTTTTATCGTTGCTATTTCACGCTGCTGATCTGAATTCTCACGTTGCAGTCTCTTTACCAATGACTCTGCATCCTCTAGACGCGCTGCCAGTTCACTGTTTACTGAATTTGTCGTTTCTCCCACTTGTATAGCCGCATCATTGACTTTAAGTTTTTCTTTGTCCTTTGCCGTCTGTTCTAGTTTCCTGAATAAAATTACAATAATTACACTTAATATCAAATTTTGATTGTGTTTCCAACTCGATTTGGTAATTACAATTTCTGCTGCTCAATTATTTCAAGAAGATGGACATTTTGTTTCTTAACGTCATTGAATGATACTTTGAGCTCCTCGAGATCACGTTCAAGAAGTTCAATCTGCAGAGGAGTAACATTGACACTAACTGGGCTTCCCTATCAGACAGACATCGGAATCGTGATCGAATCATCGATGTCTGAAAGTTTATCTTAAAAATAATAAATAAATAAATAATAGTAATCAGTACCTTAGGTTTCACAAACCCGTTTGAATTATCTTCTGGTGATGACGGGCTATTTGTACACGCAGTGCCTTTAGTAAATACCAACTGAAATTGTAAATCTAAAAATTCAAATCACCAATAAATTAATTATACTCTAAAACAAATTCAATACATTTATTAATTTATTTATAATTATTTTTATACCGCGATTTCGTTGTCGCAGAGTCTCCACTTCCTGATGCAAAGCAACGAGAGTTGCTTGATGTTGTTCCTGAAGAAACTTCATATTCTGCTCCAACTGAGGTGTCCTATCTCCATTAATACCCGCTTGCTGAGATCGCAAGGGCGTTGCAACACCGTCATTTCTCGCTGGCAAACTCATTAGCTCTGTTGATTTTTTCCCCTACGAAAGAAAAAGGAAAAGAAAACACTCGATAAAAGAAAAATGCAATTATCTCCAATCAAATTTAAAAGTCACCGACCTGAGAAAATGGCACCGTGGGTAACTTGACTAACACCTTCGACGTCATTTTACGATTTATTTTTCTAAAAATGCAAATAAAATTATAAATTAACTGATGATTGATCCGCGATTATATTTTTGCGACTCAATTCGTGAATAATTCAACACCGCGCAAATATAACGCGTCAATATAATTGTCTAGACAACCTATGAGCTAGTCTCATATATTAACTTTACTGCAAAATAATGACTAAATTTATTAAATCAATAGACAGTAATTATATTAATAAATATAAAATAAATGTTTTAAATAAAGTACGTACGTTAGACGTCGAGATGTGAAACCGGAACTCGTTGCGAGGTGGCGAACCAAAGTGAGGGAGGAGGGTGGAGCGAGACGAGGGCACGACGTCTTGGATTTAATGCCCTCGTTGATGCCTTCCTCCCCTGGGTGGTTCACCCGGTTCAGCCGAGGTAGTCGTCGAGGCCGCGTTATTTACGTCAATTATTCAAATTTCCCAATTGCTCTGCTTTAGAAATCGATATACCGATGATTGATAGACTGACAACTGACAAATTTATTTATTTATAATTAGTAAAGTCCAACAACTCGGTACGCAGCGCGTTTAATTTTGCTCAAACTGACACGCCGGCGGAAATCTTCGGGCGACTTTTTCGAGGGAAGAAAGCCGGCGTAGTCGTCAGTATTGATCGCGGACTCATACCCACAGCATTAAACTTTACATAGACTAGACCAACACTCTCCTACTGATGGCATACGAGTATGCCTTTTGCAAACTACACTGACAACCAGTAGCCGGAGACTACTCGGTTGCTCGGTACTCGGTCATTGGTGCTGGTGATTCTACGACCGCACCCACTATATACATCCACGTACATATACTTACTTTTTTTTTCTTTGTTCACCTGACAATTTTATGTACCTACATGTACATTTACTTTTTTATATCTTATTTTATTTTTTAATGTACATGCAATTACAAAAAACATCTTGTCTTGCTGCAAAAGCACCAGGAGTTGATCATTTTTATGATACCGAAGTTAACCGACGTCTAATAATTTTTGAATTATTTTTAAAAACGATAAATTTTTAAAAAATTGTACTTGCAGTTTCTTTAATTTTCTACATGTACATATTTTTTTTTTTTTTATTTTAAATTAAATTTTGGAAAAGAAAATTCAAATTTTAAATTGTCTGCTAACTTCAGAATCATATTATTTTTTTGTAATATAAAATTTAATATTTTAAATTATTTTCAGATTTGAATATTTAAATACTTTGATCAAGTCTGAGTAATTATAAATTGTTAAAAAAAAAGTAATTAAGAATTTACTGTGGGTTTATTATTAATTACTGTCGACAATTAACATGAGTTCAAATTTTTAAAAAAAATCCCGCGCAATTTGATGGAAAAAAAAAATTCAAAAATTATTAAAATGCGCGGGAATCAATAATTGATATTTTTAAAAAATAAATATATGTAAGGTATCTAAATTCATGTTATAAAAAATATGAGGTGATTATTGAGTAATAAAAAATTTTTGAATGAATGCAGCAGCAGCCGGTCGTTCCCCAACGACGCGTAAACAAACGCACTTGCATTTTCATAATTGGCTGTTTGAATTTAAAAACTGTTAAATTAAAATTGTTTTTAGGAATAAATTAACTTTAATTAAACCCGTTACAATTTATTAAAATATAATAATAACACAATGGATTTTGGTAAACTAAAATAACATATTGTAATAAACAAAAAAAGTTTAAAAAAAATTATTCATTTTTGATGACAGACATAACCAAAAACGGTCATGTCATCCGTCATCAAATCCATGAAATTTAATTATTTAAATGATAAAAAATCTTGTGAAAATGTCTACACCGATGACGATGATAATGACTTTAATTTCAAGGTATTTATTTATTTATTTTTATCTATAATTATATTTTTAATTCAAAATTTTAATTATTTCTTCAAGTACGTGCCTTCAAATCAATTCAAATATATCGTGAAAGATGTGCGAAGACAGAGAACGAAAAACGATGAGGAACGAGTCTGGACTTCTTTTGTAAATCAGCAGGAACATCAAGACGATTATCACCTTAATTGTTACCGGGACGTTGATGCCAAGCAAATTTTACGTGCTAATTTGCAAGAAGTTGATCACGAGCTCAGGAGGTTTGACGACGACTCTGAACATACAGAAAGACTGATCACGTGTACAAGTGATGACAAAAGACATGATGACTTGGTAATTATTTATTTATAATTATTTTAAATGATAATTTAATCATCATCAATAATTTTTTCGCGCTCAGGTTCCTAGAAATGATAAAAAGTCACTGAAGTTTGATTATGAAGTTGAAAACTATGATGATGATGATGATAATGACTCAGAAAGCAGCAGCACACTGCGAGCTGTACAAAAAGAAGACGAGGATCAGTTGGTCTACGAGCGCTCGCCGGTATCTCAACTGGATTTCAAATCCAAAACAACAAAATTGCGCTACGAGCACACAATAAGACATCGTCATGAACGTCCTTGTACTTTTTATCGTGACTGCAATTGCCGTGAATGCATTTCAACTCCTGAATTGACATCACAAAATGAGCGTGATCAATATTCTGTCCATGTCGTTCGTATAGACCCAGTGGTAGCTCATAAAATTTTAGGTATTCAAGCTAAAATTTCAGAACTTTTGGATGAAATATCATACCGTCTTTGTCGGATACCCCAACCAGACGGTGATATCGATTTAAAACGACGTCAGCAACGAGTTATGGAGTTCGCAATACGATTTTCACGTAATTATTTGTATGATTTGAGACGTCAAATGTCAGACGTCCAAAGACACGTGAGAGTTATGTCACCCGGTGCTAGACGACCTACTAAACGGGTATTGTCTCTGCACATGCAAGCGTTGGAACAAAAATTATGCTCAACTCATCAATTATTACTCAACGCTTTGAGTGCTTACTGTAAGCACATACCGAGTTCTATTTTAAAAGGACATCCGGGAAAGCTCAAGGAAATTTTACAAGTCGTTATTGATCTCAGAGATGTTTGCTCAAAAATTAATCTCACTGCTGAATTATTCGGTGCTGGTGATACTGCTCCACTTCCTTTGGTAATTTATTTAAATTTCTAGTTGTTAATTTGCTGATGGTCATTGATAATTTATTGAATATTTTTATTGAAGGGTAAAGATACGCAGAAAAGGTGCTATGCTATTTTATCAAAGCTGCGTTTGACTTCAGATCATGATTCAGCTTACAATCACACAGCACCAACACTCATTAACGCATCAACATCCGAAGCTAAAAGACGAAATCGTCTGGACAACCGTAAAAATTATCCAAATCGTTTTAGTATGTACAGCGTTGATTCTAAATATACAAAATGCCTGAGAAATCGACGGCCTGGTATCAAATGATTAATATTTATAGAAAAAAAAAATAACAAATCGTTAGATTATTTGTTTACTGATAAATTATTGATGTGTTTAATTATTATTGATGTGCATAGTTACTGTTGGTGTCTATCCAAGAGACAGAAGAACTACTGTTGGCAGATTACGGTTGAATAATCCTGCCTCGGGTCCAATCGAACCTCATCAAAATATCGCGATGCAAAAGCCTAGACGTGAAGTCTTGAAACGAAGCCGCTTTAGGACTAGAGATTATCAAAAAGAGGATGATATCAGAACTGTGATGGAAATGATGCCAACTGATTCGGAAATTGTATGATAATTTATTTTTTAAAATTGGTATTTTTATTTATTTTTAATTATTGATGCCAAATATTTAATTTTTCAGGGAAGCCATGGAATATCATCGCGTATTTGCCACTCGTCAATGTCCACTGTCAATAAAATTAAAAAAACAAACATAAAGCGGGAAAATGATACGCAAAGTAGACCACCAACAAAGTCCAGAAACCAGATTGATGTTAATAAAAAAAAATCATCTACAGAAATTGTTATTAAAAATAAACAACTGTCTAGTTTAATTCCAATCATAACGGATTTAATTTCTTTAGCTGCTAAAAAAGTATACGCTCATTTTTATTTTATAAAGTTATTTCCTGTGATTTTTATTAACAGTAAAATATAAATTGCAGCAAAAAAATTCATCATTGAAAGAAGCCACGACAATGGAGGCTCTCCTGGAGTTTTTGCACGAGTATCTAGCAGAGAAAATGAAAAGCAGTCGGAAATCTTCAATCACGTCGCCCGAGTCCCATGACAATGGCAGCAAGTCTTCAGAAACTCAACGGACTTCCAAAACCCAGAGCTCTCGTGAATCTGAAAGCGATCGAGAGTCTTCAGAATCTGCTGCAAGTGACAATAAAAATTCTGGACTGACTAAACTCAATGTATCCCATGATTCAGTGGATCGGCTCCTCAAGTACCGAGATGAGTACCAACGTCTCTGCAGTTTGAGTCCCATGTACACCAGCAACAGTTTAAACAAACCCTGGGAAGTGGTTTCATGGTAAACCTCATTCTATTAATTAAAATATATCAATGCCTTTATATTAATTTTGTCTCGTTCCTTATTAATAAATGTATTATTTTTATGGCAGGATATCTGACAAACTGATAGACGAGTTGGTTGTAGAAATATCAAAAGAACTTCAAATGGACGATGTCATACAAAAATTATTTGATTTAGAATTTCAAGATTTTTGAAGCCAAAATAATAATAATTTAAAAAATATTTATTTTTAATCATGGAGATAAATATTTTTATAGAACAATTATCTGTATAAATCGTGTGATACTAAAAATAATTTATTTATTTATTTATTAATACAATATTTTTTTGGGGAACCAGCGACCGATAAAAATAATTAACAATTAAATGTATAATTTAAATAATTAATACAATTTTAAAAACTTAAAGATTTTAAAATTTTGATTCCAGACATCAAATTTATTAATTTAAAAGAAAAATAAGTTCTAATAGCGAGTAACATAGATGCCGCCACGGAAAATAGTCAAAATCAGTTACGTTACGTGATTGCCTATATATACTGAATATATGTAAAATAATGATAATATAAAATCAAGGTTACTGTTACTACCAAGTGGTCGAACCATTGTAGGAATTATTTTCGGAGTCAGAAGTCACGTATTCAGTGTCTATACCTCGACTCCAACTGATTCCGCTCCAGCAAATTTAATTCTTTCGTATTTACACACATTAAAGGACAAATATACTATGTGTATATTTATATCTCAGTGACGCGGAGCACATGTGCCTATGTGACTAAACCCACGTTTATATAATTTATTATTTTATTTTATTTATTCGTTATATTATTATCGTTATATACCACCGGCAATAAAATAACTACTCGTCTATCAGTACTGTATTTACTTAACATTAAAGTGAAATTGCTCTTAAATCCGGTTTCACGCACAAATGTGGATCCACATAAATTCTTCTTTTTAAAACAGTCTATTCCTTTTCTCGAAACTAGCGCACGTGAAAGTATCTCCAGTTAGTGACTTCAAATTTAATGAAACGTGCGTTTTATTTGTCGACAAATTATTTTTTTATCCAAGGTAATATTACTTAATATATACATGCAATTATTACATAATATTGTTTATTATTTTGCAATGCTCATTGCAGGTAACGAGTAATTATAAATTTAAAAAAAAAACAAGCAAGATTTTAAGATTAAATTGATGATAATTAGTGT
Source organism: Microplitis demolitor (assembly GCF_026212275.2). Taxonomy (NCBI): domain Eukaryota; kingdom Metazoa; phylum Arthropoda; class Insecta; order Hymenoptera; family Braconidae; genus Microplitis; species Microplitis demolitor. The sequence continues at coordinate 23,356,542 of NC_068547.1, forward strand.
TATCGTCAAGTCTACTGATTATTTTACTGATTCTTAAAATTTTTAATGGCCACAGTACTTCGGTTTATCAGCAAGTTATCAAGTTTTGAGCTTGTAATCACTTAAGTGCTTGTCCTTAAATATCTCGTCTATGTCAATTTCAAATCACTTGCTTTTTTTAAAATTATCAGTACCTGGTTTTATCATTTGCTTGTTATTTAAAAGTTCTCAAGTATTTGAAAATTATTTATATTTATGTAAGTTGATATGTTATATATAAATAGGGATTTTAAATTAATGATATGATGAATAAGCGAGAGTGAGTTGCATAAATGATACTCGGCTTAATTATAATAACAATTATTGAACGTAAAAGTGGATAATTACAAAAATAAATTAAATCACTAAATCCCATATGTATTTGGATATTAATATTTACTTATAAATGAATTAACAATAGAGCCAGTTATTTAAATTATTATGATTGAATTTAATCACGCTACAAGTTAATAAAACTTGAGTCGTTAATGAATATTTAATATTTAAATTTATGATGTCAAAACATTCATATTTCAAATCGGTAGTCGGGCTTGATTAATTATTTTTAAATTACTGTGATAATATTTTAAAAATATAAACTTTGATTTATTGTCATTTTTCATTGTAGAATATGTTGACGTACATTGGAATTCTACTGCTGGGACTGATGAGAATACAAACGACCCAAGCCTGGCAGTTATCTTTTGCCGGGAATCAGTCGGTCAACCTTCATCTTGATGACGTAATACGTGTCCCATTTGAATTGGTAATTCCTGAGGGAGTTGACAGACCAGGGCTTAAATTTGACATCGAAAATACTGACCATCATGTTGTGAGCGTCAAGGAACCATGGGTTGAATCTTTACCTGCTGGTGTCGATCGCTTCAATAGTTCTTTAAATATTACGGGTCTTTTTCTTGGTAAAGCTGACATTGTCTTAAAAGTCACTGAAAAAGGGGTAGGCATTTTTGTAAATTATTATTATCGATAATTAAATTTATTATCAAATTTTAATCTTTGCAGAAAACTTATGAGCTGAACAGATTAGAGGTAATTGTTATACGTCCGGAACGTATAATCGATAGATTATTTACTGGAAGTGTTGTAGCTCTTGTGTGCATATTGTATATTAATTTCGGATGCGCTATGGACTGGGACGTGTGTCGTCAGACGATAAGGAAACCTATCGGGCCAATTATTGGATCGATTTGTCAATTTATAATCATGCCTCTGGTAATTAATTTGTATATTACACACCGAGGGTGGAAAGTAGGACATTCCAACCCGTGTAATTGCCTATCTGAGGTGAAAGCAAGGGTAGCAAACACGTGAATTGGGACGTCTTACCTTCCTCTGTATTTAGTACTCGATTTTTCACTAGATCTGCACCTGAAAGTTTAAATTTTTGCCTGTTTGCGGGAAGAATGGCGCATGCGTTAATTTTCATCATTTATTTGTCTTATGAGAGAAAAAGAACAACTTGCTTCCCCTTTAACAGGGTGGGAATTTAAACTTCCGGTGCGGGTGCGGTGAAAAAAAATTATTTATATTTAATGTTGATAAAATAAATTAATTTTATTGTTTATTATCAAATAGTTGGCGTTTGGTATCGGACAAATATTATTTCCTAACAAACCAGAAATGCAAATCGGTATATTTTTTACTGGAATAAGTCCCAGTGGAGGAGCATCAAACATATGGACTTTGCTTTTAGGAGGAAACCTTCCACTTTCTATCAGCATGACAACTGTGTCAACTTTGGCTTCTTTTGGTAATTAAATATATACTATTTTCATGCTTTTATCTTCCCATTAATTTTAATTCCAAGCTGATAAAATATTTCGAATCAAATACATAAGTTTTATGTAAACAGTCTGCGTGAAGTCTGTGACTGTTAATTTTTGCAATGACATCACAGCTTTAAATTATAAATTATAATGTTTTATTTTATTTTATTAGGTACCATGCCACTGTGGATATTTACTCTGGGTAAATATATTTTTGACAAAGGAAATATAAAGATACCTTACAGCAGAATAGCATTTTCAGCTGTTGGTTTAGTCGTTCCATTGGCAATTGGGTTTTTAATTCAACGTAAATTCCCAAGACTTTGTAAAATAATGGTCCGAATAATGAAACCTTTTTCCGTAATCTTAATTTTATTTATTGTTATTTTTGCCATTGTAACAAATTTATATTTATTCGAATTATTTTCCTGGCAGGTAATTATTTTATATTTAAATCTCAACTAAAGACCAAGTCTTTTATCCATAAATTTAAATTTAAATAATTTTTCGATAGATAACTCTAGCAGGAATGGGTTTGCCATGGCTAGGATTCATATGCGGTTTGATAATGATGTTGGTCTTCCGACAACCGCAAGCTGACGTTCGTGCTATTGCCATTGAAACCGGAATTCAGAACACCGGAATTGCTATTTTCCTTCTTAAATCCGGTATGCAGCAGCCAACTGCCGATCTTACCACCGGTAAAAATTTTAATTTTCAATCCATTTAATTAATCACTTGCACTCTATTTTTATTTAAATAAATAACTTTTTTTCTTTAGTGATTCCTGTGTCATGTGCCATAATGACGCCGATTCCACTGATGATTTTATGGTTGATAAAAGTTATTTCTGACCGCAGAAAAAACAAAGATGAAAAATTATCTGAAAAATTACAAGCTGATGGGATGCCTATCGTCATATCAAATTTATCAGCATTACAATCACCATAAACGGCATTAATACTTAAAATAACTGGTAGTAGGGTCTTTTGTAATTAGATATCATAAATATTATATTTTATTGTTAAAATATAATTATTTAGTTATACATTAATACATAAAACAGGCTCCTAATTTTTTTTAGGAGCTAAAATATATAAAACTCGGCAGCGCCGAGTTTAATATTTTGATATAAATCAGCAACTCAGATATCAGCTTTAAATTTTTTTTATAGCCGACCAATGCATACATAAACATATTTTCAATTGAGATAAATAGTGTTCATTTAAATCAACTGATCTCTAGGTCATCAGTGGTGTTTCGAGATTACGTCACTTCTAACAAAATTAATAATAATAATTTTACAGTCTAGACAATTAGAAATTTCGGTTTATTTTTCATTAACTTCCAGTGTACGCATTTTTTGAGTTGCCTTAAATTAAACTGATTTTTTTTTTAATTTTAAATAATAAATTAAGTAACAAATTGAATGGTATTAAATTGGATTATTCCACATGTATTCTAGTCGGATGAACCGAGGTCCGGTTATCAACTAGGCGTCGAATAATCCACCGCTCAAAATTATTAAGTCGATTATGAGTGATGATGAATTTTATTGAACGACATTATTTATAAAATTTTATTATTTTTTTAGTTATTATTTTTAATTCTGCTGTATGTTATGGCATGTGATATTGAATATTAGGATATATTAATATTGTTGTCATTACGTTTATATGTATCAATTTCAACATTTTTTTTTTTTTTATAATATATTAAATGTTAAACCTTTTTTATTTGTTTAAATATAAATAATATTTTTATATAAATAAAATATTTAAAGTGTCTGTTTAAAAATATGTACAATTGAATTTTATAAATTTTGAATATGTACAAACAAAAAGATTATTAAAATAGGTATACAAATAATTAATACAAATTGCGTCATTATAATTTTATAACTTAATTCGAAAATATTTTTCCTGTAAAATTAATTTCCCACAATGTTTAATTTAAAATATTGTGATAACTCGGTAATCCGTAATCCGGATTTCCGTGGTAACAACATTTATTAATGTTTGTATAAAATGGTTAATCGTTTTGGAATGTATAAACCTCGAGTAGAGTATAAATTCCAATGTAAAATAAATAGTTTAGTTTATTTATGTTTTGTTACATAAAGACGTTTTCAGAAACTGTCATACTGATTTATTTTTAGTAAGAGTTGTTGATGACGCGTAACGAACTATCCTCAATTGTAATAATAATAATAATAATAATAACAATAATAATGATAATAATAACGTGGGTAAAATATTTGAAACCCACGGGATATTTATTTGCGTATAGTTTTGTGATATGATGGGCTCAAAGCCAATTAAATGCAAAACACTTAACTACAAACATTTAAAAGGACCACAACTGGCTATTAATCATAATAACTTTTAACGAAAGATCTAATGCTGGATTAAAAGGTGAATGAACCTGAATAAATAAATAAATCATCAATGTGTTGACAATGTTACCCAATAAATTATAAAAATTTATTTATTATTTTTAAGCCGCGAGAATTTAAACCGCGAAAATTTAAAAAAAACCGCCAAGTTAATAATAACAGACATAAGGAAATTATCCAATGGTTATTTAAACATTGGAATCAATTTCAACCTTGAGTAATGTGTATTTCAGGTCAGCATCTGTTTTTAATAGTAAGGATAATAACCAATGCATCAGCATTAACATCAACAGCATACAATCTAACTACCGTTGATTAATTATTCACTACAATTCAAATTACTCGTTACAAATCATCATACATACGTTTGTAATATAAAGTGTGGGTTACAGATATTTAAATACTTAAAAATTTCGCGCGGATAAAATAACATCACACATTATTATTATTACTGTATTCTGTTAAAGTGGAATGCGCTATAAGATGAAACAGAAAATAGAGATAGAGATGGAGAAAAAACACTTCAGTGTTACCGAATTTAAGTGCACACAAGAAGGACCATCAGCATATCATCTGCGCTGCATTGCATTCTCTTCAAACGACTCGTATCACAGACAAGTCGGTTGCCAGATAATAGTGTTTTTAAAATTTGGCACATGCTGTCCGTTAATGGGTTTCATACTTTTATTAATATATTATATTATGTGTATATATTTTTATTCTCGCGAGAGAAGAATATCATTATTATAATCCATTTAATCTGAGCAAAGTTCAAAAGAAGTCCACGTTGGTTTATATCTTCGGTTAAACGAGCCGTTAAACAACTTCGAGCTATTCAATTTTCTCTGCTCCCGCTTGAATTAACACTTATTAATGTCCATTAACATTAATTTTATTTGTTACAATCTCATTGTCAAGTGTTTGTTTAATTGAGGGTACGTTTGAAGGTCGTCCAATTTTTTAAATTTCTATAAATTTTTTTTAATGTATATAATATTGGTACATATATATTTATATATACATGTATGCGCTCTTTGTAGTATTTAAAATAAATAATAAAAAAAAGGCATAGCATTATTGAGCCAAAAATTTTACTGGAAGATAATTTTGTACCGGCCTCATCAACGTTTCAACCCAATTACGCAATTGCTTGCGACACCTTTTTACAAAACCAGAATATGTATAGACTAGTCTGGTCTCTCCTTTATTATTGGAAAAGATGAGACATATTAAATATTTAAGTAATTTATACTTCAATAAAGTATAATATTTGCCAACCAGGAAATATGTAGGCGGATTATCATTTTTTTTATTGCCGCGAATAGTTTGAATTTTGAAATTAAAACGAATATTTATAAAAGCAATCAGTCATGTGCAGCGGAGCTGGTAAATAAAATAAAATAAAATAAATGAAGCTTCCGATGATATTTTTCAAAGTCTAAGGAGTGAAATTGTTAAATTAGTAAGCGTATATAATTAATGAGATTAAAATAAATAGGCGTAATCCATTAGGATGCTGAGGCTATTAAGATTTTTAATAACTATAAAAATATGAGTTTACTGTCTGTGTATAACTATTGACCTTCTGCCGGCGTGTAAACCTCGGCGGAAACTTATAACATATTTCATTTTTCGTTTCTCTTGTGCGTCGACTATTTTTGTGCAGACTTGTGTGTAATTGGGTAGTGGCTTTCTAGCTGGTTCACCCCACGGGCCTTTATATCTCCCCGAGATGCTGCAGGTTTGCGTCAGGTAACTTTCGTCCGTTTCCAACGCAAGACATCAATCACCATGGTAAGATTTATTATCGCGACGTATTCCTTTTTATCTTCTAATCTTCTTATTTGTAAAACTCTTATCTCTTAAAATTTACACATTTATTTTTTTTTTTTATTTTTTCACTTATCAATTTTAAAAATCTGTGACAAATATCAATGGTGACTAAGTGCTATTTTTAAGTGAAGTGTAGGGGTGTGCAGCTAATCGTGAACGATTCGAATCGAATTATTCAAAAATTTTTAAATTATTCGTCAATTTAATTATCCGAGGTTTTAAATTATTTGAAACTTTTCAAATTGTTCGATTTGAATCAAGAAAATTCTGATCAGATTTCAAATATTCAATTTTTATTTAATTAAGAGCACAATTTTCGTAGATTCGTGTCTGAACTCCTCTAATAAAAATTTGAGTTATTAGAAAAAATATTAAAATTTTAAAACGTCGTTAAAAAGAAAATTTTTGAATTATTCGAATTATTTGATTCAAAATTTGAATCGAATAGTTTGATTCGATTTGATACGATATCTCGTAGGTTTGAATTATTCGCACACCCCTAGTGGTGTTTTTAAATTTAAAATTAATTAATTAATTTATTTTGTTTGTGATAAATTTCAGGAAGAAGATGAACAAAAGACCGCAATAATGCGCAAAGCATTTCAAATGTTTGACACCACCAAGAGCGGCTTCATTGACACCATAAAGATCTCGACGATATTGAACACCATGGGCCAGTTGTTCGACGATGCCGAGCTGAACGCAATCATTGCGGAAAATGATCCCGACAAGGTCGGAAAAGTTAATTTCGACGGGTTCTGTAAAATAGCCGGGAGATTCCTCGAAGAAGAAGACGCAGAAGCAATGCAAGAAGAGTTGAAAGAAGCTTTCCGTCTTTACGACCGCGAAGGAAACGGTTACATCACAACGGCTACGCTTAAAGAAATTCTCGCGGCTCTTGATGACAAATTAACGAGCTCGGACCTCGATGGTATTATTGCCGAAATTGATACCGATGGCTCTGGCACAGTGGACTTTGACGGTTAGTTTTATTAATAATTAATATTTTTTATATATAATAAGTGTATATTTATATACAACGCAATTATATTTAATGAGCTTGTCTTTTTTAAGAACGCGTGACTAAACAATTTAAATTCTATTTCAGAGTTCATGGAGATGATGACTGGTGAATAACTCGTGTTCAAGTTAATCTTCACAAGAATACTAGCACCCACGCAAAAGACAAAATTTAAAACAACGGCCAGCTTTGTCATCATAAGAAGAAATTAGATATTCGCATGCGATTTGATAATTTTCATTATACATCCAATCAGTTCTCCACATCATCATTAACATTATTTAATTACTAATTTTAATAATAACAATTAATTAATTAATAGATAAATAAAATAAAAATATTATTTTCTAGTATCAAATAGCGGATAATTTATTTTGAGTATTACCAATCACAAAGTGAGGGCTAACATAAAAAAACAGGAAAAGAAGTCATGACAGTGGGAAAGAAATAAAAGATAATTATTTAGTTTAGTAAGTCATGGGGTGGGTTTCGTGGTGGTGCTCATCTTGGAAATGGCCGTCGTGGTGGTAGACCATGAATTCGGCTACCTTCATGTTTGGAATGTAGAAGGCACTTGGAGCAAGAGGTCTGTCCAGTGGGTAACCCAGAGGCTTGTAGTCCAGGGAAACGGCTCCACCGATGATCTCGCTGATGTGCTTGCCTTGGTAGTACTTCTTCAAGTACTCGATGTTGTGCTTGTAGACGTCGTAGCCAGTTGTCTGGTCAGACTGGACGTCGTGGTGCATTCCTTGGTGTGTTTCAGTGTGGACTCCTTGGTGTACTTCTGGGTGGACTTCGTGTTTCATTCCTTGTGCGGTACCTCCGACGACGTATGGGTAAGTTGCTCCGTGTTGGTAGATACCTTCACCTTGGTATACTTTGTGTTGTCCTACGGGTAAAATTTGTCCAGCGGGTACTTGGTGTGGATATTGGTGTTGGTATTGGTAAGGTCCTTGTCCTGGCCATTGCTGGTAGACTTGTTGTTGTCCTTGGTATTCTGGGTGGTGGATTCCATGGTATTCTTGGGTTGGCCAAGTTTTTTCGGAGTGTTGGTGGTAGTAGAAGGGGTAGTACTGTGGGTATTTGTGGTAAAGGTAGTGACCGTAGTAGTAGCTCATTTTTTCAACTGGAACTGAAATTGTAAATAAATAATTTAAGGATATAATTTTATTAAAATAATTAAAATTACCATCTTTGCCATAAATTCCGTGTTTGTGGTAGTGGGGAACAACATCAAGGGTGTCGTAGAGACCTTGTCCAGTTCTTTGTTCTTGGACCCATGGTTGGTAGTGTTGATCATCGACAACGTGGTAGTGGGGTTTCTGGTAGGTGCGGTATTGAGCAGGTACGACTGGTCCATACTGAGAGATGGTGTGCTCAGGAACGCTGATGACAGCGAAAACTTGGAGTGGGAATCCACCGTAACGTCCTTTGGGAATTGATAGTCTGGCGGGGAATCCGAAGATTTGGGATGGCTCAGTAACGTAGAATGGGTTCTGGGAACGAACTGCGCTGTCGATGTATGTCATCATGTGGTGGACAGTTGGGTAGTCATGGCTCAAGTGTGGGGCGTGGTGAGAGTCTCTGACGATTACGTTCTTGCCTTCTTGGACTGTAACATTAAATTAGGTGATTAGTTAGTTCATTGGATCTAAATAATTATTGATAGTTTGACAGTAGACTTACGGTCGTAGACAAATTGATCAAGTTCAACGAAGTAATGTCTGTGGTGGCTGATGTCGACTAATTTTCCATCGTAGTCGTATTTGGGTGCAAGGTAGACACGTACGACTGCGTTGGTGATGGGTTTCTCGGAGTTGACAACAATCTGGTATTCGTATGGCTTGTGGTTGATTCTCTTAACCTCGGCCTTTACTTTAAGGTTCTCTTGCTCGTTCTTGTTGACCGGTTGGAAAATTCCATTGTCGAGGTCGACGATCTGGGTGTCGAAGTAGGTGTTGAGGTCAGGGAACATGATTTTTTCGATGGTTACACCAGGAACAATTAGGTCGTTGTATTGGTAAGCTGGAAGAGACTCCTGGTAACGATGGAATAATTTCATCACACGTTTGTAGAGTTGGTAGAAGGCTGGGTCGCGGACTGATGTCTCATGGAGATCAAGAGCAGATGGAGTGTACTCCCAGATAGTACTGAATTCCGGTGCGTTGCCAAGAAGTTGGTGGGCTACGGCCTGGTAGCTGCCGTAGTAACGTGGGTTTATGGATTTTCCGGTACCTTCAATTATTTCTCCGAGGATGTTGAGTCCTTGGGGATGGAAGAGGGATAGGAAGGATTGCTGGGGTGTAATTACGTAGCCAGAGTCAATGGCATCGACGATTCTTTGTTCAAGAGCGTGTACGTTTCTCACGAGGTCTGCGTAGTAGGGAGTGAGGGTGATTTCGTGAGAGCGACCAGCGAACTGGAGTCCGTTTGTGCAGTACAAGTGTGGGTGGTATGGGGTCTTGATGTGTTCGTAGTCTACTTCATCGATGGGTCCAAGACCTTGGGACAGACGTTCGAGGTTGTAGTGAGCCATAAGTTGTTGGTGGATATACCAGTAGTGTGATCCACGTCCTAAGTGTGATGAGCGATGGGTTTCACTCTCAACTCCATGTACTTTGTAATTCTGAATAAATAATTAAAGAAATCATAAATAAATCGTAACGGTTTCTTTCAATATAGTGATGGAATACTTACTTCAGGGATCATGTAACCAGCGAGTGCGAAGTAGGCATGGTAGAGAGCAAGACCAATATCGTGGGTGAAGTAAGAGAGTTGGTGCTCTCCGTAAGGAAGGTAGTCAGTGTAGTTTACTGGGATGACAACTGTCTGCTCAGTCATTGGGTTGTCCATACCGTAGATTCTGACATTCTGGGCTTCGTGGATGACACGAGCGTCGAAGTAATGCTGAGGTAGGATTTCATACAGAGCTGGTGGAATAACTCCCTGGGTCTCTGGGTGTTGGAGAAGAGCGGTGATGAATGCCATGATGAACTGGTGTTCATTTACGTGGATCCGGGCCCAAGCAGCAGTCTTGAAAAATACTGAGTAGTTCTTGGCTCCAAGGAGCATACGAGTCAGCATAGAAACTTCTTTGCGAAGTTGGCTGATGGTCATTGAGAAGGGTGTTCCTTTTGGCTGGACATGTCCTTGTTTGACGAGACCGACGTAGTACTCTACCATATGGGGCTCGCTGTAGTCACCATAGCTCTGCTCAATGTCGTAGTTTATTCCCAAGTTGTAGACTTGTTTGTCGGGAGTCGGCTGTGTTATGTGCTCCAACAAGTGGATGATGTCTTGCTGCTTTTTAAGTAATTCCTGGTCGGCTGTCGGATAAATTTAAGAAATTCATTAACGCGTCAATTATTATGTATAAATTAATTAATTAAAATTAATGCTTACCAGCATGCTGTCTTAAAGGAGTCGGGATAGCGGCCACTGCAGCCGCGAGGGCTACCAGCAAGAAAAAGATGCGCATTCTGATTCAAAATCAGAAAACTCTTCTGTACCATACTGCCAAAATATTTTCGCTTTTATACCAAATCCATATCGGCGATTTCGGCCATATCTTCATGGCCTTCATGACCTTTGTTTGTTGACTTGTTGTTGTCCGAGGGGACTGCACTGCAATAGTTTATTAATCAACTATCGTCTCTTTAACGCAATCGCGGGTCATCGCTATCAAATATTTGTATAGTTTAGGAATGATGTGATCTAAAATTTTCCTACACCAATAAATCCACTAATTACATTACTTATTTTCTCATTTTACTGTCACAGTAATTTGTCAATTGGCGCAAAAAACAAAAAAAAAAGAAATATTTTAATGCTAAAATTGAAAAGTCAATGTACTTTTATTTTTAAAAAATGTATTACATGATCAAAAAATGATATGGATAAGAATTAGCACATCACGTTTGCTGGGTATGATATTTTTAAAATTATCATCATTATATATTTTTTTTAATTGCCTAATATTTAATATTAGTAACTTATTTTGTCTCTGTCATTCTGATAAGTTGTATCAACATCTGCAATGAACAAGACTAATACAAAAAAATAAAACGAGACACGTAAATGAAATGAACAAAATAATTTATTACGTTGATTATAAACTATTTTTTAATTTTTTATTTACTTAAAAATTACGGCAGTTTACTTTCTTTTTAATTAAATTTTTTAATCGAGATTGAAAACGAAAAAAAGGAAACATTTAGCGTTTTCTCAAATCCTACAATAAGGATAAAAATTTTATTTTTTTTTTTCAAATTTTGATTCACAGAAAATTATCATTTCTTCTCTATGAGTGTAAAAGAAGAAAGAGAAGTGACGTTTTCTCTATAATCACAGCTAGAATTCAAATATCTATGAAATACAATTTACAGGCTACAAAATTTTATTTTTTTTAATTTTAATTTAATTTTTGAAAGATAATTCTGTTTTTTTCTTTCAGTGTGAAAAAGAGCGATTACATTTCACCCTCAGTCCAACCTCCAGATGTCTACAAGTTATCTGTAATAATTATAATTTGACAATAACGTTACTTATAAGTTTAGTGTATAAATTTTTGACATTTAAAAGATATCTTAAAAAAAAAAAACATTTCATTTTAATTACGCAATAACTCTAATTGCAAATTGAATTTAAAAACCCGCTAAAATAATTTTTAGTTGATTTAGTGAAATACATTTTTTTAAAATTCATCAGACTCAAAATGTCTTGACCGATAACTTTTAACTTTTACAATAAGATATCTTTTAAATAATTTTATATGAGATATCGCTCTTGGCTATCTTTCAGTTTATCTTCATGCTGAATGCATTATTTTAAAATCTCATTCTCAATATTTCTTCATCAAGTACATGTTAATTAACATTTATAATAATTAACAACAATCTAGTCAATGATAATTAGCAGCATTTGTCCGACTTTCATCATCTTATATCTGCATCAATTTAAAAATATTTTTCCACACCATAAATTTTGAACGTTATTATAATTATTAAAAGTAATAAAATCCTTTCACCGGAAGTAAATTAATTTTTTTTAATTTTTCCTTATTAAAAATTTGAATTTTAAAACGCATTTACTTTTCGCGCTAAAAAATTCAAAATAAAAAACTGCGTAGAAAAATTAAAAAAATTACGATTTCGAATCCTGGACCTGGACCTGGTGAATAAAATAAGTAGTCATTGTAGGATCGATGGATTCGCGCATAATCTTGGTAGAATTTTACAAAAATGGTAGTAGTGTGTGTACTTGACATTATACAACAATTGTTCCATCTCTCTCCATCATGACAATTTATTTTACAACTTCTCTCTCTTAATTCCTAACCTTGAAATACTCAGACCTCTACCCAGACCAAACTACCCCCTGGATGGTGTGTGAACCCTACCCTAGACTCTACACACTGGCAATGTTGGCCTCTGCCAGTATTGGCAACCACCCACAGTGTTCTCTGCATGTGGGGTGTGTTTTTCTTTCACCTTCACACCCATATGTTCATATATACATATATATAAATGTGTATAGTATCTGTAAGCCGCGGAAATGTGTTGGTTGATGGCTTTGGTAGCTGAAACTGAGTGCGAGGAAGAGCATGACGGTTGGCTGGTAGGTTACCGAAGTAAAGTGACTGGATAAAATAATAAAGGTTAAAAAAAGGTCAAACTTTTGGGTCGGATAACAGTAAGGGTGATTTTTTTATATATATATTAAATATATGTGGATGTTTGAATGTTATGTGTAAGTTGATGTGATGATATACTGGAATTGAGTGTATGGATGACTGACAATGCTTTGGATTTGCGCGCGTATTTTTCCAAGGTGCGTTTGATTTTTGTGACGAGCTAACAACAGAACAGGGACAACGGGAGTCAAAGGAAAGCATACCCACCACCACCTACACTGCATACACTGGTGCTGGTGCACTAGTTCGTTATCATATATCAGCACCATCATTACATTATACTGCATAGTAGACTAGTATAGAGTATCCAGTCGGTTGGTTGTAAGTTAAAGTAAAAGAGGTTAGATGTGCCGAGGTTAACGAAACAGAGTTTGAGTGAGTGCTCAATACTCCAAGGACAATGGAGTTTAGTGACAAGTAAATAAACCTGGAGACTTGATACACTTGGAGCTTGATGGGTTGTTGGTTTAGTCACTAGTGTCCGGGCCAGAAAGCTAGGAAGCATGGTCCAGCGACCGGTCGCACCGAGACGTAATGTCAGGATACTCCTGATTGGTGACCAAGGTGTGGGCAAGACATCGCTGATACTGTCCTTGGTCAGTGAGGAATATGCCGAAGATGTTCCCAAGAAAGCTGAGGAAATTACCATCCCTGCGGATGTAACTCCTGAGCAGGTTCCCACTCACATTGTTGATTACTCTGGTGAGTGCATGTAACTGTTTATTTTTTTTTAGTTCATTGTTAGTGGCTATTGTTGGAAAATAATTTCTTTTGTTTCTAATTTTAGCTACGGAGCAGACAGATGATCAGCTAAAGGAAGAAATTCAAAAGGCTCATGTCATTTGTGTCGTGTACGCGGTTGATGATGACGACACGCTTGACAGGGTTGCTAATTACTGGTTACCTCTCATCAGAAAGTGTTCCACCAGCAATAGATGTCCTGTGGTATTGGTTGGAAACAAAATAGATCTAGTAGATTACTCAAATATTGAGGCGTACCATGCGATAATGAAAGAGTTCTCCGAAGTTGAAAGTTGTATCGAGTGTTCAGCTAAAACGCTACAAAATATTTCAGAAATGTTTTACTATGCACAAAAAGCTGTACTTCATCCTACTACGCCACTTTACAATGACAGTACACAAGAAGTAATTATTATTAATTTTTTTTTTTTTTTTTTTTTTCATTTTTGTGGCTTTAAATTAAATTTATTTTTATTTTACAGCTCACTGAGGAATGTAAAATTGCTTTACAAAGAATATTTAAAGTAAGGACATTTCATTTCATTTATTATTATTATTATTATTGTTGATTCAAATAGAATTCGTCAGCAGCCAGTCAGAAAAAAATTAATTTAAGACCAATGTGATCAACTATTAGCATAAACGCTAATTGTCATTTGAAATTTATAATCAAGCAGAAACTATAAATACTATTTATCATTTGCTCTCATTTTTATAAAACTAAATCACAGTCAGAGCTGTCATTTACATAAATAAAATTAATGGTTTGAAATTAGTATTAAACAAATGACGTGTCAGAATTTAAATAGCGAATGTCTTCAGTCAACAAGCAGAAACATTATTTGATTTTTCCAAGGGGTGAAGGCATTTGTAATTTACACATTTGTTAATATTCGTTCGTGACATTGGAGTATCTTTTGACTGGCTGTAGAGACACTGAAACTGAGTTTTGATGGTGATCTAATAAAAAAAATGATTTCTTTAGATTTGTGACTTTGATAATGATGGTTTACTAAATGACATGGAGCTAAATGCGTTCCAACAATCATGTTTTAATACGCCGCTGCAGCCACAAGTCCTTGAGGACGTAAAAGCTGTGTTATCGAAAAATATAAACGATGGTACTTGCAACGGGTGTGTTACTATGAAAGGTTTTATGTATTTACAATGTTTATTTATACAACGGGGTAGGAATGAAACAACATGGGCAGCACTGAGGAAATTCGGATACGATAATGAATTACAAATGTCCAAAGAATATATTCATCCTCCGTAAGTATTTTAACATAATTTAATTGATGTATTATTTATTAATTATAATTAAATTAACAGCCTCAAAGTACCGCAAGGATGTACAACAGAATTGTCTCACAAGGGGCAGGAGTTTTTAACAATATTATTTATGCAGCATGATAGAGATCGTGACGGTGCTCTGTCGCCTTCTGAAATGGAATCATTGTTTTCGCGTTGCGTAACTCCGCCATGGGGAGACGAGTTCAAATATACAGTAGCGACTAATGAAAAGGTTCGTTGGCTAATTTTTATTTTATTAAATTTAATTTATTACATGTACATGTATATATAATATATACTGAGCTGGTAATTTTTATCGTAGGGCTGGATAACGTATCAAGGATACATGTGTCAATGGGCACTAATAACTCTAACCAATGTACGTAAAACACTTGAATACATGGCGTATCTCGGGTACAATATTTTTAATGACGAGTGTCAGACGAGTGCGGTGACTGTTACGAGAGAAAAAAAATTAGATCTCGCTAAGAAGCAATCGAGTCGTAATGTTTACACTTGTCACGTAATTGGACCAAAGAGCAGTGGGAAGACGACACTGTGCAGGAGTTTTGTTGATCCTAAACTTGAAGTAAGATTTATTAATTAAAATAATTATTTACTTTATTATATAAAGATAACTTATCATTTTTTTTTTTACGATTTGTAGAAATTGACCGATGAGAAAGTACCATCAAATTCAAATGTCACAGTAAATACTGTACATGTGTATGGTCAAGAAAAAACAATAATACTACGAGACATAAATATTATGAATGTTCAAGATGCCTTGACTCCCGCACAAATTCAATGTGATGCTGCGGCACTTGTTTATGATGCAAGTAATCCGAAATCTTTTGAATACATTGCAAGAATTTACATTGTAAGTATTTTTTTATTTATATCAGGGATGTGCGAATAGTTCGAACTTATGAATTATTCGTATCGAATCATTTTTTTATTTTTTTTTTAGAAATATTTTGCCGATAGCAAAATACCTGTATTAATAGTAGCCAACAAAAGTGATTTGTCGGAAGTTAAACAAGAGTATTTACTGCAACCAGCAAGCTTTTGTAACAAGTACAAGCTGATGCCACCTCAGCCGTACAGCGTTACGCGTACTGTTAGACCAGAAATATTTGTTAAATTAGCAACAATGGCAGCATTTCCGTAAGTATATTTATATTCACCCTTACTACCGTTACTATTTACGATTATGAATAAAAATATTCCTGAATCACGCCTCGACTTAATTACTGCCTAAGAATGCCTACGAGATATAGATTGCTTTCTTACGGCAATTAAAACAGTTGTTCAATTAGTCGTAGATTCGTAAAAGTTACCCTTGAATTTATTTAAATAAAATTTATTTGCTCTTCCTTTTAGTACACCATTTTTTTTCTCTTTTCATTGATTCATAAATTCACCTTTGAATGCCTAAATATTTATTTCCGCGTTTAAATTTATATTAAATAAAGTAAACAATGAGAAGAAACTAACGGAAATTTCGTGTTTAGCCGCTTTCAAGCAGCGTGGGTATTATTTTACAAACACAGGTTGGTTTAAATTATACACTGTACCGCTAATTTATTTTTTTTATATTAGGCACGTTAGTAAACTTACAAGCAATCACTAAAGTAATTGTGTATTAATTTTAAAAAAAATAAAATAAAATACAATAAATATTTTGTACGCTACTGGCTACTGTACAGGCTTATTAAATTGTTTCTTTAATTTTTTGTTTAACAATCACACACCCCATGTCATATATTAATGAATAATTGAAAAATAAAATCATTAATGCGTTGGATGTATCATTGACTCAATGTAACTGACTCTTTTCAGCACTTTTCGACGTATGGTCTACATGTTGCTTGACAATCCTTCACCAAGACAATGGTGGAGTTCTTTTACAAGGTCTCTGTTTACCTTAATCATTTAAAAACAGACATATATATTTATATTATACATTATA
Source organism: Microplitis demolitor (assembly GCF_026212275.2). NCBI lineage: Eukaryota > Metazoa > Arthropoda > Insecta > Hymenoptera > Braconidae > Microplitis > Microplitis demolitor. The sequence continues at coordinate 23,373,294 of NC_068547.1, forward strand.
CATTTTTATTTGGATTTAACTTTTATTTATCGTGGGTGTGTGGCATGTGCATGCCATCAACAAGCAACTCGTCATTGTTTTTCTTTTATTAAATTCACATTTTATTTCCCAAGCTTACAATTTTATAGAAACAATTATTTTTCACAAGCCTGAACATTGCTTATCAATAAATAATTAAGCGCATTCTCAGACAATACCCTCCAGTTTTTTCAAATATTCAATGACCTTGAATTGCCATGACCGGATTTGTTTTATCAATTAATTAAAAAAAAAATTTTAGCGATAACTGGAAAAAGGACGAGATATAGATTAAAAAAAAATACTGACAGTTATCAATAAGATAAAATAAATTTAAATAAAATCCTCGTGTCACTTTTGTAATTTAAAATTTTGTAGAGGAAAATTTGCTTACCAAATTTCGTATAACTCCCAATTGATAACAACTTTCAGTAATTTTTTTTTTAATCTATATCTCTTCGACATTTAAAACTCTGTAATTTTTTAAATTAATGCTATAATTTGTTTAAACTAATTGATAAAATATAATTACGCTTATGACAATTGAGTTATTGAATATTTAAAAAAGTGGGGGCACTGTCTGAGAATGCCCTTAAATAATTAAATAATTTATTAAAAATACCAATTGCTATTCTGTAATAAACAAGCACGTTCATTACACGAAGGCGTTAATTTGTTTTATTATTTAAATGAAATAAAAATATTGTGACTTATTGTTTGTTATTGTTATTGCAGACACATGAAACAGTTTGGATTGATGCAAGGAGACTCAGTAGTCTGGTGGAAAGCTGGATTAGGACTTGCAGCAGCAACAGTCGCTGGTTTTATTATGATGAAAGTCTTCAATTCAGAAAAAAGATAGTCTACCATTTATATTTTATTTTATTTTTTTCCTCATAATCGTACAGTCACTTGTTTAAAGATACCTTATCCTTAAGCACGCGTTAAGTTAATAAAGTACTCTATTACCCAACGTAACTTCTTTTTTAAATTTTACTTTATTTCCAACCCCATCAGTCCATAAATTAACTTACATTTTAAGTTACAAACTAAAGGATTTGTAATAACAATTAATTGTCTACTAAAAATTTATTTCATTGTTCATAAATAAAATACAAGCATAATTTTGTTTGTAAACAAAATGATTGGTGCAATTAATTATCTTTTAGATTTCACCTTGATATTGTGTTGAGATAATTGTTGATTGGTACTTGGGATTATTTTTTCTTACTAACTTATCTTCATTTATGATTTTTTTTTATTCTGGTTTACGTTGGATTTATTCAGTGATATGATATTTATCAGGACTATTTCAATGCTAACAGACTTGATAATTTATTAATTCAATACACTGAAGAAAATCGGGAGTGAACAAGATCACTCCGAATATGGAGTAAATGGGAGTTTGTTTTTTCAGATTAATAATTCCGGAGATTAACTCGAAGTCCGAAGTCACTCCCGATTTTTTTCGGTGTACAAGTGCCGATTACCTTTAATTGAAGCAGGAGTAATAATTAATAACTTATAATTAATTTACTCTAAATTTTATTAATGTTTTGAAAGTCTAATACAGAACTCCAATTATGATTATTTAATTTGAAATATCATCAGCATTTTAAAACTTGGTTTGTCATATTGTTTATTGAAGATTGATATTGATGTGTCTATGTCCTAAGATTTACTATTGATTTAGATGTCTGTAAAAACAAATAAAAATATAAAGTTATTGATTGCATTTAAACTGAAGGTGAACGATTTATTTTAATTTAAATATACTGACGATTGGCCATCTTGCACTGGCGTAAAGCCTCGTTGAAGCCGTCGCAGAGAGTGAGGTCTGACTGAGTCTGAGCGCACTCCAAAAATTGCTTTACTTCCCAGGCACAGGCGCCTCCGGCTGGTGCAGATCCCTGCTGGGGAACTGCCGCTGGAGCAGCTGCTGGTGCTGCTGCCTCGTTGGAGCCACCGCTGAACATTCCAGTCATTGCGTGGCCGATGGTGTGTCCTACGGCTGATCCAATGGCGACTCCTCCAGCGGTAGCTGCCATTTGTCCCATGAGCGATGGCCCCTGAGATGGAGTGGCCATCATTGGCGCTGGTGCTGCAGCTGGAGCTTGTGCTGGCACCTGAGCTGGTGCAGCTCTCATGGGTGCTGCTGGTCTTGCTGGTGCCCTAACCCTAAAAAATTTTTTACAATAAAATTTATTAGTTCATTCTGCATTGAGCAACATGATGAAATTTTTTCTACGTCTCGTTTTTTAAATATCATTTGTAGGATTTCGTCTATTAGATTTTCGTTCGCGACCATGGACCTTGTGACTGTGACGTAATAGGTCATTTATTAATTTACCAAGAATGAGATCCGTTCATATTTTTTTATGAATTTAAAAAAAATTTTTAAGTCTATAAATTTTGAATTTTATTTTAATCTGATACTTACGTCCTTGGTGGAGGTCCAGATGCGCGTCCTCGTCGTGGCATGTTGTCCGATTTTATTTAATTTTATTAAAATTCAAGTTCACGTACTGACTCTTCTGAATTCTCGTTAAAACTGAGGGCTTACAAATACTTTGACTCAACTTGGTCGATAATGTTGCGTAAGTGTGGGAGAGGATTTCCAAGTGTAGGTTTGAGTCGGCGCAGTTCTTTTTTACCCACAAACTTCTCGAAATTTCTCTAACTTAAATTTTTTAAATTTATACTCCACCAGAAGTTTTACAGAAACGAATGACAATTAAATTAAATAATTAATTATTAATTTGATTATTCTATTTTAAATTAATTAATTAATTTTTACTGAGAAATTTTTTAAATAATTTTATGGACCGGAGGTCGCTAGTGGACATTTTTTGAAAGCGCTTTTTTTATTTTTTTAAATGTGTGTTTATATATATATATATATATATATATAAGTATTTATATAATTTGTTTATTTATACAGCTGAAAAAAATATATCTTTCTGATGAAAATTTCAAAAGAGTGAAATAAGATGTCGCAGTTTGTTGCAACATTTAAAATATAGATAAAAATTACCACCAATTAATCATGTGATCGTGACGCATTGATATTTTTATTTACTTCGTAATATATTTTGTTCTAATATTATAAATAATTATTCAGTTAAAATTTAATTTAATAAAGAACAGTCACTTAAATTTTTTTAAAAACAATGCGATCTTTTGTTTACATTTTAAATTTTGAATTAATTTTTTATTATAATTTAAATTTTTAAAAAAAGTGTAATGACGTTTCAAAATATAATTTTTTAAATCAATTTATTAAAATAAATTTAGTTTTTTTAAATTTTATTTTAACATAATTTAAATTTTCGCGCTCGAATTTTAAAATCGGATTCTGTCGCTCAAGTTCGTTAGCTATCGGGCTGCTTCGGTCGTGTACGTAGAATTTGAATTAAAAGTTCGTTACATTCTATGGCATATTCTGAGCAATTTTAAAAGTAGTCAAAAGTGTTTTAAAAGTAATTAATAAATAATTAAATGTAAAAATGTCAAGTAAAGTGAAGAAAGAATGTCATAATAAGAGCTATGACATTATTTGCGACATCCGTCATGGCAAAAGTAATAAAGTAATCGAAAAAATAAGAGAACATGGTCTACAGTACTCGCCCTCGTGGTTACAAGGTTATGTTTTATTGCGGGAAGCTTTGATACATAAAAATATAACAGTAGTGAAATTCCTGTTATCAAAAAACGCCAAGGTAAATCATTATCACAAGCTAGCGATTAATACTCCATTACATTTAGCAGTTGTCAATGGGTACAAAAGCATCGTCAAGGAATTGCTGGAACGAGGTGCTGGCATAAATGTCGTGAACTCACAAGGTAAAACTCCACTTGATATTGCTATTGACAAGAAATACGTATCAATAATTGAATTAATCATTCGTAAAAATGTAAATGATCTGTCACTTACATTTTCTAAGTTGGAGGATCATAAGTTATTACACATCGCTGCTAAATCTAACGTATTCATCGTTGAGAAATTATTAGATAAAGGTCTTGATGTTGATTTGGTCAAAGACCGAATGACTCCTCTTCATCGCGCGGCTCTCAGTGGTTGCTTGGCGGTTGTCAATTGTCTTATAAATAACAAAGCTGATGTCAATGCCGTATCTACTAATAAAAGTTATCTTGGACACTCAGTTCTTTATTTTGCGGTAGATGGTCGTAATGCTGAAGTTGTCGAACTGCTCATTAAGAATGGCGCTCGTGTCAATGAAACCCGGAATGAATTATCGCCACTTCATTATGCGATAAAAACTTGTAATAATGATCAAGTTGTCAAAGTTTTGTTGAGCAATGGGGCCAATGTCAATGCTGTTATGAAAAATAAACTGACAGCACTCCACTGCGCTATCACTCACTCAAAAGAAACTGTAGTTGAATTGCTACTGGATCATGGAGCGGACATCAGCGTTAAAGATGAAAAAGGTCGCAATATTTTGAATTTTGCGTATGACTGTTACACATCACTAAGAATATGGAAGATTCTTGTTAATCATGGAGCTGACGTTAACGCGTTAGATGAATCGACAGCAGAGTTCAAACAATCGTTACTTCATAAAGCGGTCAAGTATAGGAGAGTTGATTTGATGGAATTTTTAATTGAAAATGGCGCTGATGTAAATGCTGTTGATTCCACTGGTGTTACACCAATTTTTTATGCAATGAAAAAGAACCTGCCTCGACTATTTAAACTGACGTTACTCCTGGATGCTGGCGCTGATGTAAATGCCAAGGATTTGAAAGGCAGAACTCCACTTCATCTTGCTTGCAAATACGCCCATGTTGATGATGTTGAGATTTTTCTTAAATATGGCGGTGATATAAATGCACTGTGCAATAATAATTGTTTACCCATTCATTACTCCGTGTTTAAATTAATTAATGGTGTAGAAAATGTAGGTGAAGTTATGAATATAATAAATTCATTGGAAATTATAGATCGTATTCAAAACCACGCTGCTCTTCTGTGGACTGCAGGTCTGCCTGTTGCTCTGAAATGTTATAAAATTCAAGGCATTGAATGTTCATGCTGCAAAGAGAAGCTTGATTTTATTCGTGGTTTTACTGATGAGCTGAAAAATTTAAAGAGTAGTTACATCACTTATACAATCACATTTTATGATCTGCTTACAAAGAGCGTCCAAGAGTTGGCTGTCTACAGAAAAAACCCAGCGATACAAAAAGCTATTGAATCTGATCTTTTAAAAAATTATCCTTTTTACGGAGGCTTAATCAAACGTAATTTATTCGATGCTTCAATTAGAGCTGAGCTAATTAAAAAAGCCAATGAACTTGATGTCTATCGTGTCTTCCCGGAACTACCGATCGATTGCTCAGATCACATTTTTAAATTTCTCGATAATAAGGATTTTAAAAATCTTATTGATGCTTTGTAAATTATTTTTTTTTTTATTTATATAGACTTTATACAGTTGAAATTTATTATTTGTTATAATTGTTACTGTCAACGATTATTTTTTATTATATTTATTATTTATTACGAATTTATGTTTCTTTTATATTAATTAATTAGTATTTATTAATTATTATCAATTATATATTTTTAATTTAAATAATCCATCAGTTAAATGATTCTATTTATTAAAATTTTAAAAAGTATTAGCAAGAAAAGTTTTACCAAAAAAATTTTAGTACCTTGACAGTTTGAAGTACTGATTTAAATATATTTAGAATAAAGTTAAATCAGTTTGTCTCATTTCTTTATATTTAAAAACTCAAAAATCAAAAAATTTTACTGATAAAATTTAATGATAGTTATAATTAACAGCCTATGTTATTTATATACATATTTAGTATGACTTTATGTTATCAATTATATGTTTTTATTACTAATAGCTAAATAATGATATCAATTAAAATTAAAACAAAGTATTAAAAAAAAAAAAACTAGTACCTTAACAATTAAATGTGATACTAAAATATAAGATTTTATTAATTTGTTACTTGTGATAATAATTATTCAGTCAATGATTCAGTGATTTAAATAAAAAAAGTTCAACATTTGAAATAAAGTCTACACAATTATTATTATTAGTTTTTCTTATTTTTTTAATAAAAAGTTTTGTAGAAAAAAAAACAAGATGTTTTATCGTGTCTGAAGGCCGACCTTGACGGTCTCCAAACCAAGGAACGACTACTAAATCGGCAGGTCCTTACAACAATGGATCCTTCCCATGATGTCCATTAAAGCGGATATATCTTCATATATATCTCCAGATATCTACACGGGAATCGATACCACCCATGATTACAACGTACGTGCACTCTGCAATTAAAATAAAAATAAAACATTAATACTTGAGCATTGTCATTTATTATGTATCCGTACGAGCGAGACGAGTACTCGTTGCTTCCGTGTCTGATTAGCCTCGACACGACTTACCGAGCGTGTCAACTCGAGGTCCTTAAAAGTATCGATTCTTTTCATTTTATTTATTTATTTATTTTTTTACTCTAACATTGAATTTTAATTTAAAAATTTATCTCTAGTACATTTGCCTCAGACTTTATTGTTTTGCTTTTATGAAAAAAGTTATTGCATCATAAGAACAATGAGTTTTTTCGTTTAATTATCAGCGAAATAAAGTCCGCTCTTATTTACCCTCGAGTTTCAACAAAACATTTATCATTCTTTCTTTTATCCAGACCGAGTTTCTGATGAATAATCAATCAAAGTGAAGAATAATGAACGCATTGATATTGATGACGCATCAACTTCTTACTGTTCAATCACGCATCAATAAACAAGGACATCCGCTAAGAAGAAAATACAATTAAATAAATAAAATAAACTAATTCAACTTCTAAACCGAAACATTTTAAGTTTATTTTTTTCGCAAACTTATCGGTTTAAAGTCTACATAGTTTATATATTTAGTTTGTTTTATCATCAGTCTTGACATTGCGCGCCAATATCATTCTTTTTTTACTTCATCTTCTTTGTCTTCTTCTTCACGACCTATTCTTATAAGCTCGTGCCAAAAAAAATAACCCAGTAAGTTAAAATTACACATTTTCAGTCTACTTCATAATATTTAAAGCCATAACATAAACAATTAATTTGTATAAACATAACATCACTTACTTTGAGACTGTACTATGAGTCAGATTAAATAGAAGCTGATGTATTCAACTACATGCAACATTACTTGCATTACATATATTGCATACAGCCAAGTAAGTGACTGAGAGCATATTTATACATATATCTATATATATTACCCACGAGTTACTTTTCTCTCTTTCTAGTACGTCATATATTTTATCTCTGTCACTTGACATGACACAGAACCTCACCAGCAGCAGCAACATCAGCACTAGTAAGTCAGCTAACAGCTAGAAGAGCCAGCATCTACGTTGCTGATCGTGTTGCTACAAACTTCTACGTGTACAGTACATACGTCGTTGTCGTATACTACAGTTCTTCTTCTTCTTCTTCTTCTACTTCTTCGTCTGTTTATACATACCCACCACCTCCTATAAAGTTAAACTCAACTGACGTAGTTACGATTCAATGAGTTTTTATCCTCGGCACTTGTACAATAACGTCAACCGACAACGAGTACCCCCAAGAAGAAGAAGACTTGAACCTCGTAAGCTTTTTAGTTCAGTTTATCTTGTGTTTTCAACAAATGTGGATCAATCAATGTCACAATCATTATTTGTAGACAATAAATCTAAAACACGTGCTCATATACCAGTTACTTGAATAAGTGGAACTATTTTAAATAATTATTTATGTTTTGATAAAAAAAAAAGAAAAGAAGTAATAATTCAAGATATTATTTTTATTCCATTATCTAAAAATGATTTTATTGGAGAGTTTGGAGTACAACTGTCCCGGGGTTTTCGAAAATTCAGGTGAGTCATAAATCTTCTTCATGATAAAGTGACAGTTTAGTTTAAATTTTAAATTAATTATCATATATAATAATATATTTTGCATTTTGAATTTATGACTAAGCGGTTTGTTTATTTACTAGGACACTTAAAAGCGCGCGTTTATACACACGTGGCTATTACTATGATCATTTATTTTTGTAAAGTAGATAATTTTGCGTCTTTGTTTGGTTAAAAATAATCAGAGCCACTTTAAAATATTTAAATATCTTATTTTGAATATTAATGAATGTAAAAAATACCTTTTAATAATTCGGGTTTACTAACAATGACTCAGTGAGTTGACTAATACTCGATAAAACCGGTGAATCATAAAAAAAGATTGTGATCCGCTTATCGTGTTCTAAATTTTATAATAAAATAAATATTTTAATCAGTTATCAATAACTTGAATCAAAATATTAAATGTGTGCTAATTATTATTTTTAGGATTTTTGTGAGGTAAATTGATGCTACATATACATTATATGTGTAGATATGTAATGTTATGTAGTCATTATAATTTTAATGTAACGGGAATAAGACAGGAAATGAAGATAGAGACCCAGTGAAAATTGCGCACTTATTAAATTATGGCGATCTGCCAATGGCAATCTTCAGATCTTTAACTGCTGGTTTTATTTTTTAAAAATTAACCATCGGATTCTAAGCCGATGGTAGAGACCAGCAGATACATAATTTACATGTGGAAAAATAAAAAATTTAAAACTTGAATTCCCGCGCTTTTAGTTGCTCGTATAAATTAAAAACAATAATAATTATAATTATCAGGATCAGAAGATTCAGTTTGAATTGTTTATTTAATATTTTATCAGTGATATTAATGCGCACGAGGAAAATAATCTGAGGAATAATGACAATTGTTATCAGAAAAGAATTTATTGTTTTTTTAAATTTTATTTCTTCACTTGTGTAAATTAAACATTAAAAAAATTTTTTTATTATTGTCATTAATATTTTTTAAGACAGCAAGTTTCAGAGAGTTTATTAAAATAAAATCTCGATGGCCTTCGTAAATGCAAATATTTATATTTGAATTATTGTATTTTGGATATAGACCTCGAAAAACTCAAAGGCTCGTCTTCGTTTTTAAATTCTTTAATACAAATTTATTGTGTCCTTGTAAAAATATTTATTTTTTTGTTTTTTTATTTATTTAAAAAATACTGCACGACATTGCGGTTGCATGAACCCGGGTAAAGTTTCGCGGGGCCAATAACCTTAACGATAAATTTAGAAATATGGTCCACGTTCGATGACTTGGATTGATGCCACAAAGAAAGTGCCCAATATAAAAAGAATGTATAAAAAAGATATATAAGTACATTTAATTAAACATGCTATGTATATACATATATATTCTCTGATATCTGTTATCGCGCATACTTATAGATCTCTAGATAATGAGAGACCAGTGACACCGATTTTTGTTTTGAAATAAATTTTCCCATTACCAAATCCTATATATGATAAAAAAAATTTCAAAACGTTTTTTCTATTTATTAAAATAAAATAATAAATATTAAATGCGCATATTGACTACGTAATTTTCATTTTTATATTTACAACTTTATATAAATTTTTATATTTTGTTTCCTCTACTTTTTTTTTTTTAATGCGTAGTTCCAATGATACGCTTTTTTTTTATTGCTTATGTTTAATTATAACGTTCATTGTCGTACTTGTCACTTCCTCTGGTGCCATCGAACTCATTTTCACGACCTCGCACTGATAAAATAAACGTAAAAATAATATAAGTAAAGAAAAAAAGCATGTAAAATAAATATACAGTAATAATATATAGTAAAACGGGAGATGATAATTGGTATGAATTATTTCATAAAGCAGAGAGACAATGACTTGATTCGCGATCGCGAGGGTTTAAAAACTTCCATGTCAATGAATTTTACGTTTCCTTGACAATAACAAAGAGCCCACGAGAAAATTATTTAAATACACAGTTATAAAAATATACTACACAGAAAAGATTTTTATTTGCTCCAAGAAAATTTTTCGCATTACGAATTGAAAACTAAAATTTTCTTGAGAAGAGGAAAACTTTTCTTACGTCAGGAATTTTTTGCATACGTCTTGCGTGGGCGTTTGAATCTGAAAAAGAAAATATATGCCTCAAATTTATATAACGCTACCATTGTAAAAATATAATTTATGATAATTAAAATAAATAAATTCAAAATAAAGTCATACCTTTATATTCTTATAATATAGAGATCGTTAACATTTAAATTAGTTAATCAATAAAATTTGAATATTTATTCATTGAAGATTTATTAATACCTGACATTTAATCGATTTTGAGTATTTAACAGTCGCCCGACGACTTTAGGTATTAATGTTAATAATTAATTAACTCTTTACAGTCAATTACGTCAGCGGCATTTTAGAATTACTGTCTGTGAGTATTCCCTTCAATAAAGTAAACAATATATCCATTGATAGAATTTAATGAACATATTAATTATGTAATTATTGCGTCACCGGTGAACTTATAAATCGTTTATTTCCATTATTACTATTATTATTATTTATTAATTGTACTGGTGATTCATTTTTGTTCTAAGCCCGAGGATAATTGAGGCACTTTGTATATGTATATATTGGGGACGTTATAAAGATTCAAAAGGAGGAAAAGTAACGGGGCGAATAACGGTTCCAAATTTTATTCATCATCCTCATACTTTATTGTAAAAGTATCATGTCTCTTTTTCTCTCGTCCTCAAACCAAAGGCTCATCCTCTCACGTATTCATTCTTCTCTACATCTAGTTTACTATTTATACAGTTATAAGTAAAGTAGTATCACATATATCACAATCAACAATAACAATAATAAATAACACGTTACTCAATTTGTTTTAGGAAAATAATCAACTTGATGACGTCGACCGATTTTATAAAATAATAACAACTTGATTTTGTTATTATAATTATCAGTCAAATTCGTTTCGTGCTTGCGTAATTAGGTGCTGATATTGCACGTTATATCAAGGACTTTAAACAAATTATTTACTGTATAGATCATATACAAATATATAAAAAAAGTAAATAATGATAAAGGCAAAAATAAACTCTTAATTGTTTGTAATTTTAGAAGAGTTATTATTTAAGTAATTACTATTGATTCAATAGTTCTAAAGAGTTTCATCATTCGTCACTAATTGATAGCGGAAAAATAAAAAACAAACCGGTGATAATTTTTATCTCGGTCGTTTATTTCCTTCTGTACTTTTTTTTTCTCTTTAATCCTCAGTTTTGTTTTATTTGTCTTTTTTTGCCTTGAACTACAAATGACGCGTTCAATTGCGGCGGCTTATCCTCAAGAGTTTTCCTGACGTCGCTTAATGATTCACGTGGTCTTCTAAGAAAATATAACTTTATTCCAGTGACAATAGTCATCACTGATGTGTACTTCCACGTGGTTTTATGTCATACGTCACGTGTATGTATATACATATATAAATATGTGCATTAAATATTTTATAATAAAGATTACATGATATACGGAAGATAAAAACGAAGCCGAGTCCGCAGATTTGAATAATGATACGGAAAAAATTAATTATAGATATGGAATTCTGTAGATCAATAGTTTTTAATTATTGGGATAGACCATACATATCATTAGAATTAAATTGATCGTTTTTTCCTTGAAATTATGTGGTACACGTAGACGATTCTATGAGTTTTATTGGACATTTTCAGCACGTGAGGTACCGCCTTCCCATTACACACATGTGTGTTTTATAAATCTGTCTTTATTTATTTCCCTGTTTGTAAAACTCGCGTCTCTGTCTGGTGACAAAAACGCGCGCAACTTTTCAATTCTTCCCGCGCATGCGTTCAGCTGGTGCGCACGCGCCATAAAACCGCGCATGCGGTCGGAGAGAAATTAATTAGTGGCGGGGAAAATTAAATCGCCGTGTAAGTAAAAATGATTGGAGAGCTAGTGGTCAGAGTGGGAGTTTACGTGGGTTTGTAGACCAGTGTACCGGTAGATGATGCTCTTCTGTAAGACGTACAGTCAGAAACTTATAGAAACTCGTCGATGAATGACGAACAGTGTGCGCTCTTATAATTCTCATCACCATTTAAATTAAATCACCCGCTAATTTTAAATAATTATTGTAATAAATAAATAAAACCGTCAGCTTGAGTCATAAAATTTAAAAATTACGGAAATGATAATTTATTTCGTTTTATTAATTAATCATTCAGACGCGGTCATCGCGGAGAATGCAAGTGATTTTATATATAGTAAAAATAAAAAAAATAAATTACGTTAATATAAAAATATTTATACGACAATTTAAAAATACAAAAATTAATTTTCCCGGTTTTCGATTTTTGACTACGGACAAATAATCAGACTACTGCTTTATCGACATTTTCTCTCCCGTGTGCGAAAAATAAATATCTAGGGGATGACACTCTTGTAAATTTAGTAAGTTTGTGGTTTTTGATAGTGCAGTAAATAGAGTAAAAAGAGATTATTCGAAACAGAGAGAGACAAGTAGAAGCAGATAGATTTTAGAGCGTGGAGGAGAGCATCACAGATCGTGTTGGTGTGTCGGTTCGAGGTATCGCCGCGTGAATAAAATACCGGGAGATCACTTAACCCGACGTGTATCGCGAGGACAAGTGGCCAAACTTTGTAAAAATCTTTTTAAAAACCAATAATTTTATTTAACTTTCCTTTATTTTTATTTTCGTTGGTTAAATTTTCACGTGAGTGCTAGATTTTAACCTTAAAAATAAAAGTTTTATAAATATTATTGCGTACGAGTTTGCTAAAAACGCAGTGTAGGAGTTACGTGATTTCAAGTGACGACGGTTTTATTATATACAAATAATATATATTTATAATAAATAGTACGTGTATAAATAAATATACACGTACAGTAATAAAAAGGAGCGATGGGCGACGCGGTGATTAAAATGTTTATGGGAATTCGCGTAACCGATCCCATGGTTATGGGGACTTTTTTTCTGGGTGCTGCTATTGTTTTAATTGGATTTATTATCGGACGACGTTCTAGGACTTGCGAGAATACAAGTAAGTTATTATTTATGTCATAATTTTAATTGTTATGGTTGTGAAATTAATCAGCACATTGTTAGGACACTGGCTGCGATTCTGCGCAACCTGAAAAACCCGCGAAAATTTTAATATTTTCAATTTACCGGATCACTAAAGTATAATTATCGGTTTTATTTCCATCACCGGGTGATGATATCTAAATAATTATCATTTTTTATATTTTAGTCATCGAACACGTAATTTCTCGATGAAATCACTCGGCATTAAAAAAGAAAAGATTAAGTCAGAAAAAAACCTTGGAGCAGACGGAAAAGGTTTTTTTTAGTATTAATATTACTGGGGAGCCTCGTTTCGTCTTTCTCGAAGGATTATTCTGCTTAAGCAACCTTTTTTGGCGGCAGCTGCATGTGAGAAAGCATGATGCTGCTTAACTGGAGTGAGAGAGAAGAGAGAGAAAGGAAGAGCGAGACAAAGAACCGGCGTGTCCAAGTGGAATGTGAGCTGAGTGCATGTGTACTGGAGATTTTTACCCAAACGGAAGTAGTATAGAGAGAACATGAGGGCCCACGTGTATACCCATGCCCGTTTTTAAATTTTATTTCTTTTTAAATTTACGAACAATGCGATGTCGGCTATGTAATTTGAAACTTCCAAACTCTTGTTTCGACTACCAACATTATTTATATTTTTTAATAAGAGATTTATTTCGGAGCTGAAAAAAAAAATAAGGTATTGATTTACGATATTTGGTTTAATTTGCATAATAAATATTAAAACTAACGTGTGACAGAAAAACATTAAGAAGTTATACTAGCTAAGCTCCCTCGATTCAACGTAGCGTAAAAATAACTTGCGATGTGTTATATTTATCCTCGTTGCGACTCACACATTGCATCGGGTTGGCTCTTTTACTTCTTCTATTTCATTCGTATTACAGTACCACCAGTAGTTTGAGTAATCCAAGTAAAGGCCTATAAAGAAAAAAAAACATATCAAATAAAAGCAAGTGCATAAAAGACATGAGGGCTATAGAGAAATTAGCAGCTTACATGTCTGGAGTAAAAATACTATAGGCACTGTATGGTAACAGATAAGATATAGAGTACAAAGACTGAAAGTGAATCAACTGTACGTCGGGTGTATTACGTTTAACGAATTTTTTTATCTTTTATTTAAAGTCTAAGTCCAAGTAAAGCGCGACAAACTGGTCGCCACGTGGTGCAATTTAAACTTGTATGCATTTGAGAACTTATTTTCAGCGCCCACGTTGTTGCATTTTTAATATTATAAATGTATATCGCTTTACAATTGCTATTGTCGTCAGTTTTGTATAGAATACATAGAGTATGGATGCCTTCAAGTCCATATTGATTCACTTGTTGAAAACGAGTACCTGTAATTAGCTGCCTAATTGCTGGTATTGTTTTCGAACTTTTTACCACGACTTGTACAAAAATACTTTTTGTCTTCATTGTTTATTGTTACAACGTGTGTTCATGTGTATTTGCGATCGTTTTAATGTACAAGTTGACTTTGGCTTTAAATGCTCAACTCAATTGGCCTTCCAGCAGGTCAGGGAGCTAAATGAATCAGCAAGCCTGAAGAAATAAGCGTGGAACGGATAAAAAATATGACGAACAAGAGGAAGACGAAGCTAAAGCAAATGCACACGCAAATGAATATAAATATATATTATATTATTTCAAGGCGAAATATCAGTATTTTATTTATTCACACATTTTTGGCGACGATTGCGTTGGCGTCTTGACTTTGTGAATAAATTATTGCTTCACTGAATTTTTATTTATTTACTTTATTTATTTATCTTTGGAAGTTGAGGATTTTTTCAGTATTTATTTGGGCGTAGGGCATAAATGGAATGATGACTTTAAATATATATATATATTTAAACAGGTAGTTTGAATGCTGGGTATAAATTAGCTATTGAAAACGCCGATTGAATAGAAAATTGGCTTCCTATTGGTTAAATTGTGAATGGAATAAATGTATGTTGGAGGTATCGTCGTAATTAATTTTAGTTTTGAAATATTTAAACATAAATTAAGTGAATTTGGTATCACGATTCATGGAATAGTTTTTAAATAAAATAATGATATTTTAAATTGGTTGTAGAACCAAAGGAACTTGAGTTTCTTATTAATTAATTGAAGATAAAATTTTTTATATTTATTTAAATGATATGCGCCGACAATTGTCAATAAGAGAATGATTAAGAAGTCGTGGATATGTTTGTTGTCGTCTGGGTTGTAATTCTGCGGTTGTAAAAACAAAGAGAGCAAGAAACAAGGAAAATTTATGCTTTTACTTTTTGATGAGTTAGTAAGCAAATGTCATAAAGCGACAGTCTTATCACGATTATTTAATAAATGGTTAAAATAAAAACTTCCGAAATAATATTCTTCATACGTTGAAAAACTTGAAAGATAATTTCTGACTGATAGCATTAATTTTATTTTAATGCTTTCATAACTGCATTGGGTCGGCGTAAAAAACATTGATATAAGTGTAATTTATTGTCCGCGGTTATGGTTTAATTTAAAAAAGTAAACTTAAAAATAATTAACAATTTGCTTACGTAAAAAAAAATATTAATGACGAGCAGATGAAATGCAAGCAAATATTTATCCCGACTGATATTAAAAATTTATAAATAATTTAAGTGCGTCGTAATTTCAATTATCAGTAAAATGTATTTTTAATCCGATCAAATTGAAATAAATTATTCGTTTACTCTTATCAGCACGCTTTTAACCGCGTAATTTTATGAAAAGGGGAAAGCAATAGATAGGATCCATTAAATATTTAATATATCTACAAATATTATTTTTCCTCGACCTATAAAAAAAATTCATATATTCATAAAAAGTAGAGAAATATATTAAAAAGCACTCTGTTGTTGATGCTCGAATCGATAGTTACCATAGGTAACAACTATTTCACAACTTATATTTTCTCCTTCGTTTTCCACGTGTCCTGAAATTATTGCTGGCGTGTTGTGTACATACGATCCTGTATCGCTCCTCTTTTCTACACGGACAAAGCTAATATTAGACACATCTATATACTTTGAGTATTTATCTAGATGTAGATAGCGATTTTAACTCACGTGACACAATAAAGGCTTCGCTGTATATGCATACTAGTAAATAAAATATGCATATATAATTTGTTATATTAATTAATTAACATTACTATTCTAATTATTGATTATCACGATTGATAATTTTAGAGATAAAAAATTGCATTGATAATAACAATAGGAAATAAAGTAGTTTAATAATAATTTACTGCCCAATGGAAAATTTAAATCAAATGGTTGTCGTTAAAATAATATTTTATTTTACACCTGGGAAAATTGTATTTGACGTTAAGTGTAAAGTATAGATTTAATTTTAGGGAAAATCTATTTTTAATTAAGTTTTGGGACCTCAGGTACCTGGGTCCCTTAAAAGACATTATAGTGTCATTGAGGCTTAAGTACTCTGTAGTTGATAATGAGTTTGGAAGATGACCATAGTCAATTCAGGATGAGTGTATATATTTTATGTATATATTAGTGAAGAAGGAGGAGGGGTTGTTAGTTTTACTGTAAAAGTTTTAGGGAATAGATCAGTTAAAGTTTGCCCATCACGGACGAAGCTGCGACATAAATATTCATATTATTTAGCTAATTTTACTATATTAATTGGTTATCACTTATTACGATTGATAATTGTAGATACTAAGTATTACACAATTATAATAATAGCAATAGGGAATAAAGTGGTTCAATAATAATTTATTTTCTATCGGCAAGTATAAATAATTTAACAATTTAATGCTTCATTAGCAGTATGAACTTTGTCATAGTTTTTTCCAAGTATATTCAATAAATTCCCACTGAAAGTAATATTTATTTATGAAGATTTAAATTGAATAAATTATCCATTGAATTAATGAGTATATTTAAATATATAATATTATTTTATCGAATAAATTATTTCTTTGTAATTTACAGATGAGCCTAAATCCGATGAAATAATTCAAGAACCTGAAATACAGAAATCAATCAACACCAACAACGAACGTAATATCGGTGGTAATAAACGTGCAAAGAATAAAAAACGTCGCGAGGCTCAGCAAGAGTTCACTCATTCCTGGGTAGTTGGTACTCTCAAGGGTCATACTGGACCAGTTTTGGACATAAACTTCTCCAGTGACGACAAATTTCTCGCTAGCTGTGCTGAAGGTATTTAAAATATTCAAATTTGCTTGCTTGTTATTTTTTAAAAATACGTACACACCACATGCCCTTGAATTCCTCTATTTCATTTAATAAATCTCACACAGTATGAAATCCCGTATTCGGACCATTCGATGCATCATTTAGCACTTAGACTAGAGCTTAATTAATTCACAATTTAATTGCGGTTCGCTCAAATTTTATAACATTTCCCTATTAGAATTTAGATTAGACTGTTAATTTTAATGAGCAACAATTGATATTTAAATAAATACTTAAAAAATTAATTATTAAAACTGTACCCACACTGAAGTTGATAAAGAAATCGGAAATGTATGATTTATTTACCTAACAAAAATGACTCAATCATGTTAATGACACTCTTTTCGCGCTCTATTTATCCTCGATCTGAATTTTTAAAATTACCACTGTACTTAAATTGACTTTGTTAATTTCAAATGATACCATTCCTTGATTAAAAATCAATAATAAGATTTTCCATAAAATTGAAACTTCAATAATTTCCATTTAACAAAATACAAGTATTTGCCTTATTGTTCTATTTAATAATACGTTCAATGCTAAATGTTTTTTATCTTGTTACCAAGAAGTACACAATCTAAAAGATCGTAATAGGCTTTAGAGTAAGTACTTCGGCCATGAAAAAAAAGTGTATTCAATTGAAATAGAGTTTTTATTTATATACATATTTTTTGTCAACGATGCATTAGTTATCGTTATCATCCAAGGACGGTTACTTGATTTTGAATTTAAAAAAGTAAATATGCATAAATAATAACATATTTGAAATAAATTGTACAGTTAAGAGTATGAAAAAAAAATTCAGTTCATCTTAACCCCTTAAGATCTCTGAACTCGGTGGTTTAGGTCATGAATGCTCACCTCCGCTGTTCATCTTTTAACGAATGACTCTACTACTAGTACTAGTTCTTACATTACATTGCATTACATTAGACGGTCAATACGAGTCCACGGAGAATCGTAATCGTGAGTAACGGTAGTCCAGAGTGGGTTACTGTGGCTCCTTACATTAGTTACACGATAGTACTTTGCTGAGACCCCGTTATCGTAAAGATACGAGGGAATTATTTATACAATAATTTACAGTAATCAAGTGCAATGAAAGCAAGTTTATTTTTAAATTAACTGCAAGTACATTTTTATGTCTATGTATTTGTACTTTAAAACCAATCGAACATTTATTTGCTTTGAAAATTTTTAATTATATATATATTTTATTTCTGTGCATGGTTTAATCTTAAAAAACAAACTAAAGCTGTTCAAAAATAGTTTAAATGTATATATTTTTTTTGTAAAATTAAATAATTCTGAGGAAGAAAGTGATTAAATAGAATGATTTAATCGCATTCTTCCTGCTCAATTCCTAAATTACGTATAACGTCGTGACAGAGAGATCATGAGAGATTATGTTGAACACCCGAGAAAACATTTCATTTCCTCACGGCTAAAATGATATATACAGCTAGCTTAGTGTTATTTAGATAGCGAAGAAAAGAAATGAAGGAAAGAGTCACTACTTTTTCTTCTTCCTCTTCTTCTACACTACTCTCTCAAACGATGATTTCATAATAATCCAACGGTATCAAACAACCGTGCGAACAGGAATCGCCTCTCCCGTTATCGTACTTTCAACCTCATATTTATCATTTTTTTTTCCTGTTCATAAATTTTATAGTCAAAACATGAATCCAGCGACCTTGGCACATGTTTCTAAGGTTATCAGCCTGGTTAAATAAATGTATATATGACATTGCTAAACTTTATAACTTATTAGTAAAAAAACAATTGTTAATGATATCAATCATTTGTTATAAAAACTGCAGTTACATACATACATTTTTTATTCAAACTCTTACACGACCTCTTGAGAGACTGAGTGTATCTACTTGACCTTGTTTGTACCTATAATTCTTTTTTTTTTAAATAAATTTTAGCAACAGACATTGACTTTGAGATCGTCACACTTTGGAAAAAAAATAATTAATTTGTTCGCTTCATTTTATTAGTCAAAAAAAAAAAACTCGACGAATTTCACATGTCATGTCCTACTTCCTATCATAGATTTCGTTTGAGAACTATTCCTCTAAAAAATTTCATACTTAACGGGTTATTTTTACAGAAAAATTCTTCGCGTGTGACGCTGGAATTTTAAAAATAATCTATCTAAATTAAAACTAATCCTTTATATATTATTATAATAGTCATTACAAGAGTGCTGAATTAATCATGAGTGAATTTATGTTTTTTTAATACGTAAATAATCAACTTCAAGGTTGGGTACCAAAAACAAAAAAAATTCTGATGCATGTGTTTTGTATACGTGTGCCTAATTAATAGATTTACTACTATACAAAAAATATATTTATAAATATATACATACTCTATGTAAATAAAATAATAAAATTCATAAAAATTCAAAATAATGAAAAAAAAAAAAAAAAAAAAAAAAAAAAAAAAAATTAAATAGCCAGGTGAATTTATATTTTATTTGTGTATAATAAAGATTGCAGCCTGTTGCCGAAAGATACGCTGAAGGACAACGTGGACGAAGTGGCAAATGGTTCCACAAAATCCTCACCGTCAGTCATTCATTGCAGCAAAAAGACCAGCAAGAAGGACACTACAACAGCCAGGAAAAAGAACTCCAGTCGTGTCAACAAACCAGCAATAATTCGAAGTTGTAGTAGCGGTGGCAGTAGCATCAGAAGCAGCAACAGCATCAGCAGTAATAGCAACAGCAGCAGCATGGAGTCTGTTTCTTCAATAAAGGATCAGACTGTGTTGAGCCGCAGACAGAAAAAAAATCGACGTGCATCTCGCGATCCAAACCACGTTGATTATAATCATATTGATAATTATCATTACAATGGCAATTGTATCAAGTCAACGCTTTGTCATTATCCATTTCAATTTACACCTTTGTATGCAGATCCATTTTTTCCATCACTGACAATAACACATGGAATCCAGAATCAGGAATTAGAATTCACAGATCAACCAGTCCAGAATCAGATGAATAATATATTTTCGAAAAACAATGCAGCATGCAAATTGAACTACCATCTTTTCAACCAATCATACTACAATCCTTATGAGAAACCTCATCAAATTGTACGTAATTCAATGAATACAGTTCAGTACAGTAAATATCGCGAGTGTTTGGAGTACATGAGTCATTCTACGTTGATATCTAAACTAAAAACTTTCACACACCCGACACATTATTTACAATGTCTGGGTTATTTGTACAAAAAAGACCTCAATAGTACTGGTGTTTCTTTTTTACATACACCTCACTATGAATTGATAAAATACTTTTACAGTCATACTGAAGAAGAAAGAAAAAAATTCTACTATAAGCAGCGAAAAAATTTAAATGTAAATGCAAAAATTTTCATACCTAATAGTTTGAATTATAAACCAAAAAGTACCACAGGCATTAGTAATTCTGTCGAGAGTTCGGATTTTGAGTCAGAGAGTTCTTCGGACAGTGAAAAAAGTGAATCTTCAGCGTCATATTTACTGTACTCGAATGAAAAAGTCGACCCAATGCTGCTGATCCTGAATTATTTTGAAGCAGTTAACAAAAATAGAAAAAATACTGCCGAACGCGAATGTGTAAGATGCTTCAAAAAATTCTACATCGATCCAACAACTGATGAATATAATTCACAGGAAAAGTGTACATATCATTGTAACAGTGAAATGGACTCATCCCCAATAACGAACAACAAAGTTCGTAAATGCTGTCAAAGGCCAAAAGATTCAAAAGGATGCATTGAAGCTGATTTTCACATTTGGACTGGAGTGAAACCAGGCGTCAATGGTCCATTTCACGGGTACATGTGTACACAACCTTTGAAATCTTCAAGCAGTAATAGACAAATGCTTGACGTGGTTGCTCTGGACTGTGAAATGTGCATCACGAGTAATGGTTTTGAACCCACGCGACTCACAGTTGTACAATTAGACGGTTCAACAATCTACGACGCGTTTATCAAGCCGGATCACGAAATAATTGATTACAATACCCAATTTTCCGGTATTCGCGCCGAAGATCTCCAAGGCGCAAAAACACTGCATGACGTTCATCGAGATTTACAAAAATTCATTCATGCAGATACCATCATAATTGGACATGGTTTGGAAAACGATCTCAGAAAGCTGAAAATCTTGCACGAAACCGTACTTGATACAGCATTTATATATCCGCACAAGTATGGGTTTCCGAATAAAACGAAGTTAAAGATTTTAGCAGAAACTGAATTGAACCGGACGATACAAAGCGCCGAACATTACGCCTACGAAGACGCGAAAGCGGCAATGGATTTGGCACTTAATAAAGTTCTCGAAGATGTGGGAAAACGAAAATAAATAATTTAATTAAAAACTTAATATTAGTGTGTGGTGTTACGAGTGCTGTTATATACAAGTTAAGTGAAGTCTGTGATACATTTTATATGTATGTATACTAAAAGTGATGTTTACATTGCCCACCTTTACTTATATATACTTGTCTTCATATTGAAGAGACATTGTAAGCAAGTGTTATTTTATGTCATTTCAAATTCAACTATTCACAGTATTCCATAACTAACAAAATTATTTTCATTTATTTACTGCATATTACATACTCATTTTATTTGTCATCTATCACTCGTCACTCATCAGAGACTTTTGGATGTTTAATGATATTAATATTGATGAGAGATATTTTATGTATATAAATGTATGACTGTTGCGTGAATGTGGTGATAAATTTAAATGTGATTTTAAATCTGTACAAATTTATCATATTAATAATCATTATTCGCTTTAGGATTATATTCTTTTTCACTCACTCTTATCGGCAGCATAATGTATTTATTTAAATAATTGAAAACTAAACCGTATAAATCACCACACATCAATTCATCAAATAAAAAATATTCGATTTTATTTTTTCTACTCATATACGGAAGTATTTTTGTTTTTATTTCAAAACAATTATTTTTTTTCAATTTCAACGGCTGTGCGCTTCCATGAATCTCATGTTGCGATTATTTAATTGAAAGGTGATTTAAATGGAGAAAAAAACAATTTAAGAAAAAAGTGTCTTAAAAATATATGACGTATTGATTTATCTTATTATTTTTTTGTCTTCCGTTGTATTACTTCTATTTTGACAAAGACTTGTTACTTATAAGTTTAAGTACTAAGCTATTATTTATTATTTTTTTTTTCATTGTTTTTAAATTATTGTGTATAAGATTACGCATAAACTTGACCGCAATATTTAAAAATTATCGCGCTACAATAATTAAGATATTATCAAGTGTAGATAATTAATGTACGGTCTATTTTGATAATGAAAGTAATGCTTCTTAATTACCTATTTTTTCATTAAAATAACGCACTTTCACGTTTAACGAAAAGGAATTTTTTAATTTATAAATTTTAATCATCGTAATTTATTAAAAATACCTCGACTTATATATTTTGTATATACAAACGAATGTGAATTATCAAATTTTGTAAATTTTAAATCAAAGATAAATCAATACAAAACGATATTACTTATTTGTATTACGTATAAAACTGTACATATAGATCGCTAAGTTATTAATATAAGATTATTTTTATAATTATTGTTTTAAGACTTGATATATTTATAATGTAAGTGTAATATACAATCATATTAATATACGTTTTTTACTTAATCTATGAAAGAAAAAAAAATGTTTCATTTATCAACCTATACTTTAATACTTATTATTTAGTTTTTATTTTAAAATCCTAATTCTCTTGTAAATAAAATCCTAAGTGTGAAATTCATCGAGAGTCAGCTCAGGTGTGACGTATCTCATCGGCCTTTACAACTGACCTAACCAGCAGTTGTAGAACTTGGTCTGAATCAATTGCAACATAGAATCCATTATAAATGATAATAATTCGCCAAAGTTGGTGAAAACATCAAGAAAAACATGTCTTGAAATTTATTTTCGCAATTGAATTTATACCGCTGAGGACTACGTATGTAATTTTTATATCCTTAAATTGGTGAAGACGCGTTCTCGTCTCTTGTATTTCTTAATTTTTATGTCTTTTAATTTGTCAACATCGTTTCCTCAACTTGTTTTTATTTTTTTTCTGTCTTAATCCTTTTGATTTCTATATAAGTCGTGATTTTAGTCCCAGGTGATTTGTAATTATTACACTACTTTCCTCGAATAAATTAAACGTTCTCTGTATACAAGCCGCTAATTTTTTAGATTAACGCCGTGTAGTGGCTTTAATTCATTCTATCAACAATTAGTATTGCATTAATTCGCCTCACACTTTTCCTCCGACATTTCAATTTATAAGAAAAATTTAATATGATTAACTATAAAAGAAATACGTTATTTTAAATGAAATTAAATATATATTTATACCAAGGAACAATTCTAGATATATACTTCGAGTCAGGGACATCAGCAGCTGTTTTTTCTATTTGTTTCTTTTTAGTCAAAGCTGCTACGGTATATTTAACAGGTGACAAATAAATTTATCAGTTATATATGTTTAATATTCTCAAATAGTTAGCTTGGGGAATATTTTACGTTCCTTATCGTTATTTATTAAGATATACAGTTTAAATAAAAATGATATTTCATGAATTTTATGTATAAGTAATGTAATTTCATAAGTAAATATTTGATACATCGCTAATAGAATATTTAACGACTATCTTAAGTATAGATTGTTCTTTTTCAATAAACATTAGAGTATTTTTTTACCATGAATAATATTTTATTTTAAGGAAATAATGTTTTATATAACAGTAACATACGAACTAGATATACGTTTTATTTAAAAGTGTGTTAATCTACTTTTAATAAAGACTACTATAAATTTTTTCTAAATTTCTATATTTACTTATCGCACTTGCCGACAATTTAAATATCCACTTAATACTATTTATATAAAAATGAAATTAAATTTTTATTTAAAAAACTACTAGGTATTATATTTTACTACATTGATTTATTTACATTTTTTTACTCAGATAAACAAAAAAAAAATAACTTTTAACTTTTACACTTACATAAACAATAAAATGAAACTAAATGATCAAGCATTAAAAATGGAAATGTTTATTTTTTGTTGCTCAACTTTTAAAAAAAAAAAAATTTTTAACTGAAGATCTGAAATGTGAATTCAACCGTCATGGCCATCGTTCTCCAGGTGAACGAACTTAAAATTTAGTTTAATACATTAAAACCTAAGATCTAGAATTTATAATTTACTTGATCTCCAAATAAATTCGAGCGCAGAGTTGATCTTGATATTAATCTTCAGCGAATCAAGGTTTCCATATAAATTAATTCCTGTGAAAGCGAATAAAGTCAGAGGATCTAAAGATTCATTATAAGTGACTCATGTTGTAGTTATATATCCTCATAAACCCACTCTCGAATTGAATAAAATAAATAAATAAAAAAAAACGTAATGGGAAATGAAAAAAGACCACAAGGAGTGTATATTTGTAACTAGGTCTTTAACTGGGGCAGTCAGCCAGTGTCAGTTGATTTTTAAAGGTTTACACCCATATTATAAACATAATAATGATAACAACCACCGCAACTCGACTGAACGGATTTAAAACGGTGAAAATACAACAGTATTATATAGATATATATAAGTCGTTACAACTTTCTTTCTTGCTCTCTCGAGCTATCGTCAAAAGCCACAACGAGAACATTTGCCTGGCTTATTGGTCTGTAAACCTATAGAAACGACAAGTTTACGAACTTTCTCCTTGTAGACTGGTCACGAGCTGGAAATCGTCCGACCGCCATCATCTGTTATTTTTATTTTTTAGCATATATTTCTTTAAGGACATTAACACCCACACGTCAAGAGTAATCTCCATGCATCAGCACTACTACAAAGAAAGATGCGTTTTCATGCCTTAACTCATTTCTCTTTGTAAAAGTTTTATCCGATTATAAAATCTGTTTAATTGTCGATATTATTTTTTACCAGGTAATTAAATTTTTATAATTAAATGTAAATGTTTTATTTTTTATCTCACAGGTAAATGTCGGGTTATTTATCAACTGGTAAATGTTTAGTTATAAAGCCACGTTTAAGTTATTTGTGATAATTTTGTTATCATAAAGAGAAGTTTATCATTTTTTTTCTTCATGTACGTGACCAAGTCATTAACAATGGTATGCTCGATGATACGAAAGTGAAGATTTTAGTTTCGTAATTATAAAACAAACGTCGGCGTACCCAAGTTGACAAGACCTCCTTATACCTTTGATTTCCCAATCGGTTTTAACTGAGACGACCCCTCACCTGGCCACCTACCACGTTATTTTTTTTTTATGTGCAAATAACTCGAGCCGATACAAGTTGTATTGATGTGTATCGATTAACACACAAGTATACAGGCCCGTGTTAAAGCGATTACAAAATATATTACGAGTCTTTAATATAGATTGACATTAGAAATTTTTTTTTAGAAAGCTCATCATCTTTAGAACCTTTGGTTTTACTTTTATTGTTTTGTTAATTTTATTTAAATAATATAATACATTATTTTAAATAACGATGTTGTCATTTGCATGACAAAGCGGATGATCCTGGGATGCCTAAAAAAGTAATCGGTTGCGAAGGTAAAAAAAATAAAATTCATGACACAGTTACTGAAAATTTACAGTCTTTAAATAATAAAAAAGAAACAATAAAAATATAAATATATAAGGCCACGTCCAGAAAAGATTTTTAAAAAGCCTTAACTTGCTTAATTTTTATTTAAGCTGAATATGAATACGTGGATTTTAAATTATAATTTTTAAAATTAAACAGAATTAACGTTCATTATAATTTTTTATAATAAAAGTGTTTTGTTACGCTTTTTTTATATATTTATTTTTTTTTTTTTGAGTACCATAAGGAAGCAAAACAAAACAGAAAGAACAAATAATAACAACAATTGAAGAGATGAGTATTGAGAAGAATAAAAAGTGATGACTGTAGTTCTGAGATTGTCCAATCCAACAGAATGACTCATTAAAGTGATCGAAGCGTTTACAATGACGCTTTCTCTTGGAAACGAGTGACTTCTTCTTGGTTTTTAAATAAATATAAGTTAAACACTCGATAAACCCCGAGGAATTTCCCTCTGATTATTACCGCGAACCGAAGAAAATAAGAAAAACTACACTACTAATAATAAATAAAAAGTAATTATTGGGTACTCGGGTACTTTTATTATTTACTTTATTAGTCTTACGACTTCTAGAGCCACAGGGGGGCTGCACTCGTTTACTCTCTTTACATACCAAGGCCGTCTATAATAAAACTGGGAGCTCCCATCCGTTAGAGCTCAACTCTTCTGCTTTAATAAAATTAATAATCAAATAAACCTAGACCCTTTTACTAACTATTTTAAACCCCTATTTATATAAGATGTATATGTACATACATGTTGTCATATAACACTATTAATCTACATTATCAGATAACTTGTATATAGTTATCGCAAGTTCTATTTTCGCGTTATGTTGCGAATAATCGATTATAGAGTTAGTAGCTCACTGACTTATAACATTACTGTCCTTGACTATCCTTAATCTCCAATAAAACAATATCCGATTTGGACAATTTAGAGTTTAATCCGCAAATTGTTATTTCAAATCCAAGGTATTATTTAATTTGTCGCTTAATAAAAAAAAATTATTTTTCATCAATTGTAATATTTTTAAATTACATTTACCTTTTATTTATATTGTCGAGGATAAACCAATATACACAATTCGTATATGTATATATATATATATATGCTGCAGACAACTTTTTCAAGGCTGTCATTTGTCAAACTTGAGAGGTAATTGACCGAGGTTCAATGCTTGCTCATCTTTATAATTTAATAATTTTTTTTTCAAACTTTATTAATATATGGACTTTTTATTAACCCAATGATACGTGATTTTAAAAATTTATTTTATTCTACAATGAGCTAAATAAATTATAATTAGCATTAAAAAGCGATAATCAGTCTGATAATCTAATCGCGAGAAAATTAACCGATAGATATTCATTTAAAATATATATTAATTCAAAATATTTAAAAGTTATCTTTGAATATTTTATGGCATGCTTGTGAAATATTGTTATTACTATTTACATATTATTTTTATCTAGATAAAAAAAATCACATGTAGTCGTCTATCAAACAAGTTAGTTGTGTATTGATGTCATTGTGGATAATATTAATTTTATCAAATTCAACTCAAGGACAATAATCATTAACAAACTATTCTCTGTAATATTTTCATCACCTCTTATAGTCACGGATTCACTCTCATCTTAAATATATAAATAAATATATAAATAACATATATATGATTAGAAAACGAGATACATAGCATATAAATCTCATAGATTTCATTAATTATAAATTCACGAGTTATATTTAAATGCATTTAATAAAAAATTAATAATGCCAATTACGAAACTTGTCACATTTCATTACCGTTACGTCAACAATATATTAAATTAATAAATATATACTTATATTTATAAATAGATTTTTTTGCATTTGTTAATTGCTCGTAAAACTGTTAAATATCCAGCGATCCAATGGACAAACCAATAAAAAGTTTAAATTATTTATGTTTCAAAGCTATTTGTCTATTTTCGTGTCGATTATATAAAGTTACGTCTTATTCAATCTGCTTTTATGTAATCATAACAATTTATACCTTACAATGTATCTAGTGAGATACATATATGTAAAACTTCATATTTTATCTCACTTATAAATTATATCAAGGTAAAATGATGCAGAATATAATTATCGCCCAACTTTTAATTCAAAATTTCTATTTACGTTTTTTTATTATTATTATTTCAATTAGTACAATTTTTTAATAATTTTTCATAAGTAATCAATAATAAAAATTACGAATTACAGTAATAATTAATAAAGTATTTACTTTTATCGATAATTTAAATTTCAATTTTTCGCGCCACTGATAATCAGGCGCGAAATTCAAATCACGAGTTTAAATTTTTAAAAAATGTATAATTAAATAAACATTATCGTAATTACATTCAATTCTGGATATAAATAAATAAAAAATTCATTGATAATTTATAAGCATAGATTTAGAAATGAAAATTTCAAATAAGCGCGCGAAATTAAATCGTACGCTTGCGCGTCCGGCGGACAAACTGTCAACTAAAAATAAAAGGTTGTAATTCAACACACTTGATCGCGATTGATCGTAAATGAGAACGTAAAAAAAACCCATCTGTTATTAGGTTAGTCTACCGTCGAACTTTCATTAGCAACACATGCATCACATAACTGTATTTAAATACTTACACTTAAATAAATATATAAATGAGTAACTTGTGATTTTAATTTTAACCTTTTTGGTTTTAAAATAAAACTGAATAAAAAAATAAGTATATTATAAATAAATAAATTAGTGTAAAAATAGTAATTTAAAATTAAAAAAAAAAAAAAAAAAAAAAAAAAAAGTAAATATGTCAGGTGTAAACGGTGAAAGTAGTAAAGGACCAATACCACCAAGGTGGCTTCACTGTCCACGAAAATCAGTTAAATTAATTCACAATAAATTTATAGCATTCAAAACCCCGTTGTCGACAAATTTTGACGATCAGGTGTCAGAGGAATGCCGTTTCAATGTCGACATGCTCTTTGCTTCACTCAAGAGTGAGCGTTTAAAAATAGGGTTATGGATTGATCTTACAAACACAAACCGTTTCTACGACAAAGATGACGTTGAGGCTTATGGATGTAAATATTTTAAGTTACAATGTCGTGGCCACGGTGAAACTCCTTCCCGAGAGCAAACAAAAACATTCGTCGAAATATGTAAAAATTTTATATCCAAGCATCCTCTAGAAATAATTGGGGTTCATTGTACCCACGGTTTTAACCGAACAGGTTTTTTGATAATAAGTTACCTTGTGGAGACTGATCAGTACAACCTTGACGCAGCACTAAATATATTTGCTGCAGTAAGACCTCCAGGTATTTACAAAGACGACTACATTAAAGAACTTTACCGTAGATATGACGACGGAGATGACGCCCCGGCAGCACCACCTAGACCAGCCTGGTGCCTCGAGTACGATGACGACGATGTTGATGACGATGTCTACCAGTCTGCCAGCAGTAATCAGTCCCACGGTAAACGGAAGCGGGAGTATGTAAATAAAAATCCAGTCTTCATGGCAGGAGTTCCTGGGGTCATGGTCCTCAATGACAACGTCAAGGTGTCCGGTATTCAACGGCGTGTCCAAGAAATTTGTAGCTGGAACAGTTCCGGTTTTCCAGGCTCTCAGCCTGTCTCCATGGACAGAAACAACATCAACAAATTGAGCGAGAAACCTTATCGCGTATCATGGAAAGCTGACGGCACCAGGTACATGCTCCTGATTCAGGGTGGCAATGAATTGTTTTTCATTGACCGGGATAACAGCATCTTCCAGGTCTCCGGACTCGCATTCCCGCATGTTCATGACACCACGAGGACTCTCAAAGACACTCTGCTAGACGGGGAGATGGTTATTGACCGGGCTGATGGTAAAGAGTACCCTCGTTACTTAGCCTACGACATTATTATGTACGACGGCAAGGATGTGAGCAAGAAAGCATTTTTTCCTGACCGATACACGCTCATTGAAAAAGAAGTTATGGGCGGACGTTACCGCGCACTGAGAGAAGGACGTTTACGTCGTGAACGCGAACCTTTTTCTGTAAGGTTGAAACAATTTTGGGACATATCGCAGACAGGCAGTTTGCTGAGTGATAAATTTGCCAAACAGCTGGGCCACGAGCCCGATGGACTGATCTTCCAGCCTTCAAAAGAACGATACGTAGCAGGGGTGTCCGAGGACGTGTTGAAATGGAAACCACTGTCGCTTAATTCCGTAGATTTTAAATTAAAAATAGTCACTGACTCGGGCCTCGGTATTCTGCCAACAAAAAAAGGTCTTCTGTACGTCGGTGGGCTCTCAGAACCTTTTGATAAAATTGACAAGCCCAACAAAGCCCTGAGGGAGCTCAACAACAAGATTATTGAATGTAAATACGAAAACAACAAGTGGGTCTTCATGCGAGAGAGGACGGACAAGTCATTCCCCAACTCGTATAAAACGGCCATGTCCGTTTGTCAAAGTATCAAGGAGCCTGTCACGACAAAATATCTTCTAGACTACATCGAGCATCACCGGTATCAAGACGACTCGGATCTGATGCCGCCACCAGCCAAGCGCATGAGATGACAATTTACTAGTTAAATTACTCCAGTTAAATAAATTTGTTTCATTAAAATTTAATTTAATTTTATTTAATTTTAATATTTTAATGAGAATTTTGTAAATAATAATAATTATGTGTAATTAAATTTTTAATAATATTTTTATTATTCAATTGTGTTTTTTGATTTTGAGTGATGGTTTGAATTTTAGATTTAAATCTTATACATGATGCATCAATCAATTAAAAGTCAACGCTGTCATTAAATTAAATAAAGACTTATATTAATTACATTATATGTTTTATTTATAATCATTCACTCCCTTAATTTTAATTATTTATTTATTTTTTGATTAATTATCTCAATCAATTAATTAATTAATTAGCAATAATTTTATTTGAGAAATAATCATAGCACATTTATCGGAATTAAATGCGGACTACTGCGTGCAAGTACTGGGTAACTTCCTTGTAATTCCACTAATTAAGAACAATTTGTCGTATAATTCTGTGACAGCTTGGTAGCATTAGAAAATCGATTAATAATTAAGTCTTGATATTCACCTGATGAATGTAAGTTTTCTTGGATGTAGATAAATAAATTGTTACTGCAAATAAATAAATTTATTGATTACAGACCGCACTGTCCAGATTTGGTGCACCAAAGACCTGTCGTCAAAGGAACGCAAATCTCTGCGTGTGAATATTGATTACGATTTTGCCACCAATGTCAGAGTTTCTCCTGATGGCAAGGCGTTCATTATCCACAAATCGCAGAGTAATAATGTCGAGGTCTATGGACTCAGAAAAAAACCAAATGGGTTTTTCGCATCAGCGACACTTGTCCTCGAGTTTCCTAAAGTAAGCTCTTGTTTATCAGCGACACGATTAAATCAAATTATCACTATTATAATATTACTTGATAATTGAATTGTTAAAGCGGCATGAAGAAGACATTGTGGGAATGGAAATAGCATGCAGTGGCCGTTTTATAATGACTTGTGGGAAAACTAATGATTTAATTGTCTGGGATCTCAAGGGAGAAGTTCTTGCTACTGTTGATACTTATTTAGGATCGACGCATATGGCGAAAATTTCACCTTGCGGCCGATTTGTTGCTGCTTCTGGTAATATGGGAATAATATTATTTTACATTTATATTAAAATAAAAATAAATATGTCTTATTTGCCACGAAAGGTTTCACGCCAGATGTCAAAGTATGGGAAGTCGGATTCACTAAAACAGGAGAATTCAAACAAATTACATCGGCCTTCAATCTCGGTGGTCATTCATCGGGAGTTTATGACTTTGATTTTAATGCCGATTCTAGTTTGATGGCTTCTGTGTCAAAAGATGGTACATACCGTCTTTATGATACTAAAAGTATGTTATATTTTTTAATATAAATATAAGACAGCACTCAGCCAGTGTCCAGTTTGTCGGTTAATTTTTTATCAGCTAAATAATTTAAAGACGTAATTAATTTTTTTTACTGATAAGACATCTCGCTAAACCAGTTTTTTGTAATTAATTATTATTTTTAAAAACTAGACACTGGGCGCTACCATTCTGCTGAAAATTTTCTTTTTTTTTTTATTTGTAAATTAATCTGGAATCTGTTAAAAAAAAAATTTAAGACGACTGAGGACTAGCTGCTTAATTTTTTTTATAGTAATTAATAAATTAATTTTTTATTGATAATCAATAAAATAAATTTAATTTTCAGTCGAATTTGAAAAAGGCGAAGATCCACATTTTATTTTATCAGGAACTTGGGAGAATGTGACCCCAACTAAAATGGTAATGTCACCAAACGGAGAAGTGATCGTGATTACTCACGGATCATCTTTATCATTTTATTCAGGGATCAGTGGAAAATTGGACACTACTATTGAAGATATCGGTGGGTATTAATTTCAAACAAATTTTAAGTAATTATCATTATTTTATTTATTAATTTTT